>NC_086317.1:198262953-198582953 GCF_036172605.1 Pelobates fuscus | reverse complement strand
CTAACGCAACACACACGATATACCATTCAACTCCTGACGTCCCTAGGCTTCGTGGTGAATTACCAGAAATCGGAACTATCCCCAACCCAGACGGTACAGTTCCTAGGCTTCGAGATCGACTCCAGGACCAGCACCCTACGACTCCCGATCTCAAAGATCACAGCCATCAAGAAGGAACTACGCAGAGTCATCCGCTGCCGCACCATTCCACTACGCAACCTAGCTCGGATCGTAGGACTTCTGTCCGCATCCATACAGGCAATCTTCCCGGGCCCACTACACTACAGGGCGATGCAACATCTGAAGGCCTCCTTCCTCCGCCAGAACCCGTCCTACGACCAGAACATTCCAGTAACGGAAGAAGTCAAGGAAGAACTCGGATGGTGGTTGGACAGCATGGAAGCCTGGAATGGCCGAGCCATCTTCGGGAATACGCCCGACATCGTTCTGGAATCAGACGCCAGCCTTTGGGGCTGGGGCGCCACAGGCGAGGGCGGATCGACAGGAGGCACTTGGACTTCTCAAGAAACCAACCTCCACATAAACTGCTTGGAACTCCTGGCGGAGTCATTCGCGATCCGCAGCTTAGCGAGGGACCGGACTGACTGCTGCATCCTCCTCCGGATGGACAACATCTCGGCGGTCTGCTACATCAATCGTCTGGGGGGAGCCCGATCCAGGCTCCTTTCAAAGATCACCAAGGACATCTTCGAATTCTGTCTACCCCGAAGAATCTCCCTCATGGCAGAATACCTCCCGGGAGAAACGAACCTGACAGTGGACTGGTTCTCACGCCACTGGCGGGACAGCAGCGACTGGAGACTGGACCCAGCGATCTTCCAACATCTTTCGGCCAGGAGGGGTCCCCTCCACCTAGACCTCTTTGCTTCCCGCAACAACAGACAGACAGACGAGTACTTCAGCTGGCTCCCAGATCCAGAGAGCAAGGCAGTAGATGCATTTCTCCAACCTTGGCCACCCTTGGGAGCGTATGCCTTTCCCCCATTCGCCATGGTGGCAAGGACGATGCAATACTTGAAGACCCAACGCGGTTCCCTGCTCCTCATCTCGCCCCTATGGCCGGGTCAACCATGGTTTCCGGATCTCCTAACAGCATCCTACAAGGATCCTCTCCTCATACCGTCTTATCCGACGCTCCTTACGGACCCGAAAGGGAACCAACACCCGCTCATCCTGGAAGACCGTCTCACGCTGGTGGCTTGGACGCTTTCAGGGGAGCCTGGCAAACCGAAGATTTATCGCAAACGTCTCGAGATCTCCTATGGGACTCATGGGCGCCAGGAACCAGACGATGTTACTTATCAGCATGGAACTCCTGGTCCACTTGGTGCAGTGAGCGGAATTTCGATCCCTTTACGGCACCTATAACAGCCATCTTGAATTTCCTCTCCCACCTCTTCTCCACGGGCCGATCTTATCGATCCCTCAACATAGTACGCTCCGCAATTTCAGCAGCCCACGTACCGGCCCAAGGGATCCCCGTCGGGAAAGACCCATTGGTATGCCGTCTTCTCAGGGGCATCAGACTACAGAGGCCTCCGAGACCTAAATATGCCCGACTATGGGACGTCGAGATCGTCCTACAGTTCCTTAGAGACTGGCCGGACAACAACAGACTCTCGCTTCGACAGCTATCAGCTAAACTGACACTTCTGCTTTGTTTGGTCTCATTCCGCAGAGTTTCGGACGTACGGGCATTCGACATCGATGCCTTTTCGGTTTCCCCGGAGGGAGTTACCTTCCAAATTTCGCGCCGTACAAAATCCGACTCCGCTTCAGTTTTCTACCCCTTTTTCCCTACAGAACCGCTCCTCTGCGTGGTGTCCACCCTACACGGGTACGTAGAGGTCACATCCCGATTGCGGGTCTCGCCTTCGGGTCAACTCTTGGTATCCTACGTTAGACCACATATACCAGTCTCTACCACCACCCTGGCCAGGTGGGTAAGATGGATTCTGTCTCTGGCGGGCGTAGAGGAAACCTTCGGAGCCCACTCCGTCCGTGGCGCGGCAGCTTCATCGGCTTTCGCCGCAGCGCGTCCCTGGCAGACATCCTACGGGCCGCAGACTGGTCACGAGAATCAACCTTTCGGACCTTCTACTTCCGCCCGAACTCGGGGGCAGCCACGTCTCTTCTGCTTCAGCGTTAAAAATGCAAAATATGAAGCCTCCTGTCATGTGGTAAAATTGAAGATTATGCTAGCGCTAGTGTACCTATATCTTAATTTTAATAATGACAGGAGGCGAGTATTTTCCCACCCTCCGCACCCTCGAGGGATGAGATCTCATGTAAGTATACTTATACTCTGAGTATTCCTTCCTTTCTCTATTTCCATTCTCACCTTGTATAGTCGGACTTGTACCTTGTTTAGCTACAGCCTTGTTACCGTTCAATGTCTTACCTAGACTAATTATATTTCGATGGAGTTTGTGTTGGGCTTATTACAATACTGCAAACAGTTGCCAGACCGGTTCCTAACCTTTCCCACGCTCTTTTTCAGCTTAACTTCAAGACATTACAGTTTACGCTCAGGATGGACATGTTTGGACCTTCCTTCAGCCTCCAAGACTTCGTACTTTGAGAAGTCAACCGTTGGTACATGTTTGGACCATCTTCCAACCTCCAGGACTTCGTACTTTGGAAAGTCACCCGTTGGTGCATGTTTCAAGACTTTATCCGTTTTCTTAAAGATGTTTTTCTTGTATTTGATGTCGCTTTCGAAAGAGGGGGAGGAGCCTCATCTCTGTGAATACTATGCCTCCTACTACTTTTTGATTGGTTAATGTTTTCACTTTTCTTTACTGCTATGTGGAGTTAGTAAAGAGAGTTTATGCAAAATACTCGCCTCCTGTCATCATTAAAATTAAGATTATAGGTACACTAGCGCTAGCATAATCTTCAATTTTCTCCCCTGATACACAAAACCAGAACTTTTGGACAGAGACTTTACACTTTAAATACCCAAACATTGCTTACGGTACCCAAATTTCACCATCTACTAAGCACTTACACTTCATGTTTACCATTTTATTGTTAGTTAGAATTTGGGAGATTCTGGTGGTGTTAAGCAGCTCAATTACAATTATTTTATATCTGTATTTTTTTAAATACTATTCTATTGCGCTCTCTTGTTTGTATAATTTGTTCTAAGAAAAATGAAAATATATAAAAGTAAAATTGGATAGATAGACATAAAATGCTTCCCTACCAATACACTGCTGCCTCCTAATTCCAAACACATGTATTCATAGGAATGAATTAGTAGTCAATAGTGATGTCGCGAACATAACATTCCGTTTGCGAACGGCGAACGCGAACTTCCGCAAATGTTCGCAAACGGGCGAACCGCCATAGACTTCAATAGGCAGGCGAATTTTAAAACCCACAGGGACTCTTTCTGGTCACAATAGTGATGGAAAAGTTGTTTCAAGGGGACTAACACCTGGACTGTGGCATGCCGGAGGGGGATCCATGGCAAAACTCCCATGGAAAATTACATAGTTGATGCAGAGTCTGGTTTTAATCCATAAAGTGCATAAATCACCTAACATTCCTAAATTGTTTGGAATAACGTGCTTTAAAACATCAGGTATGATGTTGTATCGATCAGGTAGTGTAAGGGTTACGCCCGCTTCACAGTGACAGACCAAACTCCCCATTTAACGCACCGCAAACAGTCCATTTGTACAACCGCAAACTCCCCATTTGCACAAGGTTGGATACCAAGCTAGCCATGTCCCATTCCTTGTACTCACTGATGTCATTGAAGGTCTCTTCCTCCACCCAGCCACGTACAACACCAAGGGTCCCCGAAAGGTGACAACAAGCCCCCTGTATTTTTTTTTTTAAATGTACACTACTGTTACACCAGATATGAGTTGCACTGGTGTGACACTGTGCCCTGGCAGGCCCTGAAACGCACACGTGTGAAGGAAACTGACTGCTATTATTTCACAGTCAAATTTCTAGTTTTTTTTTTAAATGTACACTACTGTTACACCAGATATGAGTTGCACTGGTGTGACACTGTGCCCTAGCAGGCCCTGAAACGCACACACGTGAAGAAAACTGACTGCTATTATTTCACAGTCAGTGGTGGCGCTGGGCAAGTGGGCACAGTATACGCTGTGAGCCTGACACACACGCTGGCAGGCAGACAACTGCAATTAGATTACACAGGAAAAAAGAAAAAAAGCAGACTGATGTTCTAGCCCTAAAAAAGGCTTTTTGGGGTGCTGTCCTTACAGGAGAGATCAGATGAGTCCTTCAGGACTGTAGTGGACACTGAATACACTAGCCTAGCTATCGATTTCCCTATTAAATCAGCAGCAGCTACACTGTCCCTCCTCTCACTAAGAATGCAGCTTCCGGGGGGCGGGGCCTAGCTGTCATGGAGGAAAGACGCACTTCGTGTGAGCTCCCTCAATATCTCACTTTAAGCAGCTGTCAACAAGCGAATTTCACCCCAGAAGGGGATGACCCAGCAATGTTGCTCCTACCTGACCGACCCGACATGCTTAATAGCGGTCAGCAACTCGACAGAGTCTTACTTACCTCCGCGTGGCAAGTGTGGCCTGGTGCTCACCGGGCGGGAGAGGCGGCCGATCTCCCGATTCTGGGATGCCCAGGAGCAGCTACTTCCCGGCAGGAGCTCCGTTACCCCCCCCCCTCAGACCAGTGGGGGTTATCCCGGTCCACCCCTGAGGGGCTGCTGGAGCTAATGGACGCACAGAGCACAGCCGCCCAGGCTGACATACTCATCTGCGACTCTCCCAATATGGCGGCAGCCGCATGTCCTCCTGGTACCAGCAAAGCATGGCAGGATATTGAGTCTAAGCTGGACAGACTCTTTAATCAATTTTGGAAGCAAATAACAAGCAGGAAGCCCCAACAAGCTCCACCACAGCCCCAACAAGCTCCACCACAGCTAAGCGAAGCAGTCCCCATTAAAATCCACCAACGCAAAAGGCGTCAAAGACGGGACCGGAGGCATAAACAGAAATGCAGAGCCTGCCCCACGTCAAGCACTCGCCTCCACCTTAAGCCACCACATTCCCGCACCGGACGTGAAGCACCACTGGGACAGATCCGACCACCCGACAAAACAAGCTTCCACCACCTCAAGCCGCGAACCCTGCACTCAGCCAGAGACTTGCCTTTGTTGTTCCAGGTATCAGGGACTCCCAGGGTCTGCACCTGGCGCCCTGAAGGGATCGGACGAGCACAAGCAGTAAACAGCAGCCTGCCAAGCATGTCCCACTATAGCCGATCCTCCACACCATGCCTTTGATCACATGAACTGCTCTCTGCACATTAACTAATCGTAAAGTAGCAAGCGTTTAAACATGTCATTATTTCACCTCCTAAAGAGTTTATTGTCGTAGTTCCTTACATGCCTTTACCTTAACCGTTCATGTATTATGTTATTCACTAGTCTCATCTCATGGGGCGACTCACACTTGATTTATAACTAGTGGTGGAGCTGCTGATATAAATACACAGTTGATAACGTGCAACAGAGGCGGCTCTAGACTTTATGAGGCCTTAGGCGAAACTCAAACATGAGGCCCCACTAACAAAAAAGTGTCACATATACACATTGATGCACAGTTTACCTGTGTATGTGCCTGAGAGTGTGTCTGACAGAGAGTATCCTTGTGTGTAAGAATGTATGTCTCTGTGAGCATGTTTGCGTTTTTGTCTGAGACTGAAGTGTGTTGTGTGTATGGCGGGTGATGGTGTGAGGGGGGTGATGGTGAGAGGGAAAGGAGGGTGATGGTGAGAAGGAGAGCGGGGTGATGGTGAGAGTGAGCGGGGGTGATGTGAGAGTGAGGGGGGTTGATGTGAGAGTGAGGGGGGTTGATGTGAGAGTGAGGGGGGTTGATGTGAGAGTGAGGGGGGTGATGTGAGAGTGAGGGGGTGATGTGAGAGTGAGGTGGGTGATCTGAGAGTGGGGGGTGATTTGATGTGAGAAGGAGGGGGTGATGTGAGAAGGAGGGGTGGTGAGGGGGTGAGGCTGAAGGTGGTGAGGGGTTGAGGCTGAGGGGGGTGAGGCTGAGGGTGGTGAGGGGTGAGGCTGAGGGGGTGGGGGTGATGCTGCGAGTGGTTGGGGTGGGGGGGTGATGCTGCGGGTGGTTGGGGTGAGGGGGGTTATGCTGAGGGTGGTGCTGCGGAGGGTGGTGAGGGAGGGTGATGCTGAGGATGGTGAGGGAGGGTGCTGCTGAGGGTGGTGGGGTGGTGAGGCTGAGGGTGGTGGGCGGTGGTGAGGCTGAGGGTGGTGGGCGGTGGTGAGGCTGAGGGTGCTGAGGCTTAGGGTGGTTGGGGTGCTGCGGCTGAGGGTGGTGGTGGGGTTCTGAGGCTGGTGGGGTGGTGAGGCTGAGGGTGGTGAGGGGGTGAGGCTGAGGGTGGTGGAGAGGGTGGTGAGGCTATGTTCGCCAGGAACTATTCGCCAGCAAACCGTTCGGGACATCACTGGTAGTAAATATAAGAAACAATCAAATAAACATGATGTCACTACTAGCAATAGTGCTCATGACTCATGTCACATGCAATAATGCTCTCAATACTAAAAATAAAAATTACTAAGAAAAGCAATATCCAAAGAGGGTAATTTTTTCTCGCTCAAGACACCTATCTGAAGTCACTGTTACACTGTAATTTGGATGCAGCTTTTCTGTTCCACACATAGTATGGACTATAGTGAAACATATAAACACACAGAACTAAGCCCTTACACTCAAACTCCCAGAACCATTATATTAATTGGCTCAAATACATAAACCAATGCTATGTATTTGGGATAATGAATACTATAGCCATTACTGCTGCTCAAGAGTAGTGGAAGTTTGAGCGCAGGGTTTAATTTTGTGTGTTTGTATTTGTTTTTGTATTATACAACTGTTACAGTGCTGTTACCCACCTCAAGTGTTCCCTATTAAGGGTTAATATGTGTATAGAGGTCATAAAATACCCCTCTCTTTCTCATAGTATGGACTATACTGAAACATATAAACACACAGAACTAAGCCCTTGCACTCAAACTCCCAGAACCATTATATTAATTGGCTCAAATACATAAACCAATGCTATGTATTTGGGATAATGAATACTATAGCCATTACTGCTGCTCAAGAGTAGTGGAAGTTTGAGCGCAGGGTTTAATTTTGTGTGTTTGTATTTGTTTTTGTATTACACAACTGTTACAGTGCTGTTACCCACCTCAAGTGTTCCCTATTAAGGGTTAATATGTGTATAGAGGTCATAAAATACCCCTCTCTTTCTCATGAGAGATTTTGCCTTTAGGCTTACAGAAGCAATGTGATTTGCTAGTTTAGGACTCGCCTAAGAGATTTTGCCTTGACATGACAGGTGAGCTTACACTTTAATAGCCATTGGAGTAAAAACAAAAAACCTCCAGCTATTCAAATGTACACAGGGATTTAGGATAGTGTGCAAGTAATTTTAGTTTTTTTTTTATTTTTATGTACTGTATTTTTCATCATACTGCATCCCCAAACATGGTACTTGAAGTATCTAAAAAGATAGCATTTTTTTTATAAAATCCATCAACAATGACCGACTAAGGAGATACCATGATCTAACAAGCTTTGCAGTGTCAGCTACACATGCTATCTGTGCTTTTTTATGCTGACCAATTTGACCATGTATTATTTAATGATGCTGTGACATGCTCAGAGCCACAAAATGAGGCACTGCCTGCTAATTGATTGGACACATAGGGAGAATGACTATAAGAAACTGGTCTTCCCTCTATGTGGTTTATTATTCTTGCAATTCTTATTTATTCTTATTAATTTATTATCTTGCAATCCTGATGCTTATAATTTTACCTGCAACATTCGAGACCCAAAATGACAAGTGATCTGTGATCTGCAAAGCAGAAGCGACCACTACAGGGGAATCCCTCATGGCTCACAGTGATGTATGCAAGTTTGGCCTAATTTAATTTAACCTTAGGCCACAATTTAATATTAAACAATATAATCAAGGGAGATTGGTGCGAAATCGCGTGAGTAAATAAATATTTTTTGTAACCACTTATATACTGGACAGAGGGACGCGAGGCAGTGGGGACGAGAGGGAACTAAAGTGTTAAGAATACATATTTGTATTCCTAGCACTATAGAATCCCTGTAAGCATGCTATTTCAACCATTTTTGTTTTGTTCTAAACCAAGCTATCTATTAAGTTGCCAAATTCTGAAACAATGCATTAAAAAAATCAAATAACCCTACAATTTAAAATAAAACTATAGAACAAATACACATGGCTCATTTAAAAAAAATAAAATAAAAGTAGAAAGTGGTTTGTCACAGCACATAGTTTAAAAGTTATATCTTTTTTCATAGGACACTGCATGTTAAGTTTTTGTTTGAACTACACTTGATGCACCAGCATCGTAGCACAACATTATTCCAGTTCATGACATAGGAAAACGCTCTGCAGTTTTTGCTGTGTACTAAATTTTCAAATTGTGAGCATGCCTGAGAAGTCTATAGTTCATTTGACATTGGGTAGTTTTTGTAGCTCACCATGGCAGCATTTAGTAGCATTATCAAATACAAGGTCTGCTGGGCAGCAGTGAAAATCAGGGAGCAAGCAGGAGTCATCCTCTATACAGGGATCAGCACCACTTCCACTACCCTCTGAGGTACAGTAGCAGTTTTCTCCAGTGCAGTTCTTATTTGTACAGCTGGAGCAGAGAATATCTGTGGAAAGAAAGAAGTTATCAGATCTGGTCATTCCTCCATGTCAATGGCCATGCCTGACAATATTTGTCCTCGTCTCTAAGAAACATTTTTAAAAGCAAAATACATGTAAATAATTTTGATTATTCTTTCCTTTGGTGTATTTTGCTCCTATAATAACATTTGTTGTGGCCTAGTGAATTCAGAAGGATGAATGGGTAAAAGGAAGGTCAAAGGACTGGAGCACTTCAAATAGGCAGATTAGGTCCTAAATAATGAATTTGGTAATTTCATATGATCACATGTGAAATAAATCATCAATTAGGACCTTAAACCCTTCATGACAAAGTAAAGGTGTGTCATGAAAGTGCCTTGAGGAGCAGTGATATCCCCTGTATGTTATACACAAAAACTGCATTGTGAGCCAAAAGCCTGTTACCACCCAAATATCTGTAAAATGAAGCACCTTGCCGTTATTCATATAATTCCTGAATTTTGATTCACTCTGTACTTACAATTCCAGACTAGGACATTTAGTATATTAATTGACAAACCTTACAAGAATGTGGCTTTGCACAGGATTACTCCGTGATCAGTTGGCTATTCAATCACAGTGTACTGAAGGATTTCATGTCATGGGGCATATACAAAGCCTTTATTTATCAACCTTTATTTTCAAGCTGTCTAGCCAATCAGTTGGAGTGAATTAATTTTATTTTTATTGCCGCACACTTTTATTATGGTTAGTAAAATTTTTGCAATGTTTAGAGTGAAGAATGAAGACTGAAGAAAGAAGATCTTCAAATTAAAACTTGGCAAAACAAACAAAAATGTAAAGCAATTTGACAACTACATGTTATATGCATTTTGGTAAAAACATAAAAATAAAAATACTTTTATGAGATAGTGATAAGGAAGGAAGAATTCCATCAAATAGGGTCATGAATATGCAACAAAAGACTATACCGAGTGACTCATTGCGCATAGGAAAACAAATAAAAAAGAGAAAATAAGAAACAAAAATAAAAACCTATTTAGATTGTGCCATACATCTCAACTCTAAAGCAAATGACTGATCGCTGGCAGGATACAGTCTAAGTTTATCCAATGCCTAGACTTAGTGTTAATCTTCCAGCTTTTGCAAGCTTTTTAAAGATATATCCACAATTAACACATTCATGTATTAATTGAGGATATATCTACTAAACAGTGTGTTTTAAAAAAATACATTATTTTACGTGTGGAGTGGTCCTTTAATGTGTCCCTGGTTGCTGGGAAATACAAAATAGAGATGAAAAAAGCACAAGTATTAATGTGTAAATAAACCTGTTTAGTCACTAGATGGCAGTGTAGTATTGATATACCATGATATTTTTTTTTTTACATGTTTATGACATACTTTTAGGGAGATCACAGAAAAGAGGAGACAGAGCTCCATAGATAAACAATGAGTTCACTGTATACATATTACCAAAGGAAAGCTGTGAGAGAGAAACTAAGACTGGGACAGAATACCATATAAAATTTCATATGGATGGGGTGAGGGTAGGTCAAATTAAACTGACCAAGACTAGTAAATAGATCGACTCGGTAAAGTACTAAGTATACTGATACTTTGAGACCAAGTACATAGAGTATAGACAAATAACAAAACCTAATAAAGATTAAAGTACATGAGCTTCCCAAATGATGCCTTAATCTATCCCTTCCAAAGCATATACATTTATGATATACGTTGCTCTCCTCTTTAAATCACCCTCACTAATCAACATTTAAACAGTAATGTCCCGTAACTAGAGGTAATTGAAACGCTATTATCCTAAGGACTTCCCCAATCAGTGAGTGAATCCACACATATTATCTGCCTAAGACTGATGCTTGTTTTGGTGCTCACATGTCTTTCTCAAGGATCTTATTTTTAATTTTTTTTAAGTATTTTTATTAATTGTTTTCTTTATATGATGTACAAATAACATACAATTCAGTTCATTTAAATTAGATTATGTCTACGTATATATTAAACATATATCAGACATAAATACAAACATTTATCAAACAGCATGTATCGCATTGAGTGAGTCTCACAGTGGATCGGCGGGTTCTAATGGCTATTATCCTTTACTCTATCTAAACGATATCAATTGCTTGTACAGGGGACTCCAGTGATATTTTTTTAATCAGATCTTTCATCTCTACATTGTCTTGTTCATTAATATTTGAGTGTTCATTAATTGCCAGCTCCATTCGTAATTGGAATACTAATGGATTTATTATACTTTTCCATACTGGGACGTTTTTAGTTTTCCAGTTTCTGGCTATTAGAATTTTAAAAGCTACAAAACAAAGTATAATCAAATTTCTTTCGATCTTTTTTAACTTAGGCCATCTCAAATGTAATAAAGCTACCTACGGCACACTCCTAAGTCTATATTCTATAATTTTATATATAAGAACAAAAATCTTTTTCCATTGCGTTTTTCTTTTAGTACAGCTTCACCAGATATGTACTCTTTTCACACCTCCCAACAGAAATCATTGACAAAGTCAACATATCAACATTCTAGCTATCCTTGGAGGTAACAGATAACACTTGTTAATAAGTTTATATTGAGTCTCCTGCAAGCATATACAATGAATAGCTTTCCTTGTCTCTATTAATGATTTATACCATTCTATATTTGTGATTTGAATATTTAATTCATTTTCCCATTTTACTAAAGCATTCATTTGATCCTCATTTTTATTCATTTTGATCATACGCAATGCTTTGGAGAGAACTTTATAAACTTTATTTTGGTTAAAAATACTACGTAAATCCTCATTTATTGTCCTGTTTTACTGAACCTTAAATGTTGCTTCAATGTATACTTTACTCTTAGCTAGTTAAAAAGCTCAGATAAAGGAAGATTAAACTCTATTATTAAATCCAAAAATTATTTTATTTTAGTATTTTCTATTAGGTGTTCTATAATATTACATCTTTTCCATTTTGTTAAGGCTAAATTTTCCAAGTTGGCCTCCAGTACCTCCAATGGCATAAAGCTTAAAATCTTTCCCTTAATATCTAGGAATTTTTTAACAGAATCCCAAGTCTCATTCAAATGTTTTAAAATATAATTTTCAATATTAGGTAGGGGTTTAGGATAACAAGTCCATATTATTTGAAATACATTAGATTTATTCAGACTATTCGTTTCCATCACATACCAGTTTTTCTCACGTTCTGTGTTCAGCTGAAGATTATATATATATATATATATATATATATATATATATATATATATATATATATATATATATATATGAGTAACTCAACTTACAAAATAGTTATACTTAATGTGAGGGAAATTTAGACCACCTTTCTCTTTTTTTTTTTTTTTTAGAAAGCAATGGAATATTTAATCTTGGTTGTTTCCCCTTCCAAATGTATTGATTAAAACTTCTTTGTATCATCTTCAACCAACTATCTGGCATTTTGAGAGGGAGCATTTGAAATAAATATAGCCATTTCGTTAATAGATATGCATTAATTATATTAGCTCAACCTATCCATAATACTTCCACATTTTTCCAGTCTTTCAGGGTATGATTTGCGACTTGTAATAATTGAAAAAAATAAATTTCCATACAAGTTTGATTTTTTTTTGCTATTTTCCTAGATAGTTTATTGCTTTTTTTAGACCATATAAAGCCATATTTGGTTTAATTGCATTTTTTTTTTACCTTTGTTGTTAAATTACAGCCCATACTAATTGATTTCTCTATGTTAATCTTAAAATTAGAAGCTTCAGAATATTCAGTAAACTCTACCATTAAATGTTCCAATTACTTAATTATATCTGTTAGTGTGATCAATGTATCATCTGCATATAGATTTATTTTTGATTCTAGTGATTGCAATACAACTCCTTTAATATTTTTTATTTTCCCTAATCCTACATGTAAATGGTTCTTTAGAAATTTTATAGCGCAATGGGGAAAGTGATGTGTTCCATTCAATAGTGGGAACCAGTCAGAACAGATGTTTTTGTCCTAAAACTGGCTGATGGTGATTTATAAAGGGCCATTATAGCCTTGTGCATTCATCCATCTATGCCTACTCTTTTTAAAGTCAGTCTGAAATATTCCCAGTTGACCCTGTCGAAGGCCTTCTCTGCATCCACTGACAGGGTCAGCATGGGAAGGCGAGTTCTATTTACTAGATCCAAAATGTTAAAAATCTTTCTAGAGTTCATATTAGCTGTTCTATTTACAATAAACCCAACCAGATCAGGATGTATAATGTTGTCTATGACCTTCTTAATTCTGTCTGCCAGTATTGATGCATATAACTTCAGGTCATTATTTAAGAGTGAGATAGGCCTATAATTTTCCATTTTAGTAGGACACTTGCCCTGCTTCAATATTGGTATTATATTGGCACTTAATAATTCCCCAAAAACTGGTGTGTCCATCTCGCCCAAGCATCCCAGCACATCGCGCCAGGAGGGAGAGGGGAGAGAGAGAGAGGACACACCCAAATCATTTAGGCACTTCAAAAATGTGTACATATAAAAAAAGAAAAACAATCTCATTTCCAAGTCTTACTGAGGTCCTAAGTTAATTTCTCAGCTTTCATCCATCTTTCAAGACTTTTAACAGAGTCCCAAAATGTTGTTCCATTCCAAAAAACTCTTAAAGAGTTCGGGAAACCCCATCTGAATTTGACATTGTTCTGTTTTAATATGGAGATTTTTGCAGTAAAAAAAATGTTACGTCTGCTTCTTGTTTGATAGGAGAGATCTTGTAATATTATAATATTCTTACATTCTGAGCTTTTTTGTTGGGTGCTCTCTATACACTTTTAATAATTTCTCTTTAAAGGAATGGACCAAAAACTTCATCTCTTGGTTTTGATTTATCTATATCTTTTATTTTTTGTAGACTGTGTATTCTCGAAATTTTTTATTTAAACGTGTCTGTATCAAGTGAGAGATCTTTTAAGAAATGTATAACAAAGGCCTCTAAGTTGTTGGGTTCAATTTCTTCTGGTATTTTTCTCTTCCTTATTTTCGATTGTCTTGATCTTTTTTCTAAATCATTTACTTTTTGATCCCTATTTTTAACTCTCAACTCTAGCTGTAATAACTTTTCTGCAGCTTTTCTATGATCTTGCTCAAAGGAATTGATTTTCTCTTCAAGTGTGGTTAATCTGTCTGCTACTTTGATGATTTTTCTGTTTGATTTCTTTGGAGTTTTTGTTAATCTCAAGCATTAATGTTTGCAATTGAGTTTCCATATTTTGCTTTATGAATTATTTTACATTTTCTGGAGTTTCATCATCTTAATCTTCTCTGGTCAGCATTATAGATATATCAGATGTGTAGTTTTCTGATGAATTATTGGTATTAATTGGAGGGAAAAAGCCTGTTAATCTTTTCTCAGATTTTTCAGCTTTAACGTTTCTCTTTTCCTTTTTCCTTTCAGTTGATGTTTTTTTTTTGTGGCCATTATTGGGTTTCTCCTCCATTTCCTCTCTCTTTTCCCTTTGTTTTTTGAGCTTTGTTATCTCCAACTCAAGTTTAATAATGCTTTTTCTTTTTTTCTTTTCAGTATAGTATAATTCCTTTCAATTTAATCCTTTCAATTGAGCTCTCCATTTAGAGAGAGCAGAGGAGTGAAGAAAAATAAAACACAAAATAAATAAATAAATTTAAAAAAGGGAAAAACAATACCAAAAAGGTAACAAAGAGTAACAGTAAGGGAATATATCCCCACTTTATATAATCTTTCTTTTTTTTCTCTATAATTTTTCTATTACTCACAGATCTTAGTTCCTTTGATTTCTGGTATCAAACCCGATTGAGAGATAAGAGGGATTCCCCTCAATTCTCAGCACGTGTAATAAGCAGGTCCTTTTTCGTAATCATCAAGGGAAAACATGGGGTACACTTCTCACTCCAGTGTGATACAATACCACATCGCCAGATAGCCAGCCTGTCTGGAATGCCACGTGCACCCACTGTTCAAGTCTGAGCTCCAATTCTCCAGTCTCTACTTGCAGTCAAGCCTCTGCCCATTGTCTCCCAGCCGGTTTCTTCCAACTCAGAGTCACTCCTCTCTCCAATCTGGCACAAAATCGCAGCACTGGAGAGCCAGCCGTCACGGACCTCCAGACTCACGCACTCCCGCTGCCCGCACCCAGGCTCCTGTCCTCCTCTCACCGCCCACAACCGGGTTTCGTGTCTCTCAAACGGTCTCACTCAGTTCGCCTTTTCGCCACATGGCATTCTCAGCTCGTTGTCTTCCTTATCCTGCTCCACCTCCTCCTGCCTTTCAGCGTGACGACCTTACGTCATGACGCTGTGAGGGTCAGTTAGACCTTTCTCAAGGACTTTATGAAGCATGTCTGCTTGTTGGGATTTTTAAATACAACACAGTCCAGTCCTCAGAAATCCTGTTCCCATAAATGGAGGTAGGAGGCAGTATTTTGAGGTTACTACTACCTCCTGTTACTCTGCATATGTGAACACCTTCGAGAGAGGGATAATCAAGAGCACCTTAAGAATAAACAGTGACACACTGTAAAAAACATATCATCAATTTGTGCCATTAGATGCACAAAATGTGGAAAGAAAAGTCCCCAGTTACACTGCTAAATAAAATAAAAAATCAGATCGTTCACATACACAATCAAATGTATAGGAACAATTTCCATTTGTAGCCCTACAACCTACCTACAAGAAAAACAGAAGAGATGCAGTGAGTTGCCACACCTCTTCAATCCCATGTGAGTTGGAGAGTAATGTAAAAGAGGTCAGTCTCTGGGGCCTCACAAACAAATATTGGCCCCACAAAGAACCAAGGTGATGCATTGTCTAATAATTTGGTCCTCTTAACCCCTTAAGGACACATGACATGTGTGACATGTCATGATTCCCTTTTATTCCAGAAGTTTGGTCCTTAAGGGGTTAAAGGTCCCAGAAGATGACCAGTCTTCTGGAACTAGTGTAATAAATTGGCCTCCTTAACTGGCCCAGAAGATGTCCAGTGTCTTAGAGATTATTCCCTTCTAAGTAATAATTAATATGGGCTTTAAAAGGGCCCAGGCAAGTCTTGTGACATATAAGGCTTGTCCATCAGAGATTTGAGATTGGTTGCAAATCAGGTCTTTTCCATAATTTAAAACGTTTTTCTGGGACCAAAGAAAGACAATTAAAAAAAATATCTACAAATGCTAAGTGTTTTTTGAGGTTTTATTTTATTTAAATTGTATTCAATTTTAGATTCTTTGGCATTCTCTCACTTATGTCAAGTTTTTTGAGGTGTAGGGACATATCAGAAGCATTTGATTGGACCAAGGATCATCAGCTGTCAGGAGATTGTCCCAAAGCTGGATTACAAAGAGATAAGTATATGCCAGTATACAAAGGAACATTTAGTCAAAAAATAACTAATTTGAAAAAAAAAAACATCTAAATGTAAATTGTATGCACTATGCATTGTATGATATTGGTGGATTCACCAAAAATGTTTTTGGAAATCAAGATATCTGTATTTTCACTTTTTTAAACTTATTTTTTAAAGTAGAAAATCAATAGATTTCTTTTTGCAATAAATAAATGGAAGATTAAAATGGAAAATACACAATTTAATGTATGTAGTAAACCTGTTTCAATATGTGTGCTTTTTTGTTTATATTGTGCATAAACTAGCCCTGTAGAAGCAAAGAGTTTGTTATAATTTTCTGCATATATCAGCGCACAGACACTTACACACACACAAATTATTTGTAGTCGACTTATAGTTATGTTCACTATTATATTATATTAGTCTTGTCATCGGTATAAATAAATAAAAATGCTCCTCTGTAGTGATGAACAGAAGGCACTAATCCACCACAAGTGTACTTAGTGTTTTTTAGTGCCAATATTTAATTCCGTCATGATATATGGAAGGCTGGGCCTGTAGTTTTGGGAGGGGCATGATTTCCGTACTTAAGGATCGCCAGACCCCTCCTCATTACCATTGATGGTCTGGCGATTTGCATACCTGGATTTCTGGCTGCAGCAGACCGCCATTCAGAGTATCTGCCCGTTCCTGGATCAAGTTTCTTCTACTGTTCAAAGCCTCTGGGATTTTTTTCCTTCTCCTCCGGTCACTACCGCACAGTCTCGAAGCTACAGTAACATTGAGTTGGTTGACCCCGTCGCAGGTGCACAGCGTCATCATGGGCCAACTCTATTTCACATACTTACCTCTGTTCGTATGCTTTTGTATAAGTCTTTTGTTTAAACTTTCATACGAACGCACGGTTTCTGTAGTTTGCCACTATGTTTTATTGGTTCGTATACTTGCTTTTCGTGGAATTATACTCACCCGTTCGGCAGTTAGTTCCCACGCACGAATGATACTCACGATTCTCAGAATATTTCATAGTATTTTGTTGTACTGGAGCATTCGGTTCTTTGTTCCTCTTTTGGAGCCATTCGTATGTTTACTGCCGAATGCCCTATTTTAAATTATAGGAATTCCTAGAGTCCATACGGCCATTTGATTACATTACTCAAATAGGTTTGGTAGACTAATGACCCCTAGAGGTCATTGAGAAGTACTGCACATTTTAACCCCTTAAGGACACATGACATGTGTGACATGTCATGATTCCATTTTATTCCAGAAGTTTGGTCCTTAAGGGGTTAAAATTTTCAAATAAATGTGTTTTCACAACTTAAATTCAGCAGCACTTTGTTGCTATTTTCTGTCTATTTGTTGATAAGTAGTGATGTACCGAACTGTTCGCCGGCGAATAGTTCCCGGCGAACATAGCGTGTTCGCGTTCGCCGCCGCAGGCGAACACATGGGCGGTTCGATCCGCCCCCTATTCGTCATCATTGAGCAAACTTTGACCCTGTGCCTCACGGTCAGCAGACACATTCCAGCAAATTAGCAGCAGACCCTCCCTTCCACACCCTCCCACCTCCCTCCCACACCCTCCCACCTCCCTCCCAGCATCCATTTTAGATTCATTCTGAAGCTGCATGCTTAGTAAGAGGAGGGAAAGTGTAGCTGCTGCTCATTAGATAGGGAAATTGATAGCTAGGCTAGGGTATTTAGTGTCCACTACAGTCCTGAAGGACTCATCTGATCTCTGCTGTAAGGACAGCACCCCAAAAAGCCCTTTTTAGGGCTAGAACATCAGTCTGCTTTTTTTTTTTCTGTGTAATGTAATTGCAGTTGCCTGCCTGCCAGGTTCTGTGTCAGGCTCAAAGTGCATACTGTGCCCATTTGCCCAGTGCCACTACTCATATCTGGTGTCACAATAGCTTAAGCTTGACATTTAAAAAGAAAAAAAAACGTTTTTCACTGTAATAGATTGAAGAGCAGTTAGTTGTCTGCCAGCTTCTGTGTCAGGCTCAGTGGATACTGTGACCATTTGCCCAGTGCCACCACTCATATCTGGTGTCACAATAGCTTAAGCTGGACATGTAAAAAGAAAAAAACTTTTTTCACTGTAATAGATTGAAGAGCAGTTAGTTGTCTGCCAGCTTCTGTGTCAGGCTCAGTGGATACTGTGCCCATTTGCCCAGTGCCCCAACTCATATCTGGTGTCACAATAGCTTAAGCGTGACATTTAAAAAGAAAAATACTTTTTTCACTGTAATAGATTGAAGAGCAGTTAGTTGTCTGCCAGCTTCTGTGTCAGGCTCAGTGGATACTGTGCCCATTTGCCCAGTGCCAGCACTCATATCTGGTGTCACAATAGCTTAAGCTGGACATGTAAAAAGAAGAAAAACTTTTTTCACTGTAATAGATTGAAGAGCAGTTAGTTGTCTGCCAGCTTCTGTGTCAGGCTCAGTGGATACTGTGCCCATTTGCCCAGTGCCCCAACTCATATCTGGTGTCACAATAGCTTAAGCTCAGGGCTCGAGTCCTGCAGGAACGCATGGGAACGGCGTTCCTGCACTTTTTCCAAAGCAGGAACGCCGTTCCCGTTACCAGTCCTGCAGGACCGGCCCTGCTACCTGCACACAGGGGCCTTCACACGCTGTGTTCCTCTCCAGCACTAACTCTCGCGAGACCCGCGGCTGTCAGAGCGTTGCCACGGGTTACCGTGGCAACGCTCCGCACAGGCGAGTCTCGCGAGAATTAGTGCTGAAGAGGAACACAGCGTGTGAAGGCCCCTGTGTGCAGCGGCTGCTTCCCTCCACCGGACCACCAGGCGATGTCCCCCCTCCCTGACAAGGTAAGAAGCAGGGAGGGGGGAATAACACAAAAAAAACCTTAACACATTAAATTTAAAAAACAAATGCTTCCCCCCATCATCCAGCACACACACACACATCATCCAGCACACACACACACACACACACACACATCATCCAGCACACACACACACACACACACATCATCCAGCACACACACACACACACACACACATCATCCAGCACACACACACACATCATCCAGCACACACACACACATCATCCAGCACACACACACACACATCATCCAGCACACACACACACAAACATCCTGCACGCACGCGCACACACACCCACACACACACACACATCATCCAGCACACACAGACATCATCCAGCACACACAGACATAATCCAGCACACACAGACATAATCCAGCACACACAGACATAATCCAGCACACACACACACACACACACACTTCATCCAGCACACACACACACATCATCATCCAGCACACACACACATAATCCAGCACACACACAGACACACATCATCCAGCGCACACACACATAATCCAGCACACACACACACACACACACACACATCATCCAGCGCACACACACACACTTCATCCAGTTCACACACACTTCATCCAGCACATACACACACATCATTCAGCGCACACACACACACATCATCCAGCACACACACACACACTGCATTCATTATACACAATCTGCACTTACTACAAACACACTACATTCATTATACACACTCTGCACTCATTACAAACACACTACATTCACTATACGCACTCTGCATTCATTATACACACTCTGCACTCACTACAAACACACTCAATTCACTATACACCCTGCACTCACTACACACACAACATTCACTATACACACTCTGCATTCATTATACACACTCTGCATTCACTACACACACACACTACATACACTGCATTCATTATACACACTGCATTCATTATACACACTGCACTCATTATACACACTGCACTCACTACAAACACACTACATTCACTATACACACTCTGCATTCATTATACACACTCTGCACTCACTACACACTACATTCACTATACACACTCTGCATTCACTCCAAACACACTACATACACTGCATTCATTATACACACTGCATTCATTATACACACTCTGCACTTACTACAAACACACTACATTCATTATACACACTCTGCACTCATTACAAACACACTACATTCACTACACACACTGCATTCATTATACACACTATGCACTCACTACAAACACACTAAATTCACTGTACACACTGCACTCACTACACACACTACATTCACTATACACACTCTGCATTCATTATATACACTCTGCATTCACTACACACACACACTACATACACTGCATCCATTATACACACTGCATTCATTATACACACTCTGCACTCACTACAAACACACTACATTCATTATACACACTGCACTTACTACAAACACACTGCATTCATTATACACACTCTGCACTCATTATACACACTCTGCACTCATTACAAACACACTACATTCACTATACGCACTCTGCATTCATTATACACACTCTGCACTCACTACAAATACACTACATTCAGTACACACACTGCATTCATTATACACACTCTGCACTCACTACAAACACACTAAATTCACTGTACACACTGCACTCACTACACACACTACATTCACTATACACACTCTGCATTCATTATACACACTCTGCATTCACTACACACACACTACATACACTACATTCACTATACACACTGCATTCATTATACACACTCTGCACTCACTACAAACACACTAAATTCACTGTACACACTGCACTCACTACACACACTACATTCACTATACACACTCTGCATTCATTATACACACTCTGCATTCACTACACACTCACTACATACACTACATTCACTATACACACTGTATTCATTATACACACTGCACTCACTACAAACACACTACATTCACTATACACACTCTGCATTCATTATACACACGCTGCACTCACTACACACTACATTCACTATACACACTCTGCATTCACTACAAACACACAATATACACTGCATTCATTATACACACTCTGCACTCACTACAAACACACTGCATTCATTATACACACTCTGCACTCACTACAAACACACTGCATTCATTATATACACTCTGCACTCACTACAAACACTACATTCATTATACACACTGCACTTACTACAAACACACTGCATTCATTATACGCACTCTGCACTCACTACAAACACACTGCATTCATTATACACACTCTGCACTCACTACAAACACACTAGATTTATTATACACACTGCACTCACTACAAACACACTACATTCATTATACACACTGCACTTACTACAAACACACTACATTCATTATCCATACTCTGCATTCACTACAAACACACTGCATTCATTATACACACTACACTCACTACAAACACACTACATTCATTATACACACTGCACTTACTACAAACACACTGCATTCATTATACACACTCTGCACTCACTACAAACACACTGCATTCACTACAAACACACTAAATTTATTATACACACTGCACTCACTACAAACACACTACATTCATTATACACACTGCACTTACTGCAAACACACTACATTCATTATCCATACTCTGCATTCACTACAAACACACTACATTCATTATACACACCCTGCACTGCACTATATGCATAGGAGTGTAATTTTATTTTTTTAAGCCCCCCCCCCCCCCCCCCCCCTATGCATTGCATAGAGTGCAGTGCAGGAATCTTGGGTGAGTTCCCACACTTTTTTCCCCAGGACTTGACCCCTGCTTAAGCTTGACATTTAAAAATAAAATTATTTTTTCACTGTAATAGATTGAAGAGCAGTTAGTTGTCTGCCAGCTTCTGTGTCAGGCTCAGTGGATACTGTGCCCATTTTCCCAGTGACCCAACTCATATCTGGTGTCACAATAGCTTAAGCTTGACATTTAAAAATAACATTTTTTTTCACTGTAATAGATTGAAGAGCATTTAGTTGTCTGCCAGCTTCTGTGTCAGGCTCAGTGGATACTGTGCCCATTTGCCCAGTGCCACCACTCATATCTGGTGTCACAATAGCTTAAGCTTGACATTTAAAAAGAAAAATACTTTTTTTCACTGTAATAGATTGAAGAGCAGTTAGTTGTCTGCCAGCTTCTGTGTCAGGCTCAGTGGACACTGTGCCCATTTGCCCAGTGCCACCACTCATATCTGGTGTGACTATAGCGTGCCTTTAAAAACAAAAAAAGTGTTTCACTGTAAGCTAATAGCAGTTAGTTGTCTGCAAGCGTCTGGGTGTCAGGCCTTCAGCGTGTGCTCTGCCAACCTCAGCAAGTGTCATTTGCCACTCATATCTGGTGTCTGTATAGCATGCTTTTACAAAGAAAAAAAGTTTTTCAGTGTAAGCTAATAGCAGTCAGTGTCCTTAAAGCGGGTGTCAGGCCTTCAGCGTGTGCTCTGCCAACCTCAGCAAGTGTAATTTGCCACTCATATCTGGTGTCTGTATAGCGTGCCTTTACAAAGAAAAAACTTGTTTCACTGTTATAGATTGAATAGCAGTTAGTTGTCTTCAAGCGGGTGTGTCAGGCCTACAGCGTGTACTCTGCAGACCTCTGCCATTGCACATTGCCACTCATATCTGGTGTCACAATAGCGTGCATTTAAAACCAAAAAACTTTTAAATGCACGCTATTGTATATCACCTACACTGCGCATTGGGTAAACCTGCTGACTGCTGCCAAGCATGGAATGCTTTTTTCACTGTAATAGATTGAAGAGCAGTTAGTTGTCTGCCAGCTTCTGTGTCAGGTTCAGTGGATACTGTGCCCATTTGCCAGTGCCACCACTCATATCTGGTGTCACAATAGCTTAAGCTTGACATTTAAAAAGAACATTTTGTTTCACTGTAATAGATTGAAGAGCAGTTAGTTGTCTGCCAGCTTCTGTGTCAGGCTCAGTGGATACTGTGCCCATTTGCCCAGTGCCACCACTCATATCTGGTGTGACTATAGCGTGCCTTTATAAACAAAAAAAGTGTTTCACTGTAAGCTAATAGCAGTTAGTTGTCTGCAAGCGTCTGGGTGTCAGGCCTTCAGCGTGTGCTCTGCCAACCTCAGCAAGTGTAATTTGCCACTCATATCTGCTGTCTGTATAGCGTGCTTTTACAAAGAAAAAAAGATTTTCAGTGTAAGCTAATAGCAGTCAGTGTCCTTAAAGCGGGTGTCAGGCCTTCAGCGTGTGCTCTGCCAACCTCAGCAAGTGTAATTTGCCACTCATATCTGGTGTCTGTATAGCATGCCTTTACAAAGAAAAAACTTGTTTCACTGTTATAGATTGAATAGCAGTTAGTTGTCTTCAAGCAGGTGTGTCAGGCCTACTCTGCAGACCTCTGCCATTGCACATTGCCACTCATATCTGGTGTCACAATAGCGTGCATTTAAAACCCAAAAACTTTTTTCACTGTTATAGATTGAATAGCAGTTAGTTGTCTTCAAGCGGGTGTGTCAGGCCTACAGCGTGTACTCTGCAGACCTCTGCCATTGCACATTGCCACTCATATCTGGTGTCACAATAGCGTGCATTTAAAACCAAAAAACTTTTTTCACTGTTATAGATTGAATAGCAGTTAGTTGTCTTCAAGCGGGTGTGTCAGGCCTACAGCGTGTACTCTGCAGACCTCTGCCATTGCACATTGCCACTCATATCTGGTGTCACAATAGCGTGCATTTAAAACCAAAAAACTTTTTTCACTGTTATAGATTGAATAGCAGTTAGTTGTCTTCAAGCGGGTGTGTCAGGCCTACAGCGTGTACTCTGCAGACCTCTGCCATTGCACATTGCCACTCATATCTGGTTTCACAGTAGCTTTCACGCATAGTACCACTAATCCAAAAAAAAATGAGAGGAAGAGGCAGGCCACCCCGCAGGGGCCATCGTGGTCATGGTGCTGTGATTCCCTTTGGCCCTAGAATAGTGCCCAGTTTTCAGAGGCCACGTACCCTGAACTTGAAAAGTTCTGAGGACATAGTTGACTGGCTAACACAGGACACCCAATCTTCTACAGCTTCCGCTCGGAACCTTGACACACCATCCTCCTCCAGCTTAGCTTCAGGCACCTCTCAAGATACCACTCACCCACCTGCCGCCACCACCAAAACTAGCACCACAGCCGCTTTACTTGGTATGTCAGAGGAGTTATTCACACATCCGTTTGAAGAAATGAGTGATGCGCAACCATTATTGCCAGAGGATGTAGATAACAGGGATATGTCTCAGGCAGGCAGCATGGACGTACGGTGTGATGATGATGATGATGTTGTACCCGCTGCTGCTTCCTTTGCTGAGTTGTCAGATACAAGTGAAGTGGTTGATGATGACGATGCGTCCATGGATGTCACGTGGATGCCCGCTCGGCAAGAAGAAGAACAGGATGAAAGTTCAGATGGGGAGACAGAGATGAGGAGGAGGAGACGATTTGGAAGCAGGGGGAGGTCGTCGCAATGAGCTAGTGGCACAGTCAGACAGCATGCATCGGCACCCGGGGTCAGCCCGACAGCACGCCAATCAACGCATGCTGTGTCCACCACCAGAATGCCGTCATTGCAGAGCTCAGCAGTGTGGCATTTTTTTTGTGTGTCTGCCTCTGACAACAGCGATGCTATTTGCAACCTGTGCCAAAAGAAACTGAGTCGTGGGAAGTCCAACACCCACCTAGGTACAACTGCTTTGCGTAGGCACATGATCGCACATCACAAACGCCTATGGGATCAACACATGAGTGCAAGCAGCACGCAAACTCTAAGCCGCCATCCTCCTCCTGGTCCAGCATCTTCAGCCACGTCAACCACTGCTGTCCTCCTTGCCCCCTCTCAACCATCCGCCACTCCGTCTCCCGCCTTGAGCAGTTCCCGCTCATCTGCCCACAGTCATGTGTCTGTCAAGGACATGTTTGAGCGTAAGAAGCCAATGTCAGAAAGTCACCCCCTTGCCCAGCGTCTGACAGCTGGCTTGTCCGAACTATTAGCCCGCCAGCTTTTACCATACAAGCTGGTGGAGTCTGAGGCGTTCAAAACATTTGTAGCTATTGGGACACCGCAGTGGAAGGTACCCGGCCGAAATTTCTTTTCAAAAAAGGCAATCCCCAACCTGTACTCGATAGTGCAAAAGGAAGTAATGGCATGTCTGGCACACAGTGTTGGGGCAAGGTTCCATCTGACCACTGATACCTGGTCTGCAAAGCATGGTCAGGGCAGGTATATCACCATACACTGCGCATTGGGTAAACCTGCTGACTGCTGCCAAGCATGGAATGCATGGCTCTGCAGAGGAGTTGGTGACACCGCCACGACTTGCAGGCAGGCCTGCTGCCACCTCCTCTACTCCTCCTACTCCATCCTCTTCCATAACCTCCTCGGCTGAGTCCTCTTCTGCTACTGCGTCTTGCTCCACATCAACGGCACCCCCCCAGCTCCCCAGGTACTATTCCACATCCCGGATACGGCAGTGTCATGCTGTCTTGGGTTTGACTTGCTTGAAAGCAAAGAGTCACACCGGACAAGCACTTCTGTCCACCCTGAACGCACAGGTGGAAAAGTGGCTGACTCCACAGCAACTGGATATCGGCAAAGTGGTTTGTGACAACGGAAAAAAATTGTTAGCGGCATTGAAGTTGGGCAAGTTGACACATGTGCCGTGCATGGCACATGTGTGTAATCTGATCGTACAACGCTTTGTGCATAAGTACACAGGCTTACAGGACGTCCTGAAGCAGGCCAGGAAGGTGTGTGGCCATTTCAGGCATTCCTACACGGCCATGGCGCACTTTGCCGATATTCAGCAGCGAAACAACATGCCAGTGAGGCGCTTGATTTGCGACAGCCCGACACATTGGAATTCAACACTCCTAATGTTCGACCGCCTGCTCCAACAAGAAAAAGACGTTAATGAATATTTGTATGACCGGGGTGCTAGGACAGCCTCTGGGGAGCTGGGAATTTTTTTTGCCACATTACTGGACGCTCATGCGCAATGCCTGTAGGTTCATGCGTCCTTTTGAAGAGGTGACAAGCCTAGTCAGTCGCACCGAAGGCACCATCAGCGACATCATACCATTTGTTTTCTTCCTGGAGCGTGCCCTTCGAAGAGTGCTGGATCAGGCCGTAGATGAGCATGAAGAGGAATAGGAAGAGTTGTGGTCACCATCACCACCAGAAACAGCCTTATCAGCATCGCTTGCTGGACCTGCGGCAACGCTGGAAGAGGATTGTGAGGAAGAGGAGTCAGAGGAGAAATGTGGCTTTGAGGAGGAGGAGGAAGACAAACCACAACAGGCATCCCAGGGTGCTCGTTGTCACCTATCTGGTACCCATGGTGTTGTACGTGGCTGGGGGGAAGAACATACCTTCATTGACATCACTGATGAGGAGGAACGGGAAATGAGTAGCTCGGCATCCAACCTTTTGCATATGGGGTCTTTCATGCTGTCGTGCCTGTTGAGGGGCCCTCGTATACAAAGGCTGAAGGAGAACGACCTGTACTGGGTGTCCACGCTACTAGACCCCCGGCGGAAATGTTACCGAATTACAACAAGTGGGAAAGGATGCAGCATTTGCAAAATAAATTAAAAAGTATGCTTTACACAGCGTATAAGGGTGATGTCCCAGCACAACGGGAATCTAACAGGGGAAGAGGTGGAAGTCATCCTCCTCCCACGACCACGCCGGCAAGGACAGGACGCTTTAAAGACGTGTTGTTGATGGAGGACATGCGGAGCTTTTTAAGTCCTACGCATCGCCACAGCCCTTCGGGATCCACCCTCAGAGAACGACTCGACCAACAGGTAGCAGACTACCTCGCCTTAACTGCAGATATCGACACTCTGAGGAGCGATGAACCCCTTGACTACTGGGTGTGCAGGCTTGACCTGTGGCCTGAGCTATCCCAATTTGCGATAGAACTTCTGGCCTGCCCCGCTTCAAGTGTCCTGTCAGAAAGGACCTTCAGTGCAGCAGGAGGTATTGTCACTGAGAAGAGAAGTCGCCTACGTCAAAAAAGTCTAGATTACCTCACCTTTATTAAGATGAATGAGGGATGGATCCCGAAGGGACTGACACTGGGCGATACATTCGACTAAAAAAGGCCTGATGAGATGAGCTGCCTTGGGCTAAAAATGGTCCACATGCTGCTGAATTTTAGCTCTGAATGCCGGTTGACTTGCGTGACTTATCCGCCACCAACTAGGGTTCAAGCCGCAATGTTTTAGGGCACTTTCTGCCTGTGAAACAAACATCAATTTTTCTGGCCGCAGCGGCTGCAACAATACCTAATTTTTCAGGCATGTGTACATGCCTAATTTTTCGGCCCTCTGGTGCTGCACTGTGGCTTCAAAAACCAAACAAAAAAAAAGGCACATAGTGACCCTATGTAGGGGGAACAGTCCCTATTCTGCTCTGTATCAGTGTGTATCAGGGATTTGACTATCTTTATTCAGATTAAAAAATTACAATTCCAGGAAAAATTTAACAAACATTTACAAGAACATGTTATGCACATCATAGAAACAACGTGAACCTCTTTAAAGCCACAAACCTAAAACAAAAAATACGTACACACAATGTGTAAGGGTTTGAAAGAAAATTCTGAATCCTTACATGTTTACTCTATCGTTTGTTTGATTTTTGTGAACCATATATAAACTACAAGCAGCGTGAAAACTATAAAAACTCAAGTGGCCATGCTGATCAAATTAAATAGTATGCTTTACACAGCGTATAAGGGTGATGTCACAGCACAACGGGAATCTAACAGGGGAAGAGGTGAAAGTCATCCTCCTCCTCCCATGACCACGCCATATCTGCCAAGTGACCCTATGTAGGGGGAACAGTCTCTATTCTGCTGTGTGTCAGTGTGTATCATGGTCTCTGAGGACGGGGAACCGTCTCTATTCTGCTCTGTGTCAGTGTGTATCATGGTCTCTGAGGACAGGTGTCAATCCATACCTGCCAAGTGACCCTATGTAGGGGGAACAGTCTCTATTCTGCTCTTTGTCAGTGTGTATCAGGGGCTTTGAGGACAGGTGTCAATCCATATCTGCCAAGTGACCCTATGTAGGGGGAACAGTCTCTATTCTGCTCTGTGTCAGTGTGTATCATGGTCTCTGAGGACGGGGAACAGTCTCTATTCTGCTCTGTGTCAGTGTGTATCATGGTCTCTGAGGACAGGTGTCAATCCATATCTGCCAAGTGACCCTATGTAGGGGGAACAGTCTCTATTCTGCTCTGTGTCAGTGTGTATCATGGTCTCTGAGGACGGGGAACAGTCTCTATTCTGCGCTGTGTCAGTGTGTATGATGGTCTCTGAGGACAGGTGTCAATCCATATCTGCCAAGTGACCCTATGTAGGGGGAACAGTCTCTATTCTGCTCTGTGTCAGTGTGTATCATGGGCTCTGAGGACAGGTGTTAATCCATACCTGCCAAGTGACCCTATGTAGGGGGAACAGTCTCTATTCTGCTCTGTGTCAGTGTGTATCAGGGTCTTTGAGGACAGGTGTCAATCCATATCTGCCAAGTGACCCTATGTAGGGGTAACAGTCTCTATTCTGCTCTGTGTGAGGAGGAGGAACGGGAAATGAGTAGCTCGGCATCCAACCTTGTGCAAATTGGGTCTTTCATGCTGTCGTGCCTGTTGAGGGACCCTCGTATAAAAAGGCTGAAGGAGAACGACCTGTGCTGGGTGTCCATGCTACTAGACCCCCGGTATAAGCAGACAGTGGTGGAAATGTTACCGAATTACAAGTCGGAAAGGATGCAGCATTTGCTAAATAAATTAAAAAGTATGCTTTACACAGTGTATAAGGGTGATGTCACAGCACAATGGGAATCTAACAGGGGAAGAGGTGAAAGTCATCCTCCTCCTCCCACGACCACGCCATATCTGCCAAGTGACCCTATGTAGGGGTAACAGTCTCTATTCTGCTCTGTGTCAGTGTGTATCATGGTCTCTGAGGACAGGTGTCAATCCATATCTGCCAAGTGACCCTATGTAGGGGAACAGTCCCTATTCTGCTCTGTGTCAGGTGTCAATCCATATGTCAAGGTGTCAATATGTCATATGTCAGGTGTCAATCCATATCCATTGTGATTTAGGAATGTTAGGTGATTTCTGCCCTTTATGTATTAAAACCAGACTCTGTAATTTTCCATGGGAGTTTTGCCATGGATCCCCCTCCGGCATGCCACAGTCCAGGTGTTAGTCCCCTTGAAACAACTTTTCCATCACTTTTGTGGCCAGAAACAGTCCCTGTGGGTTTTAAAATTCGCCTGCCCATTGAAGTCAACGTTTGCGGAAGTTCCCATTCGCCGTTCTCGAACCGAAAATTTTGTGTTCGCGACATCACTATTGATAAGTTATAAACATGTTTTATAGGTTGCCGAGCCTGAAACCCTATTTTTTGCTGTACCACTGAGGTTGTCAAGGCTTATATATTCTGGTTGACTCAGGTTTCAATTGTCACACTCCTTAGGTGGGTTCTCTTACTTTTGGTTGGTTAGTAATCAGTTAGGCTCTCTTGAAGTTCTAATATTGGCCATATTAAATATTACAGATTGAATTCACTCTGCACATTTAACTATCGTTTCCTTTCTTTCGATTCCGATAATATTACATCGTTTAGTGGTTTTGGATTTATCTTACGAATCCTCGTTCTGACCCTCATGGCTAGGATAATCTTACTGTTCCTTTTATGTTACTAGGTGCTAGGCCCTACTGGTTATACTACCAATTACGCTCCACCGGGTTCATTTTTAGGCCTAGTCTAGTAACTGGTAGGTATCCCATATTGTTTCACATTACTTACCAATAATTACAGTCACGTGATGGGTACTACATTATGGCTATTTACTCTTGTAGGTATTACTCAAATTCATCTATGCTTTCCTACTCTATTCATCTGATTCCTATAGGTAGGTGTACCCATTGGCCGTTATACTTTTCCCCTCCCCCTCTGGCACTACCTACTAGACTTTGATCTACTGGCTGATAGGTTTCAGAGTCCACTGAGTTGATTTCTGACCTTCTGTGGTCCCACGACCTTCTGTGGTCCCATATTCAGAGGTATTCACGCCCAAACAGCCAATACATAGTTAGTCACATCGCATAGTGATAAAGAGAGGGCCTCCCCTGTCACTCCCATGCTGTGTTTTGCTTTACTGGTCACCGAGAGGCCACCACCCTGCCACAACGTCAGTGGCTTCAAAAATCCCCTCGGCCAACACATAGCTAGAGCCTCTCATGTCACTTGGCAACTAGCGAGGGCTTCCCTCTCCCGTTTGTAGATAATTTATTCGCCACTTGGCATTACATAAGCTAGCCAGTACATTGCTGTCACTTTGGTTATGAATCTTTTGTCCTATTCTAGCATGGCTGAACTATCAGAAGCTATTGAGGATCTGTCCATTCCCATTACTCCTGCAAGGTCCATCTCTCCATCTCAGGGAGGGAACAATGCCAGCCTGTCTTCTCTCAGGTCCTGGACCATACCCAGGATCACGGCTGAATTAAGATGCAGGAATATTCCTTACCCTGCCACTGCTAGGAAAACAGAGTTATTTAGATTACTGAACACTATAATAATACCGGAGCTGGCGAGGGCTCCAGTAGTGCCCAGTCATCCGACCTCCAGGCCATACTATCATCAGTCCTGTCCCCATCGGGACGCATTACGGATAGGCTGGACCAGTTGGATGCTAATGATAGGCCAGTGACATCATCTGGATTGGTTACTCCAGAACCTACTGACTGGTAAATTCATTGGTCCACTACAAAACCCTAACATCATTAACCCAGCTCATATGGTACCAGCACATGTTAAGAAGGATATCTTGGAAGGTAAGGAAGTCAATCTAGTTTCACTACTGATTGCCTCCCAAGATATCGTGGAAAAAAAGACTTATTCCAATGGTGATGTGTTGGTTGTACTAAAGGCTAGGGATCCCAGGTTGAATATGAAGTTGTCTATCCCTGAGTTCGTCCTGACCTTTGGGATTTTTATTTTATTTATAGGGACGTGGTGTGCTCAGTTTATCCGGAACGCAAAGAGGAGTTTGACCTATATTTACACAAGTTGGTGGACCTGGGGCATAAATATGGTGGTACATCTTTTTATGATTACCACAAATCATTCTCCGTGAAGGCATCTGCAGCCCTGGCTCAGTTTAATTTTCAGACAGACTGGAGCCAGTTGGATTCAGAACAATTTTGCAGGCACCTCAGGTCCCCAGCTTGTAGAGTTTGCTCTTCAACCTCACACACCACGAACCAATGTCCTAATACCCCCGGGGCTCCTTTTCCTATTCCCTCAGCTAAACCTGAGAGAGTGATTAAGGACAAGCTCGGCCGTACTATTGTGTTCCTTGGTAAATCCTAGATCTGCAATAACTTCAATGCAGGTTCCTGTGGATTTAACTCTTTCCGGTTATTGCATGTGTGTTCTCTTTGTTTCAGGGCACATGCCAAAACAATGTGTCCTAATAAATTGTTTCCCAAACCCTACATGGCCTCAATTAATGTGAATTATTTCACCAACTTACTGCATAACCACCCCTCACCCTACTTGGTAGAGTATTTGGTGTCAGGATTCACGGAAGGGTTCCATACGAGAATCATTTTCATGCCTTTCGGCATTGTGGAATGTAAGAACCTACTATCCGCCCTTGCCAATTCAATATCAGTTAACAATCTGTTACAGATTGAATTGGATCAAGGTTTCCTACTTGGGCCATTCAGTTCCCCACCTTCCTCTGCTTAGAGAACTAACCCCATTGGGGTGATCTCTGGTAAAAGTTCAGCCAAGCAAAGGTAGATTGTCGACCTCTCTGCTCCCCACTCTTCCACAACACCCAGTCTGAACTCTCTCATTCCTTCAGAGGAATTTTCCCTGCAGTATGCTACTATTGATAACGATATTGACACAATTATGACAGCAGGGAAGGGGTCATGGCTTATTAAGACTGACATCATTAACGCCTTCAAGCTCCTTGTGGCATCTACATGGCATTAAGAGGCAAGGTTCTTATAACTTTTTTACTCGTCTCACTTTTGGTGCAAAGAGTAGCCCCAGGATTTTTGTTACCTTCGCCAAGACGTTATGCTGGCTACTGCTTAATGTTTGTAGATGCCCCACAGTCATTCACTATTTGGACGACTTCCTGACTATTGAGAGTAACTTATTCCCACCTAGTAGCCTAAGAACCACAATCCAGCTATTCCAATACTTGGGGGTCCCCGTCTCCCCTAAAAAGACAGAAGGACCCAACACATTGATTCATTTTCTTGGTGTCACACTAGATTCGGTCAACATGCTTGCCAGTTTGCCTAGAGATAAGAGTGAGTGCATCCTATCTAACATCAAATTATATCTCTCTGCTGAATCCTGTAATTGTACAGAACTACAGTCTCTACTAAGCTCTCTCAACTTTGCCATGAAAATTATCCCACAGGGCAGGGCATTTATATCTAGACTGCTCAATCTGTTTCCCGCTTTCAGCTGGATATTTTCCGCATTACACTAGACGGGCCTGCTACAGCAGATTTACGCATGTGGCAGGAATTTCTCAGAAGATGGAATGGGGAAAGCATGTTTATCCCTTTAGTTACCTCTGACTCCCTCACTATTTTCACCGATGTAGCGGCCACCACAGGCTTTGCAGCTATTTTTGGTGAAAATGGCTTTGGGGGGCTTGGCCTATGGATGCATATAATATACCAGGTTTTTTCACCACGTCTGCCCTGTTTGAGCTCTACCCTATCATAGTTGCTGCAGTAGCTTGGGGAACAGCTTGGTCAGGTCAAGCGGTCAGAGGTTGTTCGGCCAATTTAGCAACCTGCCAAATAATTAACAAAAGTTGTTCTAAATCTCTGACCATCATGAGCTTTCTGAGGAAATTGACTTGGCTGGCAGCCAACTATAATTTCTTCCTGGTATGTGTGCATATTCCTGGCATTCAGAACGTAGCAGCTGATCATTTATCATTTATCTGAATTTCAGGAATTCCACAATGCATTACCAACAGCAGCCCTAGTGGCTACACTGGCTCCATCATGGCAGGACATGACATTGAATTCAAAGATCTGTTAATGCATGGAAGACTCCTTTCACAACTAGCTTTGTCTGATACTAGGAAGTCATACGACAGGGCTTTCCATGTTTATAGCAAATTCTTGTTGGACTTGTAAATAAATATTCAATGGAAACTATTGTAGTCTTTACTTCTTTTTGCCAAAATAAATTCAAATTATCATACAACACCATAAAATTATATCTAACAGGGATACAGCACCATATACTTACACTTTGGTCAAACAACCACAGTTTTCTATTTTCTTACCAAATCAAAACCTTACTTAAAGGCATTAAAAACTCAAAACCCGGGGGGCGGGGCCTAACCATCATGGCGACAAGACGTATCTCTCAAGAGCTCCCGCTCGATTATGGCGATATAAGCGACCTGAGACGGTGTCCAGCGGAACAAACACCGATACCATATACCCATAAGCTCCCTGCAACAGAATGCAGGTGGTGGGGAGATCCCGGTCCACCAAGCGGAGACAACCCGAAGCGGACTGAAGCAACACAGACCGCCTCATGGGCAAAGCGAGAGCACAGAGCTCCAACCAAGATGGCGGAAATAACGGGCGCTGAGAGTCCTACCGATGCTGCACACGATGTCCTTGCAAAGATTAATCGGCACTTTGAAAGGTTTTGGAAGCGGCTGGAACGCAGGCTACTTCGACCTGCCCCACTTCACAGCGCTGCCCTTACTTGGCAGAAACACCAACCAAATAGTTGGCCAGCAGCCCAACGCCAGGATGCCCGATCGACACCACAGAGGGCGCAGAAGCCCCGACTACTGCTCGGTCACCCTCGCACAAGGTGCAGGCTAATTATTAACAGTCTGCAACACAGGAGAGATCCCCGTGCGGCAACGCGGAGCCCAAGATGGAAATGCCGGCTTACACTACAGCACCCCGCTCCTAACCCACCGGGAGGAAGGACACTGCTGCAAAGTGGAGGATGCCCTGAGAGGCACCCAGCACGTAACCCCCTGGGCATCAAGTGGCACACTCAGAGCGGGGCCCACTAATGAACACTCTCCCTGGCTATGGGGACACTACCTGTCAGGTATAGGCTGAACTGACTCCGCAACCTGTCAGCCACATGGACTAGGGCTATATATGCTCTCCAGCTCCTTTAATCAGTGGTATTCTCTCGTATGTTTGTTTTCTTTCCTTAAGCTTTTCTTTAAGATCCATATCGTCTATCTTACTATTCAGGCACCACCATTTAGCTTTTGGCCTACTTAGACATGGTGACGGAAATGTTAACTCATTACCTGTTTTATCGACTAAGCCTGATTTAATATGTTTAGGTACTGTTTTACCAAGTTTTACTAAGGCTCTGGTACTGCTTAGTTAACATGGATGTACCAACGCTAACACACTGCAGTTCCAGACTACAGTAATTTCTAAGTGTAGCCAGCTTAGACCACGCCGGAAGCATAATATGCTTGGTCTAATCTATATTCATGTGCATGCCTATTTAAGCGACATAACATTAAAATTGTGCATGTTCCTACAAATGTCAAGCTACTATAAAACTATAAAATTGTGCTTATATACTTTAAAATACGTAAGAGTTTGTTAATATGGTGACCGCTCAAATGTTTCATCGTACTCTTAATGCTCTCAATGTCTTTACTTTAATGCAAAAAATGTGCCGTGTATCTACTGCCATGTCTTTGTATCAGTTATGTTTGAAAATGTTGCACTTGCACCCGCTGTCATGGCGGAACAAGCGCTGCTGTTATATCTTGCACAACAAAAATAAAGAATTTATAAAAAAAAAAACTCAAAACCCATGCCAACATCTTCTAGATCACCCATTCATAGTCAACTCTTCAAATCATTATCAGACTTCATGGATACAACCCCTTTTGAATCACACACCAATCATGTCATTAAAACCGCTATCTACTTAGCTTTCTATGGGCTCTTTAGACCCCGAGAGTTTAGCACCACTAACATCACTTCCCAAGATGGCATTAAAAGATCCCAAATTGTGAAAATACAGGACCACTACATATTGTCCCTCAAACATACAAAAAACACACCAATGAACCAGCTGGTAAAGATACCTTATTACCCTACCAGCAACAAATGGTGCCCAGTACAAGTCCTAGATAACTTCCTAACCACTTTTTCAGGGTCTCCAAACCAACTTCTGTTCACATTACATGATAAGGCTCGCACTACCAGTAAATGCATGCTGTGTATTAGAGTATTGTAATCCATCCCACTACTCAGGACACTCCTTCCGCATTGGAGCAGCCACCACTGCTTCCAGCAGAAACATACTGGTACATATTATCAAGACATTGGGACGGTGGAATTCATCAGCTTATACCAGATACATACCTCATCCAATACAGGAAATACGTGAAGTATTTTGTAACATGAATATGTGATATATGCTATATGACTATCATTGTAGGCTTAATAAAATCTTGCATGGTATACTTTTTTTGCACTCTTTATTACAGCCCTACCGCATCATCGGTTTCGGCACACCACAACCGACTGTTTATATTTTTGTATGTTATCATAAGGTATAAGTTATATAAGATATATACTGTCATTACGGCTTTCCATGCTCTGAACACAAATGGAAGGCTGGGCCTGTAGTTGTGGGAGGGGCATGATTTCCTTACTTAAGGATCGCCAGACCCCTCCTCATTACCATTGATAGTTCTGACGATTTATCCCTCCCACTGCTCCCCTTTATAACAATACCCAGGGTGGGCCCTCTTTATTACATGCCTACCGCATCATCTGTTTCAGCAAACCACAACCGACTGTTTATATTTTTGTATGTTATCATAAGGTATAAGTTATATAAGATATATACTGTCATTACGGCTTTCTATAACACAAATATATATATATATATATAAATAAATAAAAGTTTTTTTCTTAATTCTAGCTTATTTATTTACTTATGTAAAGCTAGTAAGACAGCATAGTGAACATCAGGGTTCTTGAATAGAATGTAGTTGATCATTCTTGATAATATCTAAACTCCTAGACATATTTGAACACTAGGATTAATATACCGGTATGTATATTCAGTTTAATGATAATTTATTTTTACATTGTGCTTTTCAATTCTCAGAATCATAAATAGCTCAGGAAGAGGCTGTTTAACTGAATTAGCAGATAATTAAGGGATGCTATTTTTACCCAATGTAATGGTATTTATTTCACCAACCTCAAAGTAATAAATTAGTTTAAAATCCTGCTAAGAATTACCACTACAGTCCACAGTTTTAGCGCTGTCATAGTGCTGCTTATGTGGTCACCACAAAAAAAATCTAATTAAAACCTGATTGTTAAAACAACTCATTTAAAGGGACACTACAGTCATCTAAACAACTTTAGCTTAATGAAGCAGTTTTAGTGTGCAGATCATGCCTCTCATGTTTCACTGCTCAATTCACTGCCATTTAGGAGTTAAATCACTTTGTTTCTATTTATGCAGCAATTGCCACACCTCCCCTGGCTATGGGTAACACAGCCTGCATGAAAAAAAGTGGTTTCTCTTTTAATCAGATGTAATATACCTTAAACAATGTTATCTCTTGCTCTGTAAATTGAACTTAAATCACATACAAGAGACTCTTGCAGGGTCTATCAAGCTATTAGCATAGCATGGGATAAGAAAATCTAAATTAAACAGAACTTGTAATAAAGGAAGGATAAACATTAGATTACTTTTTACAGTAAGTGTTTATGAAGGCTGTGCAAGTCACATTCAGGGAGGTGTCTATGGTTCATAAACAAAGTGATTTAACTCCTAAATGGCAGAGAATTGAGCAGTGAGACTGCAGGTACATGATATATAAAGCAAAACTGTTTCATTAAGCTAAAGTTGTTTTGGTGACTATAGTGTCCCTTTAACTTGTAATGGAAAAGTGTTTTTAATTGAGAAACTGATTAGACTGCCTAATTGTTAATGCAGTCAACACAATGATAAACTAATCAGTGGTATAATACAACCAAACCCATTTATGTCTAAAGAAAGTTTCTAAACATATAAACTCTTAAATACACAATCCAACCTGTGAGTAGCCAAATGGTCAACACTACCATCAGTTTTGTATGCATTATATAGGCTTCAGCTAATAAAATAAATCTTATCTGAATTAATCCTAGTTATTCAGTCTCAAATTCTTTCAACAATGTTATATGATATTCTCTTATAAGACAATTCACCACTTCCATGATAACAGGTAGATTTCTGCATTCTCTCAAGGTCACTGAAGAATGACACTCACCCTGTGGTGCTGAAATGAAAGTACAAGAAATTCACGTTAGGTGAACCAGAAATTCAAGTAACTGTAACATACATTATACATAGGCTTTTTTTTTACTGTCATAAATATGCGAATTACAGTTATGTGTAAATATTATATCGCTAAATATGTATTCTTTTTGTTTGATGACAAACAAAATGCAATTTACTTAAATGTCAATTGTTGTTCAAATCACTCGAAAGGCCACTGTAACAGAAAACCCTTAGAAAATGGATGTACTTTCTTCTTTTTCCTAATCTGCAAATCTTCCCTTTATCCTGAGAATGGGAATAGAATACTGCCTGGCTAATATTTATAGTAGAGATGTACTGGATACCGCACTCACCAAGTGATCCAGGTACTCTGAAGCCAGGGCTGGCCAGGCCTCCCTTTCAAAATATGCAGAATAAATAATGGTTCAGGCACTCCGTAATAACAAAAATAGCAGCTTTATTGGGCAAAAAACAGCAAAGTTTAGACCCCGCATGGTCTTTTTATACTCATATAAGACAGGTTACCCCTTTACATACTCGTATAAGAGACTTTTTGTGTGAAAATTTAGATATGTACCTATTTATAATGGCAGGTATGTATGCATTGTAGTAAAACATATTTTGTTAGCAGTAATTGTTTATCTTGCTATACCTATTGTATAGCACTGCATTCTATATTGGCACTATATAAATTATTGTAATTACAATGTTAAAGGTAAAAAAACATCCTTCTAATTCTGTAATTTAGCATTGGAAAATATAAATAACAATTAATAATTATATCTTACCTGAGCACCCGGAGATCCCTGTGAAGGAAAATGTATGTATTTTATCAGTTTCAGTGTTTGTTAGATTGATCCCACAAAACAAGTCATCTTTTGGAACACTGAACATGGCAGCTTTAAACATAACATAAATTTGAGTTATTATTTAAAATGTCTCTCTTTTTTCAAAGTTTATGATGAAGAGAGTGTCCTGTGATCATGCACTGGTAGAGAGTGGCAAGCTCCGTACATGCATGTTCCACCATTTGCTGCACACAGCCTGATTCACTAAACTTAACCGGGCTCTTCTTTCATCCATCCATCCACAATTATAATGGTCTGTCGCACTGTTTTACTTTTGTATCAGTATGCCCAAATTTACAATGCAGCACTACTGTATTGAAAAAAATATATAACAATATATTAACATCAACTATAACAATAGATACAATTATCAGCTGCAATTTTAATAGCTGAATTATTCAATTTTGGTTTTATATTAGTAATATACCTGTGTGGAAGAAGCAGCAGGAAACGAAAATTACAAAAATAACTTTCATGTTTCTTGCTTTGTTAAACTTGGTGATTGCTGCTGCTCAAATGATGTCCCCTCTGGTATGTCATGTGCTAATTCCCCTATTATAGGATAAGTGATAGACGGATGGAATGATACTTGATCCACAATCCATTTACTCATTGGAAACAAGCTCTTCTAATACGTGGACAATCTGTCCTGCAAACAGAAACAGAACACGATGCCCCAAGAATCCAGGAAAAATACAGAAAGCATGTGTCAATACAATACATGCAGATTGGACTTACAGTTTATTCACTAAACTTTAAATTGTAGTCAACTGAAAACCAGAAAGCATTCATTGATTAACAGCCCTCCCCGCTCCTCTCTCTTCTGTCTGTCTCAGACAGTCCGTCCTTCTCAATGAAACCTGTGTCCCGCCTGTCAAGGTGGTATTTAGAGGCAAATGAAAGCTGGGGATGACTGGGAAGTGTGGTTGTTGGAAATGAATTGAAGGAATGGTGGGGGCAATGAGTTGGGGGCATGACTGGGTTTAATGTATATACTTACCATCATTATAAAGAATCAATAGAATAGTATACACACTAATGAGCAGGATAACACACCTGAAAAACAGGGATATCCTATACAATAGGGTAAAGTAGGAGACTTGAAATGGACTACTATAACCACTGACTCACTGAAAAAATAGCTAGCACCTGAAGCTATAAATAGGAAAATGCCAGTGAAAGTTACTATGATGAAAACCAATAGGAAAAAACAGGAATACAGTGGAGATAGAATAGAAGTGGGGAAAATGACAAAGCTGAGAAGTACTAAATGGTGAAACTGGGGGATATGAAAACTAGATGCTCATGCACAAGTAAAATCCAAAAAGATATGTCCTAAACATCAAAACTGCATACTCAATGGGACATTAATAAGAACTATATAAAATTGCAAATATTAGTGGTCAATTAATAACATAAAATTATATCAGCTTAAATTCAGACTAATTACCTACTATGGATGTAGATAGTAGGATCAGGGAGCAGCACCTATGAAGGAATTCCCACGCTCAGAGCGATATGGAGGAGGGAAGGAAAAAGACATGGATATAGTGTAGTATGTTGAGATCTTAAGTGATGGGAATTGCACTTACAATTTTCGTTAGTGTTTTTTAAAGCTGTTTTATGTTACTGATTTTTTTTATCTCCAATAAAGATAGCCCATTTATGCTATTGGAGCCTCTAAGCCTATCCTTTTATTCTATTTTATTTTATTTTTTAAATAATATAATTCCTGGAGGACTCAAGAAGTGATATCCTTGGTGGGAATCATACCACTGTCACGATTCGGGGAACCTAACACGCTAACAGGTCACAGAGAGGAAAAGGTGCAGTACCGGTCCTTAGAATGGCCGGGTTAAGCACACCAAGAATAGTCAGGAGACAAGCCGAGTAAGGGGAGCCAGAAAACAGGAGAACGAGAAACAAGCCGAGGTCAAAGGGATGGAGAATACAGGAGAGTCGGAGGAACAAGCCAAATAATCGGTAACCAGAGAGAAACACAAGCAAACAGCAATACAGGTAACCAAAGACCACAACAGGGCACTGAGGGACAGGAAAGGTAAGTATTTAAACCCTGTGGTTAATTCTGATTGGATAACTTCCAATCAGAATTAACAATCACATGTGGGAGATATCTATACATCCCACTGTGATTGTCATACTGTGACTTCAACGTCGGGTCACGTGGCTGACCCCGGCATTTGCATAAATGCTCGGTCTCCCAGTGTGCAGCGTTATATACGCTGCCGCCGGGAGACGAGAAGGAGGATGCGAGCGGCGTCCGAGGCTGTGAGGATGCTGCTCGCCAACAGGCATAGGAAGGAGGAAGACCGTGGGCGGCGAAGAACCAAGGGTGAGCGGGACGCTGATATTACCTCCCCCTCGAGGACCGCCCGGAGGGCGGGAAGCCAAAGGCTTCAAAGGAAACCGCGCATGAAAGGAGCGGATCAAAGTGGGCGCGTGCAAATCAGAGACAGAAACCCAAGACCGTTTCTCAGGACCGTAACCCTTCCAATCCACCAGATACTGCAACCGACCCCGAGAAAAACGAGAATCGAGGAGAGCAGCCACCTCGTACACGTCACTAGAGACAGCGCAGAAGGAATCGGGTCGCCTGAGAGGACCAGAGAACCGATTACAGAGCAAAGGCTTCAAAAGGGAGGTGTGAAACGTGTTAGGTATACGTATGGGAGGAGGTAAGGCCAGGGAGTAGGACACGGGATTCACCCTACGCAAAACCCTGTAGGGGCCAAGGAACCTGGGCGCAAATTTCATCGAGGGAACCCTGAGGCGGAGATTCCTAGAGGACAACCAAACCCTATCACCAGGAGCATAAGAAGGAGCCACACACCTACGGCGATCAGCGAATCTCTTCTGAGTAATCGCAGCACGAGAGAGAGCAGCATGGACTTGACTTGCAAAAAGCAGACAAGCCGAGAGCTGGAGCAACCATAGGAGACCTGTGGCGGCAAGCACATGGCGCCCCTCAATCCCAGCTATCACACTACATGGGAGAGAACTCCGACTTCTCCGATGACCAGACCATGGGGTCGGAGGACTTCCACATACCTGCACTAAGGGCACAGACATCGCCCCCTGTGCCCACCGGACCTCAACCGGCTGCAGCACCGGTCACTAAGGCGGACATGCAAGAGCTCCTGGCGGGCCTACGAAGTGATATTCAGGCGGATGTGGCCGGGCTCAGAAAAGACCTGCTAGGCCTCACAGGTCGCATGGGCACACTCGAAGAGAACGCCCGCGCCGCCACTACACAACTCACCCAAATGCAACAGGAGCTACACACACTCCAAAAGCAACAAACCATACTGGAGCAGAGATATGCAGCTGTGGAGGACTCCAGACGCTGCAACAATGTTAAAATCAGAGGGGTGTCAGAGAATGTGCCGGACGCTGAGTTACCGCACTTCCTCAGACGGCTCCCGAGTGCACTCCTGACCCCCAGACAAGCCAAATCGGTGGCAATTGATGGCACGTTCCGGATCCCCAAGCCGTCCCGGGCCCCGGCCACAGCCCCAAGGGACCTGATCGTCCGTTTCCAGGCCGGACAGGACAAGCCCGCGGTGCTGAGCTCCCTCAGAGGACAAACACCATACCAATTCGAGACCTCCCAGCTAACCTTTTATGTGGACCTCTCAGGGGGTACCTTAGCATGGAAGAAAACACTGCAGCCCTTCACTACATTCTTGCGAGCGCAGGGTATTACATACCGATGGAAAATGGCTCACACGCTGATGGTCACACAGGACAGTGCTTCCTATCCGGTCCACGACATCGGAGAGGTAGAGGTGACCCTGGAGAAGTTGGGCTTCCCAAAGGACTCACTCACGGATGGGAGACCGCAAGGAACCTAGCTGGCACGGCACCATTCGTACCCAGGAAGCCCACAGGAGACACAGGCGCAGCGACCAATGCAGGACTATCCACAGGAGATCCACAGCGCTAGGCCTCCAGCAGGGCACCCTCTACTGCCTGGTGCGGGCTAAAGGCTCACTGGACTCACATAGTACTGGACTCCCTACTGTAGCTACCAATACTACGATACATTTTGCTTTTGTTTTGTTTTGTTTTTATTGTTGTTGTTCCTTTCTCTTTGTTTATTTCCACTTAAAACCGTTGCACATCTGCATACACGCCATGCGCCCAACATATAACCACTAGACCGCTCACCGATAGCCACCACCATGGAGGGGATAGAGCAGGGGAAAGGGGCACAGACTATGGGGCACACGTCCACTTTGCTTTTTAGAGTATGAACTTAGGTCCTTTTTTACCTTATATGTTACTGTGTTAATGGAATTTTTTTTTTTTATTTTTTTATAACTTAGTTTTTATTATTTTCTGAAAATATAGGGATACAGAAGAGAAGAGGGGCGGGGAGTCAAAACGATCTTATACAGTATGACACACTTTCCAAATTACATAGTATACATTTCGTACTATGGGAATATTATTACATCACATGTCAGAACTTGCTATTAGTATAGACAGCTCGGGTCGTGCGTGGTAGGCTCGTATGTCAGGTTAACCATTGATGTGTGGTATAGGAACTGTGGGAGGTTGGTGATCAAGTGTCCGCCAGTTGCCCCTGTGTTGTGTTAAGTCGCTTTTGACCTTCTGTCTTTGGTGCTGTCTAAAGGGTCTGTCAGATTAGGGTTTTAGTTTGGTCTACTGTCCCATGCCCAATGGGGTTTGTGGATTTCCTCTGCTTATGTGGTCTGAGCAATCGTAGGTGCCTGCGTAAGGTAGTTCCGTTGTAACGTTCTGGTTTATGAGATTGTGCAGATGTTTAGAGCGTGTTGTCATGATACTCTTCAGGTTTTGTCGCTAAGGCTTAATGGATAGGGGGAGGGGCATAGGAGAGGGTGGGAAAATAGGTTGATAAAGAATAAGGAAGGGGGGGCAGCTGAAGTGGCTCCTGGTACAGTCCGACCGGGCAGGGGTCATCTGGGGGGCTGACAACTTGACAGGGGTCTCGTATAGTCTCTGTCAGGGTACCTGAGGCCTCTACATCTAAGGGAGGTAGAGACTTGGTGGTTTATCCGTCCAGGCGAGCTGTTTCCTCCGTTCCTCGCGGTTCATCCAGTCACTTAAACACCGGCCGCGAGGAATCCACGTCCTTTTCTAGCAGGACGCTCAATACGTGACGTCATGACGCTATCACGAGCGACCTGTCACTCAAGTCTCCGATATCCAATCGGTACTTGTCAGAGGCGTGATTACCATCCAGAGCCAGGGTATTTAAGCTTACTTCTCACTTCAGCTCATTGCCCTGTCGTGGTTCTAGCTTGTCTAGTCACTCAGCGCTCTGGTATTCTTGTTTGCTCTATTGGTTTTGACTCGGCTCGTTGTACTACCCTGCTTCTCTGTTATCCCTTGACCCGGCTTGTCTCTCGTTTATCTGTCTTCTCGTTCCCTCGACCTCGGCTTGTCTCTGACTATTCTCTATTACTCTCGGTACGTTAGTCCGGCCATTCTAAGGCCCGGTATACGTACCTTTCCTCTCTTTGTACTCTGCGTGTTGGATCCCTGTCCCGATCCTGACATTACGACAGGGCCAATGGATCCTGCAGGTACAAACAGTCAGCTTGGTTCTTCGGATCCCAGGTTTGACGCCATGGAGCATAGGATGGATCAGATGGCTTTGGCACTACAGGCACTTTTGTCCCGTGCTAGTAATCCACCTGAGGAGACACGTACTCCTTCTATTTCTCCTGCAGTCTCAGGTCTAGAGGTAGCCACTGTAGGTGCTTCTTCCCGTATTACCCCACCAGTACGTTATGGCGGGTCACCGGAGAAGTGTCGTGGTTTTCTAAACCAGATTAGCATCCATTTCGAATTACAACCCCGCTCTTATCCTACTGATAGAGCGAAGGTTGGATTTATTATCACTCTACTCATTGAAAAAGCTTTGAGATGGGCCAATCCTTTATGGGAGAATGATAACCCACTAGTCTATAATTATAATGCCTTTGTAGCTGCGTTTAGAAGAACTTTTGACCCCCCTGGTAGGAAGGTCAATGCAGCTAGAGTACTGTTGCGCCTTAGACAAGACAATCGAACACTTGTGGATTATGCACTAGAGTTCAGGTCCTTGGCGGCAGAAGTTAAATGGAACGAACAGGCTTATATAGATGTGTTTCTGAATGGGTTATCAGATGTAATTCTTGACGAGGTCGCTACTAGAGAACTCCCTGAAAATTTGGAGGATTTAATTTCTTTTATATCTCGTATTGATGAACGCTTAAGAGAGAGGCTGAACACTCGAGATAGGACCCGTAGACCCTCCTTTAAACTAGCGCCTACCTTTCAAATTTCTGAGTTCGAGGACTTACGTATTCCTGAACCTATGCAGATAGGCAGTACTCATCTCACAGAGAGTGAGAGACAGTACAGGAGAAGGGAGGGCTTATGTATGTATTGTGGAGTCAGGGGTCATTTACGCCTAAACTGTCCCAATCGTTCGGGAAACGCTCGCACCTAAGTTCCTCTAGAGGACAGGTCTTGGGTGTTTCTACTTTGTCCTCTATTCACAACTACAAAGAGCTCAGGCTTCTGTTACCCGTTTCTTTAAAGTGGGAGAAGGGAGTAGTTAAGACTATGGCACTAATCGATTCTGGAGCTGCTGAGAGCTTTATAGATCAGGGTTTTGCTGCCAAGCATGCTATTCCATCCCAGTTAAAAGAGACACCACTGGCCGTTGAGGCCATCGATGGTAGACCGTTACTTGAGCCTGTTATTTTCCATGAGACCATACCGATTAACTTAACTGTTGGCATCCTACATAGAGAAGACATATCCTTACTGCTCATTTCTTCTCCGTCTATTCCCATAGTGCTGGGGTACTCCTGGTTGAGGAGACATAACCCTATTATTAATTGGGAGTCAGGGGAGATAGTTTCGTGGGGACAGAATTGTCAAGAGAAATGCTTGCGGAAAGTCTCACCTCTCGGCTTAACCAATACAGCGGCTAACTCTGATAATCCTACAGAGACACAAATTCCGTCTCAGTATCTAGATTTAAAGGCTGTATTTGACAAAAAGAAAGCCGATACCTTACCCCCACACAGGTCCTTTGATTGCAAAATTAACCTACTCCCTGGTACCATGCCGCCCAGAGGTCATGTATACCCGTTATCTACGAAAGAGAACTCAGTTCTAGAGGAGTATATTCACGAAAATTTAGACAAGGGATTCATTAGAAGGTCCTCCTCCCCTGCCGGGGCTGGATTTTTTTTTGTTAAAAAGAAGGATGGTTCTCTGAGGCCTTGTATTGATTATCGAGGCCTAAATAAGATAACCATTAAAAATGCCTATCCAATCCCCTTGATTACCGAACTCTTCGATCGTTTGAAGGGCTCTACAATTTTCACCAAGTTAGACCTCAGAGGGGCATATAACTTGGTGAGAATCCAGCAGGGACATGAGTGGATGACGGCATTCAATACTCGATATGGTCACTATGAATATACTGTTATGCCTTTTGGGTTATGCAATGCACCAGCTGTATTCCAGGATCTGATAAATGAGGTTCTTAGGGAATTTCAGCAAGATTGCGTCATTGTATACCTAGATGATATACTCATTCATTCTAGTGACATTGAGATTCATCACAAGCAAGTCAGGAGGGTTTTGCACAAGCTTCTCCAGCATGGCTTGTACTGCAAGCTGGAGAAATGTAGCTTTGATCAAACCCAGGTAACCTTTCTCGGCTATGTGATCTCTGGGGAGGGATTTAAGATGGATCCGGATAAGCTCCAATCCATTCTAGAGTGGCCTTTACCCAAAGGTCTTAAAGCCGTACAGAGATTTATTGGTTTTTCTAATTATTATAGGCGCTTTATTAAGGGCTATTCTTCCATTATCGCACCTATCACTAACATGACCAAACAGGGGGCTGATACTAAGAATTGGACTACTGAAGCTCTCCTGGCGTTCAAAACTCTCAAGGAGCTTTTCGCTTCCGCTCCAATTTTAGTTCACCCCGACACTTCTCTGCCTTTTTTACTTGAGGTAGACGCATCAGAGACTGGTTTAGGTGCTGTCCTATCTCAAAGGTTGGGTGTTGATAAACCATTACATCCATGTGGATTTTTCTCTAAAAAATTGACCGGTACTGAGAGCAGGTATGACATTGGTGACAGAGAATTACTAGCGGTTATCAAGGCTTTGAAAGAGTGGAGACATTTATTGGAAGGTACTTTACATCCTGTTACCATTCTGACAGACCACAAAAACTTGTCTTATATCGGAGAGGCCAAACGTCTGTCCTCCAGGCAGGCTCGTTGGTCGTTGTTTCTTACCCATTTCAATTACGTTCTGACTTACAGACCTGGGTCAAAGAATTCTAAAGCCGATGCGCTATCTCGCCAATATGAGCCCTCTGCCTCAGTTGAACCACTGTTGTCCTCCATTGTACCCAAATGCAATATTATTGCTAATACCAGTCTCAAAATTCATTCTCCGCTACTTGACCAGATCTTGAAGTCACAACATCTAGCTCCTGGAAACACTCCTGAGGGAAGAAACTTTGTTCCTCCTGAACTTCAACTGGAGCTCTTACAATGCTTTCACGAAAGTAAAATAGCTGGTCATCCTGGTATTCGCAAGACATACTCTCTGATATCCAAGGATTTCTGGTGGCCTTCACTTCGAAAAGATATTGAGGAGTTCGTCGCAGCTTGTGAGACTTGTGCCAAGACTAAACTACTTCATGCATCTCCATGTGGTCTGTTACACCCCTTGGACATTCCTGAGAAACCTTGGTCCTGTTTGTCCATAGACTTTATCGTTGATTTGCCTGCTTCCAAGAGACAGACTGTTATTCTCACGGTGGTGGATAGATTTACTAAGATGGCCCATTTCGTGCCATTACCTAAACTTCCGACTTCTCCTGAATTGGCGGAGATTTTTGCGAGAGAGGTTTTTCGCCTACATGGGATTCCTTCAGAGATTGTTTCTGATAGAGGTTCTCAATTTGTCTCACGTTTCTGGAGATCCTTTTGTTCTCAAATGGGCATCAAATTGAACTTCTCCTCTGCCTATCACCCTCAGTCTAACGGAGCTGCTGAACGTACTAATCAAAAGATCGAACAGTATCTACGTTGCTTTGTTTCCGAACACCAGGACGATTGGGTCGGTCTGATTCCTTGGGCGGAGTTCGCACACAATAACCTTGTTTGCGATTCAACTCGCTCTAGCCCTTTCTTCATGAACTATGGCTTTCATCCTTCGATTTTTCCTTCGGTTTCCTCTTCTCAGGGGATACCGTCGGTTGATGATCATGTCGCCAACCTGAAGAAATTATGGGATCAGACTCGGCAAATTCTATTACATAGTTCCTCGCTGTTCAAGAAACACGCTGACAAGCATAGAAGAGCGGCTCCTGTTTTTGTTCCTGGGGATAGGGTATGGTTGAGTACCAAGAATATTCGCCTAAAAGTTCCATCTATGAAATTTGCTCCTCGTTTCATAGGCCCTTACAGGGTTCTCACTCGTATCAATCCGGTTGCGTATCGCCTTGCTCTGCCACCTGCCTTACGCATTCCTAACTCCTTTCATGTCTCCTTGTTGAAACCTCTTATTTGCAACAAATTCTCCTCTAAGGTCTCCTCACCTCGTCCTGTTCAGGTGGAGGGTCGGGAGGAGTACGAGGTCAGCTCCATCATTGACTCCAGAATTTCAAGGGGAAAATTGCAATATCTGGTCAACTGGAGGGGATATGGTCCTGAGGAGAGGAGTTGGGTACCTCAGGAGGACGTTCATGCTTCTCGCCTTCGCAGAGCATTTCACCTCCGCTTCCCATCTCGCCCCGGTTCATTCCGCCCGGTGGGCGTATCTGAGAGGGGGGGTACTGTCAGGGTACCTGAGGCCTCTACATCTAAGGGAGGTAGAGACTTGGTGGTTTATCCGTCCAGGCGAGCTGTTTCCTCCGTTCCTCGCGGTTCATCCAGTCACTTAAACACCGGCCGCGAGGAATCCACGTCCTTTTCTAGCAGGACGCTCAATACGTGACGTCATGACGCTATCACGAGCGACCTGTCACTCAAGTCTCCGATATCCAATCGGTACTTGTCAGAGGCGTGATTACCATCCAGAGCCAGGGTATTTAAGCTTACTTCTCACTTCAGCTCATTGCCCTGTCGTGGTTCTAGCTTGTCTAGTCACTCAGCGCTCTGGTATTCTTGTTTGCTCTATTGGTTTTGACTCGGCTCGTTGTACTACCCTGCTTCTCTGTTATCCCTTGACCCGGCTTGTCTCTCGTTTATCTGTCTTCTCGTTCCCTCGACCTCGGCTTGTCTCTGACTATTCTCTATTACTCTCGGTACGTTAGTCCGGCCATTCTAAGGCCCGGTATACGTACCTTTCCTCTCTTTGTACTCTGCGTGTTGGATCCCTGTCCCGATCCTGACAGTCTCGTGATGTGTAGGTATGTTGTGTCTAGGATGGATAGGATCTTCGTGGCTGTGAACTCTGGAGTTTGACTTATGTTAGCCTTTCTTCGCGTAAGGCTTTGGGAATTTGTGTAGGCTGTTTTAGTAGGTAGGTACGCCACATCTCGTCTATGGACGGGCTCAGTTTCCCTATCCTCATTTGGTTCCACATTAGGAGTTCGTAGTCGACAGTTGTCGAAATCAGGGTAGTAATTTCTTGGGTTGAGGGGAGAGCAGGGGTCTTCCAGTTTCTCGCTATTAAGGTGGACACTGTGCTCAGAATGATGTATATCATTTTTTTTTCTGGTTTGGGGATGTTATTTGGTATTGACCGTAAAAGTATTATCTTTGGTTCGTGCGGTAAGGAGCAGTCTGTAATTTCATGAATCAAGCGTTCTGCTAATTTCCAAAGTTCGTTAACTGGGTTGCAGGACCACCAAATATGCATCATTGTGCCTCTATGTGAGTTACAGCGCCAGCATATGTCAGTCGTTGCTGGGTACATGGAATGCAATCGAGAGGGCACCATGTACCACCTGTATAGTATTTTACGCGACGTCTCAAAATGTGCTGCGCAGGTGGTCAGCCCTTCATGAGCTGTGTAGATTTTCTTCCATTCTTGTGGTGTGATTTGTTCTTGGAGGTCTTCTTGCCAATCCCTCATAAATTTCCAGGTGTCATCTGTCTTGGGATTTGCGAGATTGTAGTAGCAATTGGAAAGCGCTTTTGTCGGGGATAGTGCTGTCATGCATTGTAGTTCGAACTTCGTAGCTGTGGTACGTAGCGTCTGGTTCCTAGTGTGAAGCGAGTTGTCTGTCAGTAGCGCTTTCAGTTGGAGGTATGCGAATGTGAAGTTTGAAGGGAGTGTAAACTCGGTTTGTAATTCTGGGAAGGGTTTCAGGCCCCCAGGCTGGTATAGGTGATACATGTGCGTGATACCTCTTTCGCTCCATTTTTGATGCGGGAATGTGCCATTGCAGTGGTGTAGGGTCTTGATTGGGGCAGCCAGTGCCCATGGATGAGCTGAGCATAATTTGTCTCTGCAGCTGTCCCATGTTGATATTAAGAGTTTGGTAGTGGGTAACATGTCTGTGGTTCGTGGTCTAGTGTGTTGGGGGGTCCATAGTGTGGAAGATAGGTCTTTGTTGGTACAGAACTGGCTTTCTATAGCTACCCATTGTGGGGAGTTGTCGGTGGAGTGGGCGTCGATAATATTCGTGAGGAGGGCTGAGTGAAAGTACAATTTTAGGTTTGGGAACCCCATTCCTCCATTCTTTACGTGTCTGAAAAGCAGGGCTTTAGGGACTCTGGGATGTTTCCCACCCCAGCTGAAACGTAGTAGTATTGCTTGGAGGCTCGTTAAATAGCTTTGTGGAATCTTGATTTGTAGGGATCGGAAAAGATATAGGATTTTGGGGAGTATTGTCATCTTGATCGCAGCTATTTTCCCTACCCATGATAGGAATAGATGTTTCCAGCCAGCGAGTTGTTTTTCAGTTTCTCGGAGGAGCTTTATGTAGTTAGCTGTGAATAGATCGGCGATTTTGTTGGTTATTCTAATGCCCAGGAATGTTAGGTGGTCTATTCTCCAGTCATATTCATGGGCCGATTTTAGTATATCTTCTGTGGATCTAGGTACGTTGAGACACATTGCTTGCGTTTTAGTAATATTGAGTTTGTAGTAGGATTGCTGACTGTATGTGTGTAATTCTTTGTGTAATGATGGGAGGGATATGAGTGGTTGGGTGAGCGTGAGCAGTATGTCGTCCGCAAAGAGGTTTAGTTTGTACTCCAGTGGGCCAACCGGGACTCCATGTATGTTGGCGTTTTTGCGAATGGCTATTGCCAGGGGCTCCAAGGCGAGGACGTATAGAAGGGGAGATAGAGGGCATCCCTGACGGGTGCCATTAGTAATCTGAAAGGGTTGTGAGCAGAATCCTGAGGTCAGCACTGTTGCCGTGGGGTTGCTGTATAGGGCGTGTATCACAGACAGGAAGGGCGGTGGAAAGCCGTTAAGTGACAGGACTTCGTGTAGGAAGTGCCAGTTTAGGCGATCAAATGCCTTTTCGGCGTCTAAAGAGAGCATAATGCTCTCTTGTTTGGTTCGTTTTAGAAGGTGGTATATGTTAAGGACCTTCCTGGTGTTTTCCGGGCCCTGTCTGCCTGCTACGAATCCTACTTGATCTGTGTGTATTAGGGAAGGTAGTATTGTCTTGAGGCGGTCAGCATGTATTTTTGCATATAGTTTGGCGTCTGCATTGAGCAATGATATTGGTCTAAAATTTGGGCATGAAGTTGGGGGTTTCCCTGGTTTAGGGATGGTGATGACGTGAGCTGATAGGAACTCATTGGGGAATGAGCCTAGTTTAGTTGCTTCGTTGTAGAAATGGGTAAGAGGCTCGATCAGTTCACGTTTAAATGTTTTGTAATATGTGTTGGTGTACCCATCGGGGCCTGGTGCTTTCCCTCTGGGCATGGCATCTATATGGCGTTGTACCTCCTCTGTGGTGATGGGGGCAATAAGTTGTGCTGCCTGTTGTGGGTGTATAGTGGGGAGGTCGAGTTTACTGAGGTATGTTCTTATCGATTGTGGGGTGGGACGGGGTGAGTTAGGATCTTTTTTTAAATTGTATAAGGTGCTGTAGTAGTGAGCGAATTCATTACATATTTGCGTGGGTTGCATTACCTTGTGCCCGTGTTGTGTGTTTAGATAAGGTATTCTGGTTTGTGCTTGTTTGTCCCGTAGTCTTGCTGCTAGCAGTTTCGAAGCTTTGTTACCTATTGAGTAGGATGTGGCCTTTAGTCTCTTTAGTGCCGTGTGTGCCTTGCGTAGGTGGATTACGTTAATTTCATTTTGTGCGTGTTGTATTTGTTGTTGGAGAGCTTTCACGGGATTCGCCTGGTTTGATCTGTGGAGGTCTTGAAGTTTTTTGAGGAGTGAGAGCAAAGTGTCGTGGGTGCACTTTTTAAGATATGCCGCTCTGCCTATTAGGATTCCCCGTATAACTGCTTTGTGCGCTAGCCACAAAGTAGCGGGAGATGTGCCGTTAGGGGCGTTGGATTCGAAGTATTGGTGCATTTCGTTTCTTGTCTTTTCCATGAATGAGGGGTCGTTGAGAAGGTGTTCGTTTAGTCTCCAGGGGCTGCGGTTTTTGAATTGGTATGAGTCTGTGAGGACTAACGACACTGGGTTATGGTCTGATATTGTGGACGTTTCTATAGTGCATGATCTAACCTGTTGTAGGTGAGCATTGCGTATAAGGAACCCGTCTATGCGGGAGTACGTATTGTGAACTTGGGAGTAATGAGTATATTCCCTATCGTTAGGGTGTAGGGTCCGCCAGACATCGTAGAGACCGTGTGATGCCAGTATCTTGTTGATTGAGATGCAATACTTGTGTAGGTGTTTTTTGCGTTTCAGGGAGAGTCGGGCTGTAGAATCTGACATAGGGTCTAAGATATGGTTGAAGTCCCCGCAGATGATTGTGGTGCCGGTTTGTAGTTTCTCTATTTTGTCTAGTAGGGAGGCCAAATAGGACTTTTGGTTGTCATTCGGCGAGTAAGAGTTCACTATGGTGTACGTGGAGTTGTTCAAGGAGCATATGAGGATGAGAAATCTACCTTGTGGGTCGGGTACGATTGAAATTAGGTCAAAGGCTAGAGTGTGGCTCAATAGGATCGATACTCCTTTACTTTTGTTCGGAGAGGTAGCGTGGAATTGGTGTGGGAAATTATTGAGGCCCAGAGTGGGGTTAGAGCCATGTTTGAAGTGTGTCTCTTGTAAACAGACGATGTCCATTTGTGTGTTCTTGAGCTCTTTAAGGAGGGTATGACGTTTATTGGGCGAGTTCAGCCCTCGAATATTGTGGGTAATGATTTTCATATTTCGTGGGTGGTGGATGTGGGGTATGTGTCTTGGTATATGGTAGTTGCGTGACAAGGTTGTGTTGGCTATCTTGAGGGGAGGAGTGGAGTACAGTCCCGCTGGAGTGGTGGGCCTGCCGGTATGTCCGGTCTGATTGTCTATGCGGAGCAGTTAGGGGGTAGCTGCTCCTGGGTGTTTAGGGATTGGAACCAGGTAGCACTATATAGATATCAATACAAAGTAAAACAGGGTAATACAGGTAAGCAAATAAACAGTAAACAAATAAAGTATCTTACAAAAGTGACTTTTAGAGGTATGTGCCTTGACTATGGCACTTCCTAGGTGGGGGTAAAGTGGTCGGGTCGAGCGGGGGTCGCTTCGGGCTTATCGTTAACCGGTTTCCCTCCGCCCTTATGTTCTTGTTTGGTATTTAGTGACTGCAGCCACCATTGCCACTATGAGCAGAGAAGTGCCTGTGTTATAGCAGTAGAGGCCCCGGCCCTAGTGGTCGGTGATTGGAAGCTTTTGCTCAGTATAGGCAGTGAAGGGAATTCGGAAGGGCTTTTGTGGGGTATTACACTTATTGCCCCAGCCCGTCTCAAGGGGTGGGCCTCAAGGGCTTAAACTTATGGAGTAGTGTGAGCTTTATCTATGTAATAACATCACATTGTAACTGAATGGTAAACAAATAAGAGAGAAAAATTAACATGTGAAAACTTGCTGAGTTTCGTCGAGTAACATCAGTCTTCTCTCGGGGATGTGCGTCTCGTCTGTTGAGGGCGCCGTTCTTCGGTGTTTCCGGGGTTTCGGAGAGATGTTTGCAGGTTTCGAGTCATTCCCCATTGTCGCAGGAGGTCCATTCCCTCGGCTGGTGTGGTTGCTGCGATGAGTTTTCCTCCCTTTGAGATAAGGAGCTTGGCCGGGTAGCCCCATCGGTATGGGACATTATGGTGTCTCAGCGCATCCGCTATGGCTTTGAAGGTTCTTCTTCGGCGTAGTGTTTCTGCGGATAAGTCCATGAACATGAGGATGTTCTTGAACTGAACAGGTAAGTCCTTTTTGGTTCTGTGTGCTCTGAGTATTTGGTCTTTGATGTGGTAGTAATGGAGTCTCATGAGGATATCTCTCGGTGTGGTGGGTGGTAGATGTTGCGGTTTGGGGAGCCTGTGGATGCGGTCCAGGAGGAACATGTCTGCTGGGATATCTGGTAGTAAAGCTTTGAACATCTCTATAGCGTAGGCCGTTAGGTCTTGTGCTCCCACCTCCTCGGGTACTCCCCTTAGGCGTATGTTGTTACGTCGTGATCTGTCTTCTGCGTCAGCTAATTTAGTCTCATGGGAGTATAGTTGTTCTTCAATTTTGCTGAGGCGTGTTTCAGACTCTTGTTGTGCCCCTTTAAGGCCTTCTATACTGCACTCAAGGTGGGAGGTTCTAGCCTCTATGTCGGTGAGGTCTTTCCTCAAATCTTTAATGGCTTCTGTGACAGTGGATTGCATTCTAGTAACTGCAGTATCTAGCATGGCCTGTAGGAGGCTTTGTGTTAAGGGGTTATCGCCATGCCTACTCACTGTGCAGCCGTGCTCTGTGTCATACTCTGTTTCGGCGCCATCTTGGGCCTGGAGGTCGGCGGATTTGTGTTGCGGCGTTCTGGCTGCAAAGAAGGTAGATTTTTCTTTCGCCTCCGCAGTTTTCTTTGCGCGGTGTTGGGACATCTTTACGTGTGTGTGGGTCGGAGATTAAGCCGGTAAGAGCTGTGATTAGCCGCGTTGTTAAGCCCGTGGAAGCAGAGCTCCGTCAGTGTGCCTCCATTCCGCACGGTGTCCGGCCACGCCCCCGTGTTAATGGAATTTTAAATGGAACTACACTTAGCAATGCACTAATTAATTGGTTTTAACACTTTAATTTTATGAGGAGATTTTAATACAATGTTACCATATGGTTTAAACAAATGATTTCAAATTATGCCATTTTATGAATTCAAATCATTTCCTTTTTTTTAAATGACATTTTCTTTTATTGATTAATCATATTTATTATCATAAAGATGCCTTAAATTTTGCTATTCTCCACTCTCATTGTGCTTTTTAAGACTATGAGCCTAGGTCCTCTTCTTATCTGATTTGTTACTATGCAAATGGAACTTTAAACCAGACTACACTAAGCTATGTATTAATGAATTTGTTTCAGTACTTTAATTTTATGATGACTTAAATTAATATAATCTGCAGGACTAATATAGCCTGCTTTTTGATGTTATTTACTAAGATATGCACCTGTACGATATATCTGCCTTTAAATGTCTCTTAATTTCATGTCAAGAAAGTCTAGCATGTTTACTAAATGAAACGCCATGGCGGTGGAACGCATGGTTCCACTGAAGTGACGAATGCGGAAATCCGCACGCATACACACTGGAACGCATATGCGTTCCACCTGAATGACGAACGTGGAAGTCAACGTACACGCTGGAACGCATGTCACGTTCCGAAACACAACCCGGAAGCGTAATGAGTGGGCGATTTAAATCTGAAGCAAGAAGATGGAAAACAGATGACAGCCAACTGAGGAAGCCCTTTGGAAGGGCGAAACGCGTATTGGACTACTGTTAAAGACTATAAGTCTATCCAGACATCTATCTGGTAAAACTCTTTCAATTTCGATTTTATGTGTAGATTTTTTTTAATAATAAAGCACCTTTTTGGAACCCACCCCTCTGGACCTGGCATTTTTTCATACTGTATACCGGCCAAAGGGAGGAAGGGAGCACTGAGCACTTTAAAAAGGAAATCACTTCTTAAAGAAAACACCAAGCCTTAAAGGAAAGAAAAAGGAGTTGGACATCCTTGAATGGTCCAGAAACACATACCACCTGAGTCATATGAGGGTATGACTCTAGGCTTATGAGTTATAATACCTTATTATTTACCCTTGAACCTTTATATTTACTGTGTTGCACTATTTGTTGTACTATTTTGTTTTACAGAACATTGACTGAACATTTAAAAGCTCCACCTTTTTATATGTATGTATAATTATGGGGCACACGGACCTTCCCCGCCCTCCCTCCCCCCGGAATTAACAGCACACACTGCCCCCCCGACAGAGGGCCACAGACCACAACTTAAGGGCAACGCTCCCACGGGGTAGAGGCTAAGTAGCCTTCTAGTAACGACCCGAAGGGGAACTACCGAACCCCACAAATCATATCGCCCCCACACATGCTAGGCACACTAGTACACAATTGACCCACAACAATTGACCCACTACATTGCTCAATACACAACCACTCACTGTCCCCCACTATCCGACAGCACACACATAAGGGATAAAACTATTGCTCACCAGCGAGATATAGCAAGGTTCCCCTAGCATAATAACCTACAGGTTAAAGGATTAACCAGTTTACCAACATCGAGAGAAGCAGATTTTCCGTGTAACCAGATACGATAATTAACACACAAAAAAAAAAGTGCTATGTACGAATGCCAAGATATTGTAAAATGTAAAACATGCATTACTCCATTGGCTTGGACTAGCTATTGTGGCTTGGCAAGCGTATATGTTAAACCTAAGCACTGCAAAAATAGAGAATTAAAAAAAAAAAAAAAAAACTGTTGGGCATCTGCAGTTGTTAGGAATAAGCCAGCACATCAAACATGTTTGGATTGCTTTTAGCCACAACGGTAAGGTAGCAAAGTAATAATTATTCCTCCACTTTACCTGCATATGCTACTGTGTCAGTTTTACACAGCCAGACACATTTGCCTGTAGTGATTATGACCTGGATGAGATTGGCATTAATTATAGAATATTGTAAAGAGAACTGGGATGAGGAATGCGTTGAGGAAAATGTGGAAGCTTTATGGGTAAATATCTGCTTGGGGGAAAAGAAGGGAAACCAACTATTGGTTGGGATATGTTATAAACCACCTAATGTTAATATTGACGAGGAACAACAGCTGTTTGAGCAAATTGAGAAAGCTGCAAATCTGGGTAACACTTTAATTATTGGAGATTTTAATTACCTGGACATAAATTGGGACAGAGGGACTAGTAGCTCAGCAAGGGAATTAGGTTTTTAAACTTGTTAAATGACACCTTCATGTCACAACTTGTACAAGCACCAACTAGAATGGACGCTTGTCTGGACCTGATTTTAACAAACAACGTTGATATTTTGACCAACATTCAAGTAGGTGAGCACTTGGGAAATAGTGATCACAATATAGTGTCCTTTGTAATAAACTCAAAAAAAACAAAAGCACACGGGGTATACTAAAACATATAATTTTAAAAATGCCAATTTCAATAAGTTAAGGGCAGCTTTACAATATATTAACTGGCATAAACTCTTTAGTGAAAAGAACACTGAGGATAAATGGATCATCTTCCAACAAATATTAGAAAAGGTAAATTTCTCAGTATGTACCACTGGGAAATAAATATAAAAGAAACAAATTAAAACCAATGTGGCTTAGTAGAGAAGTAAAACAAGAGATTAAAAATAAGAAACGGGCATTTAAAGCATTTAAATCGGACAGATCAGATGCATCTTATAAAAGATATAAGGAAGCAAATAATGCATGCAAAAAGGCAATTAGGTTTGCTAAACTTCAAAATGAAGAAAATGATAGCTAAAGAGAGCAAAACCAACCCCAAAGCATTTTTAAGTACATAAATTCTAAAAAAAACCAAAAATGAAAGTGTAGGTACACTAAAAACTGAAACTGGGGTGTTAGTTAATGAAGACCAGTAAAAGGCAGGAATTTTAAATAACTATTTCTCCTCTGTATATATTAAGGAAGAACCCATAGCAATAGATGTGCAAATGATTGCTGCTAAAAACTTGCAGAATAATTGTAATTGGTTAACTCAAGACAAGGTGCTGCAGCAACTAAAGAACAAAGCTCCAGGGCCTGACGGTATCCATCCACGAGTACTTAAGGAACTAAGTGTAGAAATAAGTGAACCTCTGTTTCTAATCTTTCAAGATTCTTTTCTTTCAGGAAGTGTTCCGGAGGATTGGAGGAAGGCAGATGTGGTTCCTATATTCAAAAAGGGTTCAAAATCCTTGCCTGGAAATTATAGACCTGTGAGCTTAACTTCTGTGGCTGGGAAAATATTTGAAAGGTTATTAAGGGATAATATTCAAGAATTTCTTGAGAAGAACATGGTTATCAGCAAAAATCAGCACGGTTTTACGAAGCACAGGTCATGTCAAACTAACTTGATTGCGTTCTACGAAGAAGTAAGTAGAAGTATAGATCAGGGTGTTGCAGTGGATGTGATATATTTGGATTTTGCCAAGGCATTTGATACAGTTCCACACAATAGATTAGTGTTCAAACTCAAGAAAATCGGTCTAGATGAAAATGCTTGTTCTTGGGAAGAACATTGGCTTAAAAACAGAGTACAAAGAGTTGTCATTAATGGTAAATTTTCAAGCTGGACAGAGGTGGCAAGTGTCAGGGGTCTGTTCTGGGACCCCTTCTATTTAACATGTTTATAAATTATCTTGAAGACAGCATTGAAAGTCATGTTTCAGTGTTTGCAGATGACACAAAACTCTGTAAAATAATACAATGTGAGCAAGATATTACTTTGCTTCAGAGGGATTTAGATAGACTGGGGGACTGGGCACTCAAATGGCAGATGAAATGTAATGTTTAAAAATGCAAAGTTATGCACTTCGGCGTAAAGAATATACAAGCAACGTATACCCTTAATGGAAGCGAATTAGGGATAACAACACACGTAAAGGACTTGGGAATTGTTATAGACAACAAACTATGCAACAATGTGCAATGTCAATCAGCAGTGGCCAAGGCCAGTAAGGTATTGTCATGCATGAAAATGGGCATTCATTCTCAGGATGAGAATATCATTTTGCCTCTTTGTAAATCACTGGTAAGACCACATTTTGAATATGCTGTGCAATTTTGGGCACCTGTTCTAAAGAAGGATATTATGGCACTAGAAAAAGTGCAGAGACGGGCCACCAAATTAATAATAGGAATGGAACATATCAGCTATGAAGAAAGGTTAACAAATTTAAACCTAAAAAACGTTGCCTGAGAGGGGATATGATAACATTATACAAATATATTCGGGGCCAATACAAACCATTGTGTGGAAATCTATTCACAAACCGGACTTTACATAGGACACAAGGTCATGCGTTTAGACTGGAAGAAAGAAGATTTCGTCTAAGGCAAGGGAAAGGTTTTTTTTTACTGTAAGAACAATAAGGATGTGGAATTCTTTGCCTGAAGAAGTGGTTTTATCAGATCCATACAGATGTTCAAACAGCTACTAGATGCATACTTGCAAAAACAAAACATTCAAGGATATAATCTGTCAATGTAGGGTAATAACTGCTTGATCCAAGGATAAATCTAACTGCCATTCTGGGGTCAAGAAGGAATTTTTTTCCTAGCTTGTTGCAAAATTGTGCTTCAAACTGGGTTTTTTTGCCTTCTTTTGGATCAACAGCAAAAAACAAATGTGAGGAAGGCTGAGAGGTCTATGAAAGGTCATTTTGGGTTATGCCCATTGGATTGGTACACCAAGAAGCAAAAGGGTCTTGAATGGCCCTATCATGAAACTCTGCTCTACTTCAAATGCTAGTATGAGATCAACGGTGAGTGGGTACAGGTTTGGACACTCAGGGGTTCCTGTGGGGAGTAAAAGGATGTTGATTTGGAAACCCGATATGAAACCTGTGACACTATAGCGAACTAGGAGGGGTGATGCTATAAATATTCTGCTAGAGTTTCCATATTGACTAATCTTAGTCATTGTTTTGAAAATAATCTGCTCAGATACATTGTCGAGCATGATTTTTAAAACAGACCTTACAGATGTTTAACAGACTACATGCAGTGAACCCACATCCACCTGCGTTAACATTTGTGGTTTATCAAGTAGGGCAATAGACCTACCCAATTTATCTTTGAGTTTCCCTTGTTCATGCCAGGAAGGTATTCCCATGGGAGTTTGGCTAGTGGATGTTGTCCTTGTTTCATTTGGTCAAAGGTTGGTAAAGTGGGTGGTGGATGAACATATTGTGCAAGCTGATGCCTTGAGATTAGCAAAAGGCCTACAACATTGTTGAGCTGGCTCCAATCTGTCTGGATATTAAGTTGTTGCAAGGCAGCTGCTGCTTTGGATGTAAAGGATTTATGTTAATCATAAACCACACTGTATTTGTATCCAGGTCCACAATCTTGTGCGGAGTCTAACTCCTCTCTGCGGTATGGGACATTGGAACATAATTTGGAACATATCCCCGAATATTATGAAGGCTAAAACAAACTCAGGGATGGAGATATTTTTGTTCAACCTGAGACTAGAATAATATATTTGCACTCCATAATGTCTTTACTTACAGTTGAGGTAACAAGATGGGCTGGTGTGACCATATTTGAAGAAGCAGTGGTTAGTATGAGGGAATATCCAGGTCTATTGCCTTGAGGTTGAGGCAGTTTGGGCCACTGTAGGGCTTGATAGAGTTCTTCAGTCTCTCATTAATATAATTCACAGAATTCATATTCTAGAGTATGTGGAAGGGGCAAAACACATGATACTACAAATTAACTCTGCCCCCTCCAAGCAGAGAAGTTGAACTGCATGGGAAATAAAGAATAGTCTGCAGGATGGGAAGAGAAGGAATGGCAGCAACATCACCATGTCTGGCAATGCTCAGCAGAGATTCAAGGCAAGACTAACAAGTGGAAGAGAAGAACAAGAGAGCAAAGAGGGGTGAGTAGAGGGAGAGAGAATGGGAGTTAGAAAAGGGGGGTTGATAAAGGGAGAGATACGAGTGGATTGATAGAGAGAGCAGCATGGCTGATAAAAAGGCTGAGAGAGTGAAAAACCTACCCACACACTCTACCAACTTCCCTAACACACTTAGATACCACATTGCTGGTGTAGCTGCACTTATGCCAGCATACTGGCCTTTGGGTTGACAGTGCACTTATGGACACCCATGCTATCAGGGGTCCATTCATAAGTTATGATTATGCTTTTTAACAGCCCGACTGAGCCCCTTTCTTATTGACAGTCAGTGCTGGGAGGAAGTGAGAGCATGTCACTTCCTCCAAGTTAACAGTGGCAGAGCCAATGCTGAAAAGATAAAAAGAGAATTCAGAGAGGATGGGTAGGTGGGTGGGCTGCAGTGAATTGAGAGAGCCAGCCCATAACTACCAACAGCCTCAGCCAGCAGACTGGACCCCAGGGAAGCCATCTCTAGCACCCAAAAGGTATGACACTAGAGTGTGGCTAAAAAAGTGTATCAGTGTCAGTGTGTCAATGTGTGTCAGTGTGTGTCTGTGAATCTTCATGTGTGCCACTCTATGTATCTATGTGTCTGTATCTGCATGTGTGTCATTGTTTGTATCTGTGTGACTGCATGTGTGTTAGTGTCTGTATCTGTGTGTCTCTAAATCTGCATGTATGTCACTGTATGTGTCTGTGAATATGAATGTGTGTCTGTGTTTATGTGTGCGTAAATGTGATTAATGTGTATGTGTGGCAGTGTATGTGTATATGTGCATACATCTCAACATCCCAGTGCCAACACTGCACACAAATACAAATGCCTCAGTCAAACATCAACACTACATACAAGCACACCACTGCTTTCAAATGCCAACAGTACATAAAAACACACAACTGCATTCAAATATCAACACTGTACCCAAATACATTCTACATGCACACACATACTCAATACAAAAAAAAAAACATACTTACATTCAAACACACAAAAACTGCTCAGTGCTAAACACAACCTTGCAAGGGTGGTCAAATGGTAGATCCCCAGCTGGCAAAACACTGTTGGGATTGTACGACAGATGAAGACAGGGGCCCGAGGGCCCGGACGAGGTAGGGGGCCCGCCACCCAGCCACTTTGTGTGTGTCTTTGGCACTGTCAGGATCGGGACAGGGATCCAACACGCAGAGTACAAAGAGAGGAAAGGTACGTATACCGGGCCTTAGAATGGCCGGACTAACGTACCAAGAGTAATAGAGAATAGTCAGAGACAAGCCGAGGTCGAGGGAACGAGAAGACAGATAAGCGAGAGACAAGCCGGGTCAAGGGATAACAGAGAAGCAGGGTAGTACAACGAGCCGAGTCAAAACCAATAGAGCAAACAAGAATACCAGAGCGCTGAGTGACTAGACAAGCTAGAACCACGACAGGGCAATGAGCTGAAGTGAGAAGTAAGCTTAAATACCCTGGCTCTGGATGGTAATCACGCCTCTGACAAGTACCGATTGGATATCGGAGACTTGAGTGACAGGTCGCTCGTGATAGCGTCATGACGTCACGTATTGAGCGTCCTGCTAGAAAAGGACGTGGATTCCTCGCGGCCGGTGTTTAAGTGACTGGATGAACCGCGAGGAACGGAGGAAACAGCTCGCCTGGACGGATAAACCACCAAGTCTCTACCTCCCTTAGAGGTAGAGGCCTCAGGTACCCTGACAGTACCCCCCCTCTCAGATACGCCCACCGGGCGGAATGAACCGGGGCGAGATGGGAAGCGGAGGTGAAATGCTCTGCGAAGGCGAGAAGCATGAACGTCCTCCTGAGGTACCCAACTCCTCTCCTCAGGACCATATCCCCTCCAGTTGACCAGATATTGCAATTTTCCCCTTGAAATTCTGGAGTCAATGATGGAGCTGACCTCGTACTCCTCCCGACCCTCCACCTGAACAGGACGAGGTGAGGAGGCCTTAGAGGAGAATTTGTTGCAAATAAGAGGTTTCAACAAGGAGACATGAAAGGAGTTAGGAATGCGTAAGGCAGGTGGCAGAGCAAGGCGATACGCAACCGGATTGATACGAGTGAGAACCCTGTAAGGGCCTATGTAACGAGGAGCAAATTTCATAGATGGAACTTTTAGGCGAATATTCTTGGTACTCAACCATACCCTATCCCCAGGAACAAAAACAGGAGCCGCTCTTCTATGCTTGTCAGCGTGTTTCTTGAACAGCGAGGAACTATGTAATAGAATTTGCCGAGTCTGATCCCATAATTTCTTCAGATTGGCGACATGATCATCAACCGACGGTATCCCCTGAGAAGAGGAAACCGAAGGAAAAATCGAAGGATGAAAGCCATAGTTCATGAAGAAAGGGCTAGAGCGAGTTGAATCGCAAACAAGGTTATTGTGTGCGAACTCCGCCCAAGGAATCAGACCGACCCAATCGTCCTGGTGTTCGGAAACAAAGCAACGTAGATACTGTTCGATCTTTTGATTAGTACGTTCAGCAGCTCCGTTAGACTGAGGGTGATAGGCAGAGGAGAAGTTCAATTTGATGCCCATTTGAGAACAAAAGGATCTCCAGAAACGTGAGACAAATTGAGAACCTCTATCAGAAACAATCTCTGAAGGAATCCCATGTAGGCGAAAGACCTCTCTCGCAAAAATCTCCGCCAATTCAGGAGAAGTCGGAAGTTTAGGTAATGGCACGAAATGGGCCATCTTAGTAAATCTATCCACCACCGTGAGAATAACAGTCTGTCTCTTGGAAGCAGGCAAATCAACGATAAAGTCTATGGACAAACAGGACCAAGGTTTCTCAGGAATGTCCAAGGGGTGTAACAGACCACATGGAGATGCATGAAGTAGTTTAGTCTTGGCACAAGTCTCACAAGCTGCGACGAACTCCTCAATATCTTTTCGAAGTGAAGGCCACCAGAAATCCTTGGATATCAGAGAGTATGTCTTGCGAATACCAGGATGACCAGCTATTTTACTTTCGTGAAAGCATTGTAAGAGCTCCAGTTGAAGTTCAGGGGGAACAAAGTTTCTTCCCTCAGGAGTGTTTCCAGGAGCTAGATGTTGTGACTTCAAGATCTGGTCAAGTAGCGGAGAATGAATTTTGAGACTGGTATTAGCAATAATATTGCATTTGGGTACAATGGAGGACAACAGTGGTTCAACTGAGGCAGAGGGCTCATATTGGCGAGATAGCGCATCGGCTTTAGAATTCTTTGACCCAGGTCTGTAAGTCAGAACGTAATTGAAATGGGTAAGAAACAACGACCAACGAGCCTGCCTGGAGGACAGACGTTTGGCCTCTCCGATATAAGACAAGTTTTTGTGGTCTGTCAGAATGGTAACAGGATGTAAAGTACCTTCCAATAAATGTCTCCACTCTTTCAAAGCCTTGATAACCGCTAGTAATTCTCTGTCACCAATGTCATACCTGCTCTCAGTACCGGTCAATTTTTTAGAGAAAAATCCACATGGATGTAATGGTTTATCAACACCCAACCTTTGAGATAGGACAGCACCTAAACCAGTCTCTGATGCGTCTACCTCAAGTAAAAAAGGCAGAGAAGTGTCGGGGTGAACTAAAATTGGAGCGGAAGCGAAAAGCTCCTTGAGAGTTTTGAACGCCAGGAGAGCTTCAGTAGTCCAATTCTTAGTATCAGCCCCCTGTTTGGTCATGTTAGTGATAGGTGCGATAATGGAAGAATAGCCCTTAATAAAGCGCCTATAATAATTAGAAAAACCAATAAATCTCTGTACGGCTTTAAGACCTTTGGGTAAAGGCCACTCTAGAATGGATTGGAGCTTATCCGGATCCATCTTAAATCCCTCCCCAGAGATCACATAGCCGAGAAAGGTTACCTGGGTTTGATCAAAGCTACATTTCTCCAACTTGCAGTACAAGCCATGCTGGAGAAGCTTGTGCAAAACCCTCCTGACTTGCTTGTGATGAATCTCAATGTCACTAGAATGAATGAGTATATCATCTAGGTATACAATGACGCAATCTTGCTGAAATTCCCTAAGAACCTCATTTATCAGATCCTGGAATACAGCTGGTGCATTGCATAACCCAAAAGGCATAACAGTATATTCATAGTGACCATATCGAGTATTGAATGCCGTCATCCACTCATGTCCCTGCTGGATTCTCACCAAGTTATATGCCCCTCTGAGGTCTAACTTGGTGAAAATTGTAGAGCCCTTCAAACGATCGAAGAGTTCGGTAATCAAGGGGATTGGATAGGCATTTTTAATGGTTATCTTATTTAGGCCTCGATAATCAATACAAGGCCTCAGAGAACCATCCTTCTTTTTAACAAAAAAAAATCCAGCCCCGGCAGGGGAGGAGGACCTTCTAATGAATCCCTTGTCTAAATTTTCGTGAATATACTCCTCTAGAACTGAGTTCTCTTTCGTAGATAACGGGTATACATGACCTCTGGGCGGCATGGTACCAGGGAGTAGGTTAATTTTGCAATCAAAGGACCTGTGTGGGGGTAAGGTATCGGCTTTCTTTTTGTCAAATACAGCCTTTAAATCTAGATACTGAGAGGGAATTTGTGTCTCTGTAGGATTATCAGAGTTAGCCGCTGTATTGGTTAAGCCGAGAGGTGAGACTTTCCGCAAGCATTTCTCTTGACAATTCTGTCCCCACGAAACTATCTCCCCTGACTCCCAATTAATAATAGGGTTATGTCTCCTCAACCAGGAGTACCCCAGCACTATGGGAATAGACGGAGAAGAAATGAGCAGTAAGGATATGTCTTCTCTATGTAGGATGCCAACAGTTAAGTTAATCGGTATGGTCTCATGGAAAATAACAGGCTCAAGTAACGGTCTACCATCGATGGCCTCAACGGCCAGTGGTGTCTCTTTTAACTGGGATGGAATAGCATGCTTGGCAGCAAAACCCTGATCTATAAAGCTCTCAGCAGCTCCAGAATCGATTAGTGCCATAGTCTTAACTACTCCCTTCTCCCACTTTAAAGAAACGGGTAACAGAAGCCTGAGCTCTTTGTAGTTGTGAATAGAGGACAAAGTAGAAACACCCAAGGACTGTCCTCTAGAGGAACTTAGGTGCGAGCGTTTCCCGAACGATTGGGACAGTTTAGGCGTAAATGACCCCTGACTCCACAATACATACATAAGCCCTCCCTTCTCCTGTACTGTCTCTCACTCTCTGTGAGATGAGTACTGCCTATCTGCATAGGTTCAGGAATACGTAAGTCCTCGAACTCAGAAATTTGAAAGGTAGGCGCTAGTTTAAAGGGGGGTCTACGGGTCCTATCTCGAGTGTTCAGCCTCTCTCTTAAGCGTTCATCAATACGAGATATAAAAGAAATTAAATCCTCCAAATTTTCAGGGAGTTCTCTAGTAGCGACCTCGTCAAGAATTACATCTGATAACCCATTCAGAAACACATCTATATAAGCCTGTTCGTTCCACTTAACTTCTGCCGCCAAGGACCTGAACTCTAGTGCATAATCCACAAGTGTTCGATTGTCTTGTCTAAGGCGCAACAGTAATCTAGCTGCATTGACCTTCCTACCAGGGGGGTCAAAAGTTCTTCTAAACGCAGCTACAAAGGCATTATAATTATAGACTAGTGGGTTATCATTCTCCCATAAAGGATTGGCCCATCTCAAAGCTTTTTCAATGAGTAGAGTGATAATAAATCCAACCTTCGCTCTATCAGTAGGATAAGAGCGGGGTTGTAATTCGAAATGGATGCTAATCTGGTTTAGAAAGCCACGACACTTCTCCGGTGACCCGCCATAACGTACTGGTGGGGTAATACGGGAAGAAGCACCTACAGTGGCTACCTCTAGACCTGAGACTGCAGGAGAAATAGAAGGAGTACGTGTCTCCTCAGGTGGATTACTAGCACGGGACAAAAGTGCCTGTAGTGCCAAAGCCATCTGATCCATCCTATGCTCCATGGCGTCAAACCTGGAATCCGAAGAACCAAGCTGACTGTTTGTACCTGCAGGATCCATTGGCCCTGTCGTAATGTCAGGATCGGGACAGGGATCCAACACGCAGAGTACAAAGAGAGGAAAGGTACGTATACCGGGCCTTAGAATGGCCGGACTAACGTACCAAGAGTAATAGAGAATAGTCAGAGACAAGCCGAGGTCGAGGGAACGAGAAGACAGATAAGCGAGAGACAAGCCGGGTCAAGGGATAACAGAGAAGCAGGGTAGTACAACGAGCCGAGTCAAAACCAATAGAGCAAACAAGAATACCAGAGCGCTGAGTGACTAGACAAGCTAGAACCACGACAGGGCAATGAGCTGAAGTGAGAAGTAAGCTTAAATACCCTGGCTCTGGATGGTAATCACGCCTCTGACAAGTACCGATTGGATATCGGAGACTTGAGTGACAGGTCGCTCGTGATAGCGTCATGACGTCACGTATTGAGCGTCCTGCTAGAAAAGGACGTGGATTCCTCGCGGCCGGTGTTTAAGTGACTGGATGAACCGCGAGGAACGGAGGAAACAGCTCGCCTGGACGGATAAACCACCAAGTCTCTACCTCCCTTAGAGGTAGAGGCCTCAGGTACCCTGACAGGCACAGACACTCAACAAAATTTGCGCTGACCGCTCGAGTCCAACGCCTCCCTCGGGCCCAGCATTGCTTACCAGAAGTGGAGCTAGGGTCTGGGGGAGTAGATTAGTATTTCATCCCTGTGTGCATGGGCGCCGCCTGCACGGGCCATCCGCAATCTTCAATGATCAGGAGCCCTGTGTAATGCCGTGATGCACAGGGAGTTCCCCCCTTACCAACAAGCCGAGAGAGGAGGGAGAGGAGGGAGATTAACAGGCAGGACCCGAGGAGAGACCCAGACTCCCATCACACTCAGCCAGATGCCCCCTGAACCAAAAAGGTATGAAAGCAGGGGGTAGGTAAAAATATGTAATGTGATCTGTGTGTGCATTTTATCTGTATGTATGTTAGTGTGTATGTGTTAGTGTGTGTATATCTGTATGTATGTTAGTGTGTATGTGTTAATGTGTGTCTTTGTATCTGTATGTATGTTAGTGTGTATGTGTTAGTGTGTGTCTGTGTATCTGTATGTATGTTAGTGTGTATGTGTTAGTGTGTGTCTGTATCTGCATGTATGTTAGTGTGTGTCTGTGTATCTGTATGTATGTTAGCGTGTGTATATCTATGTGTTAGTGTGTGTCTGTGTATCTGTATGTTAGTGTGTATGTGTTAATGTGTGTCTGTATCTGCATGAATGTTAGTGTATCTGTGTATCTGTATGTGTTAGTGTTTGTATATCTGTATGTATGCTAGTGTGTATGTGTTAGTGTGTAACACAGGGCTCGAGTCCTGCAGGAACGCGTGGGAACGGCGTTCCTGCACTTTTTCCACAGCAGGAACGCCGTTCCCATTACTAGTCCTACAGGACCCAGGGCTGGCACAAGCGGCTGCCAGAGCAGGGGGTAGCACTAATCCGAATCCCCTGCCGCTGACTGGGGACTCGGATTTTTAAACTCACCTCTCCCCCTGCAGTCAGTGGAGTCGTCCAGCCTCTACTGATGATGTCAGTAGGAGGGGGCGTGACTCTCTCTGCTCTTCTCACAGGACCGCTGGGGAGCAGAGGAAGTCACGCCCCCTCCTACTGACATCATCAGGAGAGGCCAGCTTACTCCACTGACTGCAGGCTGCAGGTTCCAGATACAGTCCCACCCCTCCTGGCTCAAGGTAAGCCTCAGGGAGTGGGAAAGGCACTTTAAATTTTTTTGGTTTTTTTTTTATCCTTTTCCTCAGTCCCTGTCCCCCTCCTCAGTCCCTGTCCCCCTCCCCAGTCCCTGTCCCCCTCCTCAGTCCCTGTCCCCCTCCTCAGTCCCTGTCCCCCCCCTCAGTCCCTGTCCCCCTCCCCAGTCCCTGTCCCCCTCCTCAGTCCCTGTCTCCCTCCTCAGTCCCTGTCTCCCTCCCCAGTCCCTGTCTCCCTCCTCAGTCTCTGTCCCCCTCCTCAGTCCCTGTCTCACTCCTCAGTTCCTGTACCCATATTTAAGGCCCTGTCCCCCTCCTTAGTCCCTTTCCTCAGTTCCTGTCCCACTCCTTAGTCCCTTTCCCCAGTCCCTGTCCCCCTCCTCAAGCCCTATCCCCTTACTCAGTCCCTGTCCCCCTCCTCAGTCCCTGTCCCCCTATTTAAGGCCCTGTCCCCCCTCCTCAGTCCCTGTCCCCCTCCTCAGTCCCTGTCCCCCTCATCAGTCCCTGTCCCCCTCCCTAGTCCCTGTCCCCCTATTTAAGGCCCTGTCCCCCTATTTAAGGCCCTGTCCCCCTCCTCAGTCCCTATCCCCCTATTTAAGGCCCTGTCCCCCTCCTCAGTCCCTGTCCCCCTATTTAAGGCCCTGTCCCCCCTCCTCAGTCCCTATACCCTCCTCAGTCCCTGTCCCGCTCCCGAGTCCCTGTCCCCCTATTTAAGACCCTGTCCCCCTCCCCAGTCCCTGTCCCCCTCCCCAGTCCCTGTCCCCCTCTCCAGTCCCTGCCCCCTCCTCATTCCCTGTCCCCCTCCTCAGTCCCTGTCCCCCTCCTCAGTCCCTGTCTCCCTCCTCAGTCCCTGTCCCCCTATTTAAGGCCATGTCCCCCTCCTCAGTTCATGTCCCCCTCCCCAGTCCCTGCCCCCCTCCTCAGTCCCTGTCTCCCTCCTCAGTCCCTGTCCCCCTATTTAAGGCCCTGTCCCCCTCCTTACTCCCTTTCCTCAGTTCCTGTCCCCTCCTTAGTCCCTTTCCTCAGTCCCTTTCCTCAGTCCCTGTCCCCCTCCTCGGTCCCTGTTCCCCTATTTAAGGCCCTGTCCCCCCTCCTCAGTCCCTGTCCCCCACCTCAGTCCCTGTCCCCCTCCTCAGTCCCTGTCCCCCTCCTCAGTCCCTAGCCCCCTGCCCAGTCCCTGACCCCCTATTTAAGGCCCTGTCCCCCTCCCCAGTCCCTGTCCCCCTCCTCAGTCCCTGTCCCCCTCCTCAGTCCCTGTCCCCCTCCTCAGTTCCTGTCCCCCTCCTTAGTCCCTTTCCCCAGTCCCTGTCCCCCTATTTAAGGCCCTGTCCCCCCTCCACAGTTACTGTCCCCCTCCTTAGTCCCCCTCCTCAGTCCCTGTACCCCTCCTCAGTCCCTGTCCCCCTCCTCAGTCCCTTTCCCCAGTCCCTGTCCCCCTCCTCAGTCCCTGTCTCCATCCTCAGTCCCTGTCCCCCTATTTAAGTCCCTGTCCCCCTCCTTAGTCCCTTTCCTCAGTTCCTGTCCCCCTCCTTAGTCCCTTTCCCCAGTCCCTGTCCCCCTCCTTAGTCCCTTTCCCCAGTCCCTGTCCCCCTCCTCAAGCCCTATCCCCTTACTCAGTCCCTGTCCCCCTCCTCAGTCCCTGTCCCCCTATTTAAGGCCCTGTCCCCCCTGCTCAGTCCCTGTCCCCCTCCCCAGTCCCTTTCCCCCTATTTAAGGCCCTGTCCCCCTATTTAAGGCCCTGTCCCCCTCCCCAGTCCCTGTCCCCCTCCTAAGTCCCTGTCCCCCTCCTCAGTTCCTGTCCCCCTTCTCAGTTCCTGTCCCCCTCCTTAGTCCCTTTCCCCAGTCCCTGTCCCCCTATTTAAGGCCCTGTCCCCCCTCCACAGTTCCTGTCCCCCTCCTTAGTCCCCCTCCTCAGTCCCTGTCCACCTCCTCAGTCCCTGTCCCCCTCCTCAGTCCCTGTCCCCCTCCTTAGTCCCTTTCCCCAGTCCCTGTCCCCCTCCTCAGTCCCTGTCTCCCTCCTCAGTCCCTGTCCCCCTATTTATGGCCCTGTCCCCCTCCTTAGTCCCTTTCCTCAGTTCCTGTCCCCCTCCTTAGTCCCTTTCCCCAGTCCCTGTCCCCCTCCTTAGTCCCTTTCCCCAGGCCCCTGTCCCCCTCCTCAAGCCCTATCCCCTTACTCAGTCCCTGTCCCCCTCCTCAGTCCCTGTCCCCCTATGTAAGGCCCTGTCCCCCCTCCTCAGTCCCTGTCCCCCTCCCCAGTCCCTGTCCCCCTATTCAAGGCCCTGTCCCCCTATTTAAGGCCCTGTCCCCCTCCCCAGTCCCTGTCCCCCTCCTCAGTCCCTGTCCCCCTCCTTAGTCCCTTTCCCCAGTCCCTGTCCCCCTCCTCAGTCCCTGTCTCCCTCCTCAGTCCCTGTCCCCCTATTTATGGCCCTGTCCCCCTCCTTAGTCCCTTTCCTCAGTTCCTGTCCCCCTCCTTAGTCCCTTTCCCCAGTCCCTGTCCCCCTCCTTAGTCCCTTTCCCCAGGCCCCTGTCCCCCTCCTCAAGCCCTATCCCCTTACTCAGTCCCTGTCCCCCTCCTCAGTCCCTGTCCCCCTATGTAAGGCCCTGTCCCCCCTCCTCAGTCCCTGTCCCCCTCCCCAGTCCCTGTCCCCCTATTCAAGGCCCTGTCCCCCTATTTAAGGCCCTGTCCCCCTCCCCAGTCCCTGTCCCCCTCCCCAGTCCCTGTCCCCCTCCTCAGTCCCTGTCCCCCTCCGCAGTCCCTGTCTCCCTCCTCAGTCCCTGTCCCCCTATGTAAGGCCCTGTCCCCCTCCTCAGTTCCTGTCCCCCTCCTTAGTCCCTTTCCCCAGTCCCTGTCCCCCTCCACAGTTCCTGTCCCCCTCCTTAGTCCCTTTCCCTAGTCCCTGTCTCCCTCCTCAAGCCCTATCCCCTTACTCAGTCCCTGTCCCCCTATTTAAGGCCCTGTCCCCCCTCCTCAGTTCCTGTCCCCCTCCCCAGTCCCTGTCCCCCTCCTCAGTCCCTGTCCCCCTCCGCAGTCCCTGTCTCCCTCCTCAGTCCCTGTCCCCCTATGTAAGGCCCTGTCCCCCTCCTCAGTTCCTGTCCCCCTCCTTAGTCCCTTTCCCCAGTCCCTGTCCCCCTCCACAGTTCCTGTCCCCCTCCTTAGTCCCTTTCCCTAGTCCCTGTCTCCCTCCTCAAGCCCTATCCCCTTACTCAGTCCCTGTCCCCCTATTTAAGGCCCTGTCCCCCCTCCTCAGTTCATGTCCCCCTCCTCAGTTCCTGTCCCCCTCCTTAGTCCCTTTCCCCAGTCCCTGTCCCCCTCCTCAAGCCCTATCCCTTTACTCAGTCCCTGTCCCCCTCCTCAGTCCCTGTCCCCCTATTTAAGGCCCTGTCCCCCCTCCTCAGTCCCTGTTCCCCTCCTCAGTCCCTGTCCCCCTCCTCAGTCCCTGTCCCCCTCCCCAGTCAATGTCCCCCTATTTAAGGCCCTGTCCCCCTCCCCAGTCCCTGTCCCCCTCCCCAGTCCCTGTCCCCCTCCTCAGTCCCTGTCCCCCTCCTCAGTCCCTGTCCCCCTCCTCTGTCCCTGTCTCCCTCCTCAGTCCCTGTCCCCCTATTTAAGGCCCTGTCCCCCTCCTCAGTTCCTGTCCCCCTCCCCAGTCCCTGCCCCCCTCCTCAGTCCCTGTCTCCCTCCTCAGTCCCTGTCTCCCTCCTCAGTCCCTGTCCCCCTATTTAAGGCCCTGTCCTGATACCGGAGAAACTGACGGAAGCCAAGCACAGAGAAGTGGACACAGGTTTCTTCAGGAAGGAAGAGATTCTTTATTCGATTCACCGACCGGGGCTCAGAGGGACTAATGTCAGTAAAAATACAGCAAGATCTGAGCCCAGAACTGACTGTGTAAATGCATGATATAGACATATAGCTCCTCCTATAGTTAACTCTACCCACATATACTCTTTACACAATCAGCTGAACAAAGCCTAACTTCCCTTACCTGTTAGACCACATGGCTCACCCAGAACAATGGAGGAGGGGAAGTGTTTTCAGTTTCTGCATTCCTGCATTTGCTCAATACAGTGTTGATTGTATCTTAGCTACGTGTAACTAACTAACTGATACAACATTTACACATATGCCACATGGCAATCTTGTCCTAGTAAATTTATTTTTACTGAGATTCCACCACATTCCCCCCTTTGATGCTTCTGATATTTCACAATTCCAGATGCATCACTTAACCATAGTTTGCTTACACCTCAGGTTGCCATGAATCAGAACAGACCTCGTAAGCATCTTAGCATCCTTACAAATTCCTTTAGCACTCCTCATTCTGATTCTCTCTGGGCTAAGGGTTCATACTTGGAAACAGCCATTACATGCGCAGCTGGTTTCCTTTCTGTCGTGCTCTCTATGAAACTCTGTATGGACCTAATTACCAATGGAACCAAACATGGTAGAAAGAGACACACTATAATCAACATGACTCCTCCTACCAATGTCTTGATCCCTCCAAGCTGCTCGTACCTACTTCCAAACCAACTACTAGAATTGTACCCGTTCCAGGCTGAAGTCGGTACATGCGTCAGTATAGCCATGTGGCTTGTAAGATCAGCCACTGCCTGCCCTTCATCATCTATGTGCAGACAACAGTTGCTGAGATTGAACTTTCCACATACACCTCCTTCTATTTGCACTGGAAGTGAATGGAGGACTTTATCAACAGCCCAACTGGTTTACCTGGTAAGAAGGCTATGTGCTTTACAGAGGAATCCATAATTGCCTAATGGTAGAATGAGGCTTGAATCCCTGTATAAGAATACAATAACACTTCATGGGCATACAGTTTGGCTGTTAACCAGTTCCCTCACATATTACATCCCTCCTATTGGCAATGAAGCGCGCTAAGGTAGCCAGTGCCACTCATTATCTTCCCAGCTACCTACATTCAAGGATGCTAGCTTCTTTTTATGATTCACATCATAAACCTTAACTCTCAAGGTCTCTCCTGTTTCAATTGGCAACAAGAAGAAGGATGGTTTGAGCATACCTAACACACATGCCCCTTCCCAGTCCTGTGGTATCTCCGAATAGGCTTTCTTACCACAGATCCAGTACAAATTTGCTGGGGCTTTCCAACTAGATGTAGCAGATAGGTCAAACCACACATCCTTTAAATTGGTATAAATTGCAAACGGATTAGGTGGTTCTGAGACATTTGAAGCTGACCACCAAGTTGTATCTTTTGTACTATCATTATAAGCTTTTTGCCCTAGACAAGTTAGTTCTCCTACAGATGTGTTAAACATTATTCCTTTTCTTGCTATGCAAACATAACCTATAATGGAGGTCTTTAATCGCCACTCAAATTTACCTCTAACACTCATTTGATAATCGGCTTGAGAAGATATTAACTGTTCAACTGTCTCAGAACCGGAATACATTACCTCCTTTGCTTCCCATGGCCATTGGTCTCCCATGTTAGTACCTCCACACACATAGCAGTTGGTTACATTAAGACTACCATCAATGTTTTCGGCTAGATCTATAAATACGTTTTTAGCGTTATGGGGGATCTTATTTTCTACACTCATCTCTTCATAAAAAGAATGGAAAACCTGATGAGTTTGGGATGCTACGGTATCGGTCTCTATCCCTATAAATAATATTGTCCCAGGATCTAAACCCGTCCCATATATTTGGAACCCAAATAAGTTACCGAACCAAATCTAAAAATTGTTCAGGATTATTTATGAGTATATGGATTGGGTTGCATTCCCTAGACTTACAATATGGCTTTGTAGGCAACTTAGTAACAATCATATCCTTATTTGCTGTCTGTCCCCAAGTTGCCCACCCCACACAAGACCAATATGGACAATAATTATAATCCCTATCTGGGCATTTTGAGCTTACGTACTTATTTTTACTACTGGGACAAATATACTTATCGTTAGACCCATACGTTCTCTCCCACTTAAGATCCCCGCATACATTCCACGGCTTTCTACCACTTGATATCGCCTTACATGCATCAAATAGCAGAACACCCGAAGAATGTACGGTTTCTAATACAGTTTTATTTATTAGGGTCCCCTGTGGATCTCCATTCCTGAGGGTCAACCAAATTGTACGGGGTTGATACTCCGGATTGAAGCACTTGGGTTCTCCTACTCCTAAATGGCATACACTATATTCTATACCTAGATATATACACCTAGACACATCACCTTTACACTCATATTGCGAATGCCAAATTAGGGTCTGGGAAATATGATTACCTGTCTTAGTAGTCTTAATGCAAACCTCACAGCTAGGAGTGTCGGTACCTCTACCTTCCTGAATATAAAAAGACACAAAAATATACATTATCAAAAGCACTTCTTTCGACGTCTTCATCCTCAGTCTTCGTCCGTGCGATGGCACCTCAGCTTCCAGGATGTAAGGGCTGCAGGGAATGGAGTTCTGCTCGTCTTCACAGGGGTCCCTTCGAGACTTTCCTGGCTTTTAATAACACGTTGGTGAGCGGACAGGCGTTATTATGGCCGTCAAAAACACTCACTTGTAGATCTTTGTTGATGTTCCCTTTTAACAATATTATCTTCGCAAAAACTACTTTTAATCCAACTCGGTCACACGCTTCAACTGGATCTTGCAAGGATTCTCTGGATCTATGGTAGCTTGTCAGGAATCTGCCGCTGTTTTTTTTTTTTTTTTACCCTAGAGTGATGAATCCACGGAGTCACTTCTACAACCTTTACAACTGTTGGGGTAGATAAAAGAACAACATAGGGACCTCTCCACTTGGAACCTAATGGAACAGTGTTCCATTCTTTTATCCACACTTGATCCCCTGGATGGTAAGAATGAACAGGTGGATAAATATTCACAGGTACTTTACACACATAGGTTTGTATATTTTCCTTAGCCCTCTATAATATATGGTACTAACTAAGGCTAACAGGATACGCTCCAAGCTTTAATTCAATGTGTATTGGTGGAATATTGCGAGCAAGTCCTGGAGAATTATTCTCTGTTCATATTCTTGAAATGTCAAATAAGGATTCATCACTCTTAGGGTCTGTATTTTTTATTATAGAGTAGAAGTGCCTTTCTTCTTCCCTTTGCACCGATACTGATATTATGCCTGGTGATCTATTAAACTTCAGAGACGTTGATCCTTTGGGTTTAAAAGTTATCTGGGCTTGAAGCTTTAATAATAGATCTCGTCCTAGAAGCTGAACTGGACACTCCAGCATATACAGGAACTGGTGCTTAACCAAATGGCCTCCTAGAATACAAGTATGACTCCTGAGAATTGGTCTAGCAGCGCTTTTCCCAGTAGCTCCTATCATAGTTATAGTCTTCCTGAAGGAGGAGCAGCTAGGTTAGTTACCACAGAGTACTCAGCACCAGTGTCAATCATGAAAGAGCTCCTCTTTCCCTCTATTGATACATCGACCATAGGCTGCACTCGGCTAAAGGGGGATGGAGCCCAGTCGGTATCAATAGTCTTCCATGACAGTGTCAGCCAGACCGACAAAATCTCTATCTTCTCTATCCCTTAATCTCTGGGTAAGGGAATAGTATCTACTTCCCTGAACACCTCCTCTGTTACTACTGTCATTCCCTCCAAGACGTTCTCTATAGCCACCTCTGTAACCATCTCGTAACCTTCTCTCTTGTCTTATCTATAACCTGCTTTATATTCCCTCTGTGGGCAGTCACTTTTCCAATATCCTTCCTCTCTACAATACACACAGTGATTCCTACTTCCTCCCTTACTCAGGCTATTCTCAACTCCTCTATTCACCTCCCTGTTCATATACACCTGACTTGCAATTTCCATTAACTGTGATATGGACATTCCTACAAATCCCTTTAACTTTAGCAATTTTCTTTTGATATCACCTTGGGTCTGGCTGACAAATGCTGAGTTGTTCATTCAAGAGTTTTCAGGGGCCTCTGGATTAAAAGGAGTATATACCGTATTTTTCGCTCCATAAGACGCACCTCACCATAAGACGCACCTAGTTTTTAGAGGAAGAAACCCAGAAAAAAAATATTCTGAACAAACTGTCCCATAGTGTTTCTTACCTGTCCCATATTGTCCCCCCCTCCCATAGTCTTCTCCTCTCTCCCATAGTCTTCACTCACCCCCTCCCCATAGTCTTCACCCACCCCCTCCCCATAGACTTCATCCACCCCCTCCCCATAGACTTCATCCACCCCCTCCCCATAGACTTCATCCACCCCCTCCCCATAGACTTCATCCACCCCCTCCCCATAGACTTCATCCACCCCCTCCCCATAGACTCCATCCACCCCCTCCCCATAGACTTCATCCACCCCCTCCCCATAGACTTCATCCACCCTCTCCCCATAGACTTCATCCACCCCCTCCCCATAGACTTCATCCACCCCCTCCCCATAGACTTCATCCACTCCCTCCCCATAGACTTCATCCACCCCTCCCCATAGACTTCATCCACCCCTTCCCCATAGACTTCATCCACCCCCCCATAGACTTCATCCCCCCCATAGACTTCATCCCCCCCATAGACTTCATCCCCCCCCATAGACTTCATCCCCCACCCCCATAGACTTCATCCCCCCACCATAGACTTCATCCCCCCCCATAGACTTCATCCCCCCCATAGACTTCATCCCCCCCCATAGACTTCATCCCCCCCCATAGACTTCATCCCCCCCCTCCCCATAGACTTCATCCCCCTCCCCATATTCTTCTCTCCCATACTGTCCCCCTCCCCTTGTCCCATAATTACTTACCTGTCTTGTAGCGTTGGCCGGCAGCACAGGGTGCACCGCGGTAGTGGAACTTGAATTTCATGTTCCGGTTTCCGGCGGGACTGAAAGGAAGTGTGCACAAGCTGAGTGCGCACTTCCTTTCAGTCCCGCCGGAAACCGGAACATGAAATTCAAGTTCCACTACCGCGGTGCGCCCTGTGCTGCCGGCCAACGCTACAAGACAGGTAAGTAAAGCATCATATTCGCTCCATAAGACGCACAGACATTTCCCCTCACTTTTGAGGGGGAAAAAAGTGCGTCTTATGGAGCGAAAAATACGGTAATCTATATGACTCCAGCAATCTCTCATAGAAAGCATTAGGTGACTCGTCTGCTTTCGTAAAGGAATTATGGGTCTTCCAATTCAACAGATCAGTCATGGTGAACGGGACATAAACAAATACAGGGTCTGCCAACTGTAATTGACCATTAATATCAATGTGTGGGGGACCAGGGGTAAGATGCAGTGGCATTTGTAAATGTCAAAGTTGGAGGGCACCGGTCATTTGTCAGGTTAGGGTGGGACTTAGATAGGGTTGTTTAGTCATAGGTTCCGGTCGGGGAGTGGTGAGGTAGGTGGAAATGGATAAATTAATTTTACTGGTCAGTAACTCGGTTAACAAAATGTTTCGGACAGGGCTAGGAGGAGCCTGACCAGTAACCAAAAATGGTAAAAGTGTATTCCAGCGTCCTATACCATTGACCATTTCATCCAGTTGTATTTCAAAACTAATTTACTGTTACTAAAGGCACACAAGGCTCAGTAATTATAGTGTTATGTCAGTGGTTATGGTGTTTACAGTGATTATGGTATTATCAGTGGTTATGGTATTATCAGTGGTTATGGTGTTTTCAGTAGTTATGGTTTTTTTCAGTGGTTATGGTATTATCAGTGGTTATGGTGTTTTCAGTGGTTATGGTATTTTCAGTGGTTATGGTATTATCAGTGGTTATGGTATTATCAGTGGTTATGGTGTTTTGTAATTGCTGAGAATTATCTGATTTCAGTGGATTCAGTTACTGTTATTAAGAATTCTCCTCACAATTTTGACTGCTAATAATAAAACTGAATACAAAGAACCAGTTGGGGGGGGTAGGTAGGCACAGAAATAGGAGGGGACAGGCATCTGAGAGCCAGAGACAATTAGAGCACAGGGGGACATACCAGCTGCACCAGTTTTTGATAAAGAATTTAGTTGAGGGATGGTCAGATGGGTCAGATTCCATTGAGGATGGACAAACCAGTTTTTAGTAACCATCTAGTAACACAAACTGTGTTAACAGTCAAAAACTGGTCATTCTCTACTACATAAGGTAGTCCCCAAAATCACACACATTATATCCCTTTTTAAAGTTATTTAGCATACATTCTAAAGGATCAACAATCTTTAAATTCCGGCGCTGCCATACTTAGCAACGGAGCGTCTAATTCAAAGAAACACAACAAACACACCTCTAACAGTCACACTCGTTTCCCTGGCAACAGCACCATGTGGCACAGTTACTAGGTCAAACTCATACAACAAAACATACAGGGAATTCCCGTACACACACAGCTGTTACACCAGTCACTAAGTAACTAATACTGTGCCCTTTGGAGAAACTATACAGTCACCGACGCTATTATTCCCTATATCTGAATTACCCGTCTATAACATACCCCAGTAACATCGTCTTTACAAACAGTAGTTATAGTACGGTTAGCATTGGTTAGAGTACAATTTAAGGTCACAATACAATTATTAGTGGTTATGGTGTTAGACATGCAATAGACGACAATTATTAGTACTTATATACAGTGTCAGTAAATATACAGGGTTATGGTACCGTGCACTATAATACAGCAACACACTATTAACACTCTCGCTAGACGGCAGAGCTCACGCTATCTAGCAAGATATACACGTTACTAAACAATCTTTATCACATATACAATTCCCAACTAATCTATTGGCCAGTACCTTGATGGACTACCTAAAACTATCTACATCCGTTTTGGTTAGCCACACTGCCCAAGCACCACATATAGCGAGCTAGAGGACCGAATTTACACAGACGCCTCTTAGTCGATTACTCTATCAAAAATCTAGTGGGTTCCAAATTTACACGCCTTCCCACTTAGCCAAGATAGGTTGAGAGCTAGCGGACCGAATTTACACAGACGCCGCTTAGTCTCCCGGTCCCTCCGACCTAGCGAACAAATTGTACACCCTAGAACGCTAGTCTAGACAAGACACCGGTGTCCGGCTAGGGCTATTTACACAGAACCCCGCCTGACTCCAAACCAAATCAAACGGTCTTACTAAAGAGCGTTCGATTGAGCGGTGCGCCTTCGCTCCTTCCCTCCGACAGAGGGGGCAGATTCCATACACAATTCAAACCCCTTATGGGCCTACCGCACAATCGGTATACCCCTAGTGGGTCCGCCGTCTAAAACAGCAGTCGTCTTACCTCCTCGTTCCTGAACCTGGGTTCACACTCATCGACGGGGACACCCCAGCACTTACTACGTAGAGGCCGATGATCTCCTGGACAACAGACCAGTGGCCCAGAGACGAAGGGAGGTCCACGCAGAAGTTCAGGGGTGCAGCCGTAGAGAACGTGGGCAAAGATAGACCGTCTCACGCCTCTGCTTCTCAGCTACCGTTGAACGATGAGCTTCCCGGCCCAATGCACCAAATGATACCGGAGAAACTGACGGAAGCCAAGCACAGAGAAGTGGACACAGGTTTCTTCAGGAAGGAAGAGATTCTTTATTCGATTCACCGACCGGGGCTCAGAGGGACTAATGTCACCAAAATACAGCAAGATCTGAGCCCAGAACTGACTGTGTAAATGCATGATATAGACATATAGCTCCTCCTATAGTTAACTCTACCCACATATACTCTTTACACAATCAGCTGAACAAAGCCTAACTTCCCTTACCTGTTAGACCACATGGCTCACCCAGAACAATGGAGGAGGGGAAGTGTTTTCAGTTTCTGCATTCCTGCATTTGCTCAATACAGTGTTGATTGTATCTTAGCTACGTGTAACTAACTAACTGATACAACATTTACACATATGCCACATGGCAATCTTGTCCTAGTAAATTTATTTTTACTGAGATTCCACCACAGTCCCCCTCCTTAGTCCCTTTCCTCAGTTCCTGTCCCCCTATTTAAGGCCCTGTCCCCCCTCCTCAGTTCCTATCCCCCTCCTCAGTTCCTGTCCCCCTCCTTAGTCCCTTTCCCCAGTCCCTGTCCCCCTCCTCAAGCCCTATCCCCTTACTCAGTCCCTGTCCCCCTCCTCAGTCCCTGTCCCCCTATTTAAGGCCCTGTCCCCCTCCTCAGTCCCTGTCCCCCTCCTCAGTCCCTGTCCCCCTCCCCAGTAACTGTCCCCCTATTTAAGGCCCTGTCCCCCTATTTAAGGCCCTGTCCCCCTCCCCAGTCCCTGTCCCCCTCCTCAGTCCCTGTCCCCCTCCTCAGTCCCTGTCTCCCATCTCAGTCCCTGTCCCCCTCCTCAGTCCCTGTCCCCCTCCTCAGTCCCTGTCCCCCTCCCCAGTCCCTGTCCCCTTATTTAAGGCCCTGTCCCCCTATTAAAGGCCCTGTCCCCCTCCACAGTCCCTGTCCCCCTCCCCAGTCCCTGTCCCCCTCCTCAGTCCCTGTCCCCCTCCTCAGTTCCTATCCCCCTCCTTAGTCCCTTTCCCCAATCCCTGTCCCCCTCCTCAGTCCCTGTCTCCCTCCTCAGTTCCTGTCCCCCTCCTTAGTCCCTTTCCCCAGTCCCTGTCCCCCTCCTCAGTCCCTGTCTCCCTCCTCAGTCACTCTTCCCCCTATTTAAGGCCCTGTCCCCCTCCTTAGTCCCTTTCCTCTGTTCCTGTCCCCCTCCTTAGTCCCTTTCCCCAGTCCCTGTCCCCCTCCTTAGTTCCTTTCCCCAGTCCCTGTCCCCCTCCTCAAGCCCTATCCCCTTACTCAGTCCCTGTCCCCCTCCTCAGTCCCTGTCCCCTATGTAAGGCCCTGCCCCCCCTCCTCAGTCCCTGTCCCCCTCCTCAGTCCCTGTCCCCCTCCTCAGTCCCTGTCCCCCTCCCCAGTCCCTGTCCCCTATTTAAGGCCCTGTCCCCCTATTTAAGGCCCTGTCCCCCTCCTCAGTTCCTGTCCCCCTCCCCAGTCCCTGCCCCCCTCCTCAGTCCCTGTCCCCCTCCTCAGGCCCTGTCCCCCTCCTCAGTCCCTGTCTCCCTCCTCAGTCCCTGTCCCCCTCCCCAGTCCCTGTCCCCTTATTTAAGGCCCTGTCCCCCTATTTAAGGCCCTGTCCCCCTCCCCAGTCCCAGTCCCTGTCCCCCTCCCCAGTCCCTGTCCCCCTCCTCAGGCCCTGTCCCCCTCCTCAGTCCCTGTCTCCCTCCTCAGTCCCTGTCCCCCTCCCCAGTCCCTGTCCCCTTATTTAAGGCCCTGTCCCCCTATTTAAGGCCCTGTCCCCCTCCCCGGTCCCTGTCCCCCTCCCAAGTCCCTGTCCCCCTCCTCAGTCCCTGTCCCCCTCCTCAGTCCCTGTCCCCCTCCTACGTTCCTGTCCCCCTCCTTAGTCCCTTTCCCCAGTCCCTGTCCCCCTCCTCAGTCCCTGTCTCCCTCCTCAGTTCCTGTCCCCCTCCTTAGTCCCTTTCCCCAGTCCCTGTCCCCCTCCTCAGTCCCTGTCTCCCTCCTCAGTCCTTGTCCCCCTATTTAAGGCCCTGTCCCCCTCCTTAGTCCCTTTCCTCAGTTCCTGTCCCCCTCCTTAGTCCCTTTCCCCAGTCCCTGTCCTCCTCCTTAGTCCCTTTCCCCAGTCCCTGTCCCCCTCCTCAAGCCCTATCCCCTTACTCAGTCCATGTCCCCCTCCTCAGTCCCTGTCCCCCTATTTAAGGCCCTGTCCCCCCTCCTCAGTCCCTGTCCACCTCCTCAGTCCCTGTCCACCTCCTCAGTCCCTGTCCCCCTCCCCAGTCCCTGTCCCCCTATTTAAGGCCCTGTCCCCCTCCCTAGTCCCTGACCCCCTCCTCAGTCCCTGTCCCCCTCCTCAGTCCCTGTCCCCCTCCTCAGTCCCTGTCTCCCTCCTCAGTTCCTGTCCCCCTCCTTAGTCCCTTTCCCCAGTCCCTCTCCCCCTCCTCAGTCCCTGTCTCCCTCCTCAGTCCTTGTCCTCCTATTTAAGGCCCTGTCCCCCTCCTTAGTCCCTTTCCTCAGTCCCTGCCCCCCTCCTCATTCCCTGTCCCCCTGCTCAGTCCCTGTCCCCCTCCTCAGTCCCTGTCTCCCTCCTCAGTCCCTGTCCCCCTATTTAAGGCCCTGTCTCCCTCCTCAGTTCCTGTATCCCTCCCCAGTCCCTGCCCCCCTCCTCAGTCCCTGTCTCCCTCCTCAGTCCCTGTCCCCCTATTTAAGGCCCTGTCCCCCTCCTTACTCCCTTTCCTCAGTTCCTGTCCCCTCCTTAGTCCCTTTCCTCAGTCCCTTTCCTCAGTCCCTGTCCCCCTCCTCAAGCCCTATCCCCTTACTCAGTCCCTGTACCCCTCCTCGGTCCCTGTCCCCCTATTTAAGGCCCTGTCCCCCCTCCTCAGTCCCTGTCCCCCACCTCAGTCCCTGTCCCCCTCCTCAGTCCCTAGCCCCAGTCCCTGTCCCCCTATTTAAGGCCCTGTCCCCCCTCCACAGTTCCTGTCCCCCTCCTTAGTCCCTTTCCCCAGTCCCTGTCCCCCTATTTAAGGCCCTGTCCCCCCTCCACAGTTACTGTCCCCCTCCTTAGTCCCCCTCCTCAGTCCCTGTACCCCTCCTCAGTCCCTGTCCCCCTCCTCAGTCCCTTTCCCCAGTCCCTGTCCCCCTCCTCAGTCCCTGTCTCCATCCTCAGTCCCTGTCCCCTTATTTAAGTCCCTGTCCCCCTCCTTAGTCCCTTTCCTCAGTTCCTGTCCCCCTCCTTAGTCCCTTTCCCCAGTCCCTGTCCCCCTCCTTAGTCTCTTTCCCCAGTCCCTGTCCCCCTCCTCAAGCCCTATCCCCTTACTCAGTCCCTGTCCCCCTCCTCAGTCCCTGTCCCCCTATTTAAGGCCCTGTCCCCCATGCTCAGTCCCTGTCCCCCTCCCCAGTCCCTTTCACCCTATTTAAGGCCCTGTCCCCCTATTTAAGGCCCTGTCCCCCTCCCCAGTCCCTGCCCCTCCTCAGTCCCTGTCCCCCTCCTCAGTCCCTGTCCCCCTCCTCAGTTCCTGTCCCCCTTCTCAGTTCCTGTCCCCCTCCTTAGTCCCTTTCCCCAGTCCCTGTCCCCCTATTTAAGGCCCTGTCCCCCCTCCACAGTTCCTGTCCCCCTCCTTAGTCCCCCTCCTCAGTCCCTGTCCACCTCCTCAGTCCCTGTCCCCCTCCTCAGTCCCTGTCCCCCTCCTTAGTCCCTTTCCCCAGTCCCTGTCCCTCTCCTCAGTCCCTGTCTCCCTCCTCAGTCCCTGTCCCCCTATTTAAGGCCCTGTCCCCCTCCTTAGTCCCTTTCCTCAGTTCCTGTCCCCCTCCTTAGTCCCTTTCCCCAGTCCCTGTCCTCCTATTTAAGGCCCTGTCCCCCCTCCACAGTTACTGTCCCCCTCCTTAGTCCCCCTCCTCAGTCCCTGTCCCCCTCCTCAGTCCCTGTCCCCCTCCTCAGTCCCTTTCCCCAGTCCCTGTCCCCCTCCTCAGTCCCTGTCTCCATCCTCAGTCCCTGTCCCCCTATTTAAGTCCCTGTCCCCCTCCTTAGTCCCTTTCCTTAGTTCCTGTCCCCCTCCTTAGTCCCTTTCCCCAGTCCCTGTCCCCCTCCTTAGTCCCTTTCCCCAGTCCCTGTCCCCCTCCTCAAGCCCTATCCCCTTACTCAGTCCCTGTCCCCCTCCTCAGTCCCTGTTCCCATATTTAAGGCCCTGCCCCCCCTCCTCAGTCCCTGTCCCCCTCCCCAGTCCCTTTCCCCCTATTTAAGGCCCTGTCCCCCTATTTAAGACCATGTCCCCCCTCCACAGTTCCTGTCCCCCTCCTTAGTCCCCCTCCTCAGTCCCTGTCCACCTCCTCAGTCCCTGTCCCCCTCCTCAGTCCCTGTCCCCCTCCTTAGTCCCTTTCCCCAGTCCCTGTCCCCCTCCCCGGTCCCTGTCCCCCTCCTCAGTCCCTGTCCCCCTATTTAAGGCCCTGTCCCCCTCCTTAGTCCCTTTCCTCAGTCCCTGTCCCCCTCCTTAGTACCTTTCCCCAGTCCCTGTCCCCCTATTTAAGGCCCTGTCCCCCCTCCACAGTTACTGTCCCCCTCCTTAGTCCCCCTCCTCAGTCCCTGTCCCCCTCCTCAGTCCCTTTCCCCAGTCCCTGTCCCCCTCCTCAGTCCCTGTCTCCATCCTCAGTCCCTGTCCCCCTATTTAAGTCCCTGTCCCCCTCCTTAGTCCCTTTCCTCAGTTCCTGTCCCCCTCCTTAGTCCCTTTCCCCAGTCCCTGTCCCCCTCCTTAGTCCCTTTCCCCAGTCCCTGTCCCCCTCCTCAAGCCCTATCCCCTTACTCAGTCCCTGTCCCCCTCCTCAGTCCCTGTCCCCCTATTTAAGGCCCTGTCCCCCCTCCTCAGTCCCTGTCCCCCTCCCCAGTCCCTTTCCCCCTATTTAAGGCCCTGTCCCCCTATTTAAGGCCCTGTCCCCCTCCCCAGTCCCTGCCCCCCTCCTCAGTCCCTGTCCCCCTCCTCAGTCCCTGTCCCCCTCCTCAGTTCCTGTCCCCCTTCTCAGTTCCTGTCCCCCTCCTTAGTCCCTTTCCCCAGTCACTGTCCCCCTATTTAAGGCCCTGTCCCCCCTCCACAGTTCCTGTCCCCCTCCTTAGTCCCCCTCCTCAGTCCCTGTCCCCCTCCTCAGTCCCTGTCCCCCTTCTCAGTCCCTGTCCCCCTCCTTAGTCCCTTTCCCCAGTCCCTGTCCCCCTCCTCAGTCCCTGTCTTCCTCCTCAGTCCCTGTCCCCCTATTTATGGCCCTGTCCCCCTCCTTAGTCCCTTTCCTCAGTTCCTGTCCCCCTCCTTAGTCCCTTTCCCCAGTCCCTGTCCCCCTCCTTAGTCCCTTTCCCCAGGCCCCTGTCGCCCTCCTCAAGCCCTATCCCCTTACTCAGTCCCTGTCCCCCTCCTCAGTCCCTGTCCCCCTATGTAAGGCCCTGTCCCCCCTCCTCAGTCCCTGTCCCCCTCCCCAGTCCCTGTCCCCCTATTTAAGGCCCTGTCCCCCTATTTAAGGCCCTGTCCCCCTCCCCAGTCCCTGTCCCCCTCCCCAGTCCCTGTCCCCCTCCTCAGTCCCTGTCCCCCTCCGCAGTCCCTGTCTCCCTCCTCAGTCCCTGTCCCCCTATGTAAGGCCCTGTCCCCCTCCTCAGTTCCTGTCCCCCTCCTTAGTCCCTTTCCCCAGTCCCTGTCCCCCTCCACAGTTCCTGTCCCCCTCCTTAGTCCCTTTCCCTAGTCCCTGTCTCCCTCCTCAAGCCCTATCCCCTTACTCAGCCCCTGTCCCCCTATTTAAGGCCCTGTCCCCCTCCTTAGTCCCTTTCCTCAGTTCCTGTCCCCCTCCTTAGTCCCTTTCCCCAGTCCCTGTCCTCCTCCTTAGTCCCTTTCCCCAGTCCCTGTCCCCCTCCTTAGTCCCTTTCCCCAGTCCCTGTCCCCCTCCTCAAGCCCTATCCCCTTACTCAGTCCATGTCCCCCTCCTCAGTCCCTGTCCCCCTATTTAAGGCCCTGTCCCCCCTCCTCAGTCCCTGTCCCCCTCCCCAGTCTCTGTCCCCCTATTTAAGGCCCTGTCCCCCTATTTAAGGCCCTGTCCCCCTCCCCAGTCCCGGTCCCCCTCCCCAGTCCCTGTCCCCCTCCTCAGTCCCTGTCCCCCTCCGCAGTCCCTGTCTCCCTCCTCAGTCCCTGTCCCCCTATGTAAGGCCCTGTCCCCCTCCTCAGTTCCTGTCCCCCTCCTTAGTCCCTTTCCCCAGTCCCTGTCCCCCTCCACAGTTCCTGTCCCCCTCCTTAGTCCCTTTCCCTAGTCCCTGTCTCCCTCCTCAAGCCCTATCCCCTTACTCAGTCCCTGTCCCCCTATTTAAGGCCCTGTCCCCCCTCCTCAGTTCCTGTCCCCCTCCTCAGTTCCTGTCCCCCTCCTTAGTCCCTTTCCCCAGTCCCTGTCCCCCTCCTCAAGCCCTATCCCCTTACTCAGTCCCTGTCCCCCTCCTCAGTCCCTGTCCCCCTATTTAAGGCCTTGTCCCCCCTCCTCAGTCCCTGTTCCCCTCCTCAGTCCCTGTCCCCCTCCTCAGTCCCTGTCCCCCTCCCCAGTCAATGTCCCCCTATTTAAGGCCCTGTCCCCCTCCTCAGTTCCTGTCCCCCTCCCCAGTCCCTGCCCCCCTCCTCAGTCCCTGTCTCCCTCCTCAGTCCCTGTCTCCCTCCTCAGTCCCTGTCCCCCTATTTAAGGCCCTGTCCCCCTCCTTAGTCCCTTTCCTCAGTTCCTGTCCCCCTATTTAAGGCCCTGTCCCCCCTCCTCAGTTCCTGTCCCCCTCCTCAGTTCCTGTCCCCCTCCTTAGTCCCTTTCCCCAGTCCCTGTCCCCCTCCTCAAGCCCTATCCCCTTACTCAGTCCCTGTCCCCCTCCTCAGTCCCTGTCCCCCTATTTAAGGCCCTGTCCCCCTCCTCAGTCCCTGTCCCCCTCCTCAGTCCCTGTCCCCCTCCCCAGTCCCTGTCCCCCTATTTAAGGCCCTGTCCCCCTATTTAAGGCCCTGTCCCCCTCCCCAGTCCCTGTCCCCCTCCTCAGTCCCTGTCCCCCTCCTCAGTCCCTGTCTCCCATCTCAGTCCCTGTCCCCCTCCTCAGTCCCTGTCCCCCTCCTCAGTCCCTGTCCCCCTCCCCAGTCCCTGTCCCCTTATTTAAGGCCCTGTCCCCCTATTAAAGGTCCTGTCCCCCTCCACAGTCCCTGTCCCCCTCCTCAGTCCCTGTCCCCCTCCTCAGTTCCTGTCCCCCTCCTTAGTCCCTTTCCCCAATCCCTGTCCCCCTCCTCAGTCCCTGTCTCCCTCCTCAGTTCCTGTCCCCCTCCTTAGTCCCTTTCCCCAGTCCCTGTCCCCCTCCTCAGTCCCTGTCTCCCTCCTCAGTCCCTCTTCCCCCTATTTAAGGCCCTGTCCCCCTCCTTATTCCATTTCCTCTGTTCCTGTCCCCCTCCTTAGTCCCTTTCCCCAGTCCCTGTCCCCCTCCTTAGTTCCTTTCCCCAGTCCCTGTCCCCCTCCTCAAGCCCTATCCCCTTACTCAGTCCCTGTCCCCCTCCTCAGTCCCTGTCCCCTATGTAAGGCCCTGCCCCCCCTCCTCAGTCCCTGTCCCCCTCCCCAGTCCCTGTCCCCTATTTAAGGCCCTGTCGCCCTATTTAAGGCCCTGTCCCCCTCCTCAGTTCCTGTCCCCCTCCCCAGTCCCTGCCCCCCTCCTCAGTCCCTGTGTCCCTCCTCAGTCCCTGTCCCCCTATTTAAGGCCCTGTCCCCCTCCTTAGTCCCTTTCCTCAGTTCCTGTCCCCCTATTTAAGGCTCTGTCCCCCCTCCACAGTTCCTGTCCCCCTCCTGATTTCCTGTCCCCCTCCTTAGTCCCTTTCCCCAGTCCCTGTCCCCCTCCTCAAGCCCTATCCCCTTACTCAGTCCCTGTCCCCCTCCTCAGTCCCTGTCCCACTATTTAAGGCCCTGTCCCCCTCCCCAGTCCCAGTCCCTGTCCCCCTCCCAGTCCCTGTCCCCCTCCTCAGTCCCTGTCCCCCTCCTCAGTGCCTGTCTCCCTCCTCAGTCCCTGTCCCCCTCCCCAGTCCCTGTCCCCTTATTTAAGGCCCTGTCCCCCTATTTAAGGCCCTGTCCCCCTCCCCGGTCCCTGTCCCCCTCCCAAGTCCCTGTCCCCCTCCTCAGTCCCTGTCCCCCTCCTCAGTCCTTGTCCCCCTCCTACGTTCCTGTCCCCCTCCTTAGTCCCTTTCCCCAGTCCCTGTCCCCCTCCTCAGTCCTTGTCTCCCTCCTCAGTTCCTGTCCCCCTCCTTAGTCCCTTTCCCCAGTCCCTGTCCCCCTCCTCAGTCCCTTTCTCCCTCCTCAGTCCTTGTCCCCCTATTTAAGGCCCTGTCCCCCTCCTTAGTCCCTTTCCTCAGTCCCTGTCCCCCTCCTTAGTCCCTTTCCCCAGTCCCTGTCCCCCTCCCCGGTCCCTGTCCCCCTCCTCAGTCCCTGTCCCCCTATTTAAGGCCCTGTCCCCCTCCTTAGTCCCTTTCCTCAGTCCCTGTCCCCCTCCTTAGTACCTTTCCCCAGTCCCTGTCCCCCTATTTAAGGCCCTGTCCCCCCTCCACAGTTACTGTCCCCCTCCTTAGTCCCCCTCCTCAGTCCCTGTCCCCCTCCTCAGTCCCTTTCCCCAGTCCCTGTCCCCCTCCTCAGTCCCTGTCTCCATCCTCAGTCCCTGTCCCCCTATTTAAGTCCCTGTCCCCCTCCTTAGTCCCTTTCCTCAGTTCCTGTCCCCCTCCTTAGTCCCTTTCCCCAGTCCCTGTCCCCCTCCTTAGTCCCTTTCCCCAGTCCCTGTCCCCCTCCTCAAGCCCTATCCCCTTACTCAGTCCCTGTCCCCCTCCTCAGTCCCTGTCCCCCTATTTAAGGCCCTGTCCCCCCTCCTCAGTCCCTGTCCCCCTCCCCAGTCCCTTTCCCCCTATTTAAGGCCCTGTCCCCCTATTTAAGGCCCTGTCCCCCTCCCCAGTCCCTGCCCCCCTCCTCAGTCCCTGTCCCCCTCCTCAGTCCCTGTCCCCCTCCTCAGTTCCTGTCCCCCTTCTCAGTTCCTGTCCCCCTCCTTAGTCCCTTTCCCCAGTCACTGTCCCCCTATTTAAGGCCCTGTCCCCCCTCCACAGTTCCTGTCCCCCTCCTTAGTCCCCCTCCTCAGTCCCTGTCCCCCTCCTCAGTCCCTGTCCCCCTTCTCAGTCCCTGTCCCCCTCCTTAGTCCCTTTCCCCAGTCCCTGTCCCCCTCCTCAGTCCCTGTCTTCCTCCTCAGTCCCTGTCCCCCTATTTATGGCCCTGTCCCCCTCCTTAGTCCCTTTCCTCAGTTCCTGTCCCCCTCCTTAGTCCCTTTCCCCAGTCCCTGTCCCCCTCCTTAGTCCCTTTCCCCAGGCCCCTGTCGCCCTCCTCAAGCCCTATCCCCTTACTCAGTCCCTGTCCCCCTCCTCAGTCCCTGTCCCCCTATGTAAGGCCCTGTCCCCCCTCCTCAGTCCCTGTCCCCCTCCCCAGTCCCTGTCCCCCTATTTAAGGCCCTGTCCCCCTATTTAAGGCCCTGTCCCCCTCCCCAGTCCCTGTCCCCCTCCCCAGTCCCTGTCCCCCTCCTCAGTCCCTGTCCCCCTCCGCAGTCCCTGTCTCCCTCCTCAGTCCCTGTCCCCCTATGTAAGGCCCTGTCCCCCTCCTCAGTTCCTGTCCCCCTCCTTAGTCCCTTTCCCCAGTCCCTGTCCCCCTCCACAGTTCCTGTCCCCCTCCTTAGTCCCTTTCCCTAGTCCCTGTCTCCCTCCTCAAGCCCTATCCCCTTACTCAGCCCCTGTCCCCCTATTTAAGGCCCTGTCCCCCTCCTTAGTCCCTTTCCTCAGTTCCTGTCCCCCTCCTTAGTCCCTTTCCCCAGTCCCTGTCCTCCTCCTTAGTCCCTTTCCCCAGTCCCTGTCCCCCTCCTTAGTCCCTTTCCCCAGTCCCTGTCCCCCTCCTCAAGCCCTATCCCCTTACTCAGTCCATGTCCCCCTCCTCAGTCCCTGTCCCCCTATTTAAGGCCCTGTCCCCCCTCCTCAGTCCCTGTCCCCCTCCCCAGTCTCTGTCCCCCTATTTAAGGCCCTGTCCCCCTATTTAAGGCCCTGTCCCCCTCCCCAGTCCCGGTCCCCCTCCCCAGTCCCTGTCCCCCTCCTCAGTCCCTGTCCCCCTCCGCAGTCCCTGTCTCCCTCCTCAGTCCCTGTCCCCCTATGTAAGGCCCTGTCCCCCTCCTCAGTTCCTGTCCCCCTCCTTAGTCCCTTTCCCCAGTCCCTGTCCCCCTCCACAGTTCCTGTCCCCCTCCTTAGTCCCTTTCCCTAGTCCCTGTCTCCCTCCTCAAGCCCTATCCCCTTACTCAGTCCCTGTCCCCCTATTTAAGGCCCTGTCCCCCCTCCTCAGTTCCTGTCCCCCTCCTCAGTTCCTGTCCCCCTCCTTAGTCCCTTTCCCCAGTCCCTGTCCCCCTCCTCAAGCCCTATCCCCTTACTCAGTCCCTGTCCCCCTCCTCAGTCCCTGTCCCCCTATTTAAGGCCTTGTCCCCCCTCCTCAGTCCCTGTTCCCCTCCTCAGTCCCTGTCCCCCTCCTCAGTCCCTGTCCCCCTCCCCAGTCAATGTCCCCCTATTTAAGGCCCTGTCCCCCTCCTCAGTTCCTGTCCCCCTCCCCAGTCCCTGCCCCCCTCCTCAGTCCCTGTCTCCCTCCTCAGTCCCTGTCTCCCTCCTCAGTCCCTGTCCCCCTATTTAAGGCCCTGTCCCCCTCCTTAGTCCCTTTCCTCAGTTCCTGTCCCCCTATTTAAGGCCCTGTCCCCCCTCCTCAGTTCCTGTCCCCCTCCTCAGTTCCTGTCCCCCTCCTTAGTCCCTTTCCCCAGTCCCTGTCCCCCTCCTCAAGCCCTATCCCCTTACTCAGTCCCTGTCCCCCTCCTCAGTCCCTGTCCCCCTATTTAAGGCCCTGTCCCCCTCCTCAGTCCCTGTCCCCCTCCTCAGTCCCTGTCCCCCTCCCCAGTCCCTGTCCCCCTATTTAAGGCCCTGTCCCCCTATTTAAGGCCCTGTCCCCCTCCCCAGTCCCTGTCCCCCTCCTCAGTCCCTGTCCCCCTCCTCAGTCCCTGTCTCCCATCTCAGTCCCTGTCCCCCTCCTCAGTCCCTGTCCCCCTCCTCAGTCCCTGTCCCCCTCCCCAGTCCCTGTCCCCTTATTTAAGGCCCTGTCCCCCTATTAAAGGTCCTGTCCCCCTCCACAGTCCCTGTCCCCCTCCTCAGTCCCTGTCCCCCTCCTCAGTTCCTGTCCCCCTCCTTAGTCCCTTTCCCCAATCCCTGTCCCCCTCCTCAGTCCCTGTCTCCCTCCTCAGTTCCTGTCCCCCTCCTTAGTCCCTTTCCCCAGTCCCTGTCCCCCTCCTCAGTCCCTGTCTCCCTCCTCAGTCCCTCTTCCCCCTATTTAAGGCCCTGTCCCCCTCCTTATTCCATTTCCTCTGTTCCTGTCCCCCTCCTTAGTCCCTTTCCCCAGTCCCTGTCCCCCTCCTTAGTTCCTTTCCCCAGTCCCTGTCCCCCTCCTCAAGCCCTATCCCCTTACTCAGTCCCTGTCCCCCTCCTCAGTCCCTGTCCCCTATGTAAGGCCCTGCCCCCCCTCCTCAGTCCCTGTCCCCCTCCCCAGTCCCTGTCCCCTATTTAAGGCCCTGTCGCCCTATTTAAGGCCCTGTCCCCCTCCTCAGTTCCTGTCCCCCTCCCCAGTCCCTGCCCCCCTCCTCAGTCCCTGTGTCCCTCCTCAGTCCCTGTCCCCCTATTTAAGGCCCTGTCCCCCTCCTTAGTCCCTTTCCTCAGTTCCTGTCCCCCTATTTAAGGCTCTGTCCCCCCTCCACAGTTCCTGTCCCCCTCCTGATTTCCTGTCCCCCTCCTTAGTCCCTTTCCCCAGTCCCTGTCCCCCTCCTCAAGCCCTATCCCCTTACTCAGTCCCTGTCCCCCTCCTCAGTCCCTGTCCCACTATTTAAGGCCCTGTCCCCCTCCCCAGTCCCAGTCCCTGTCCCCCTCCCAGTCCCTGTCCCCCTCCTCAGTCCCTGTCCCCCTCCTCAGTGCCTGTCTCCCTCCTCAGTCCCTGTCCCCCTCCCCAGTCCCTGTCCCCTTATTTAAGGCCCTGTCCCCCTATTTAAGGCCCTGTCCCCCTCCCCGGTCCCTGTCCCCCTCCCAAGTCCCTGTCCCCCTCCTCAGTCCCTGTCCCCCTCCTCAGTCCTTGTCCCCCTCCTACGTTCCTGTCCCCCTCCTTAGTCCCTTTCCCCAGTCCCTGTCCCCCTCCTCAGTCCTTGTCTCCCTCCTCAGTTCCTGTCCCCCTCCTTAGTCCCTTTCCCCAGTCCCTGTCCCCCTCCTCAGTCCCTTTCTCCCTCCTCAGTCCTTGTCCCCCTATTTAAGGCCCTGTCCCCCTCCTTAGTCCCTTTCCTCAGTTCCTGTCCCCCTCCTTAGTCCCTTTCCCCAGTCCCTGTCCTCCTCCTTAGTCCCTTTCCCCAGTCCCTGTCCCCCTCCTTAGTCCCTTTCCCCAGTCCATGTCCCCCTCCTCAAGCCCTATCCCCTTACTCAGTCCATGTCCCCCTCCTCAGTCCCTGTCCCCCTATTTAAGGCCCTGTCCCCCCTCCTTAGTCCCTGTCCACCTCCTCAGTCCCTGTCCACCTCCTCAGTCCCTGTCCCCCTCCCCAGTCCCTGTCCCCCTATTTAAGGCCCTGTCCCCCTCCCTAGTCCCTGTCCCCCTCCTCAGTCCCTGTCCCCCTCCTCAGTCCCTGTCCCCCTCCTCAGTCCCTGTCCCCCTCCTCAGTCCCTGTCCCCCTCCCCAGTCCCTGTCCCCTATTTAAGGCCCTGTCCCCCTATTTAAGGCCCTGTACCCCTCCTCAGTTCCTGTCCCCCTCCCCAGTCCCTGCCCCCCTCCTCAGTCCCTGTGTCCCTCCTCAGTCCCTGTCCCCCTATTTAAGGCCCTGTCCCCCTCCTTAGTCCCTTTCCTCAGTTCCTGTCCCCCTATTTAAGGCCCTGTCCCCCCTCCTCAGTCCCTGTCTCCCTCCTCAGTCCCTGTCCCCCTATGTAAGGCCCTGTCCCCCTCCTCAGTTCCTGTCCCCCTCCTTAGTCCCTTTCCCCAGTCCCTGTCCCCCTCCACAGTTCCTGTCCCCCTCCTTAGTCCCTTTTCCTAGTCCCTGTCTCCCTCCTCAAGCCCTATCCCCTTACTCAGTCCCTGTCCCCCTATTTAAGGCCCTGTCCCCCCATCTCAGTTCCTGTCCCCCTCCTCAGTTCCTGTCCCCCTCCTTAGTCCCTTTCCCCAGTCCCTGTCCCCCTCCTCAAGCCCTATCCCCTTACTCAGTCCCTGTCCCCCTCCTCAGTCCCTGTCCCCCTATTTAAGGCCCTGTCCCCCTCCTCAGTCCCTGTCCCCCTCCTCAGTCCCTGTCCCCCTCCCCAGTCCCTGTCCCCCTATTTAAGGCCCTGTCCCCCTATTTAAGGCCCTGTCCCCCTCCCCAGTCCCTGTCCCCCTCCTCAGTCCCTGTCCCCCTCCTCAGTCCCTGTCTCCCATCTCAGTCCCTGTCCCCCTCCTCAGTCCCTGTCCCCCTCCCCAGTCCCTGTCCCCTTATTTAAGGCCCTGTCCCCCTATTAAAGGTCCTGTCCCCCTCCACAGTCCCTGTCCCCCTCCTCAGTCCCTGTCCCCCTCCTCAGTTCCTGTCCCCCTCCTTAGTCCCTTTCCCCAATCCCTGTCCCCCTCCTCAGTCCCTGTCTCCCTCCTCAGTTCCTGCCCCCCTCCTTAGTCCCTTTCCCCAGTCCCTGTCCCCCTCCTCAGTCCCTGTCTCCCTCCTCAGTCCCTCTTCCCCCTATTTAAGGCCCTGTCCCCCTCCTTATTCCATTTCCTCTGTTCCTGTCCCCCTCCTTAGTCCCTTTCCCCAGTCCCTGTCCCCCTCCTTAGTTCCTTTCCCCAGTCCCTGTCCCCCTCCTCAAGCCCTATCCCCTTACTCAGTCCCTGTCCCCCTCCTCAGTCCCTGTCCCCTATGTAAGGCCCTGCCCCCCCTCCTCAGTCCCTGTCCCCCTCCTCAGTCCCTGTCCCCCTCCTCAGTCCCTGTCCCCCTCCCCAGTCCCTGTCCCCTATTTAAGGCCCTGTCGCCCTATTTAAGGCCCTGTCCCCCTCCTCAGTTCCTGTCCCCCTCCCCAGTCCCTGCCCCCCTCCTCAGTCCCTGTGTCCCTCCTCAGTCCCTGTCCCCCTATTTAAGGCCCTGTCCCCCTCCTTAGTCCCTTTCCTCAGTTCCTGTCCCCCTATTTAAGGCTCTGTCCCCCCTCCACAGTTCCTGTCCCCCTCCTGAGTTCCTGTCCCCCTCCTTAGTCCCTTTCCCCAGTCCCTGTCCCCCTCCTCAAGCCCTATCCCCTTACTCAGTCCCTGTCCCCCTCCTCAGTCCCTGTCCCACTATTTAAGGCCCTGTCCCCCTCCCCAGTCCCAGTCCCTGTCCCCCTCCCAGTCCCTGTCCCCCTCCTCAGTCCCTGTCCCCCTCCTCAGTCCCTGTCTCCCTCCTCAGTCCCTGTCCCCCTCCCCAGTCCCTGTCCCCTTATTTAAGGCCCTGTCCCCCTATTTAAGGCCCTGTCCCCCTCCCCGGTCCCTGTCCCCCTCCCAAGTCCCTGTCCCCCTCCTCAGTCCCTGTCCCCCTCCTCAGTCCTTGTCCCCCTCCTACGTTCCTGTCCCCCTCCTTAGTCCCTTTCCCCAGTCCCTGTCCCCCTCCTCAGTCCTTGTCTCCCTCCTCAGTTCCTGTCCCCCTCCTTAGTCCCTTTCCCCAGTCCCTGTCCCCCTCCTCAGTCCCTTTCTCCCTCCTCAGTCCTTGTCCCCCTATTTAAGGCCCTGTCCCCCTCCTTAGTCCCTTTCCTCAGTTCCTGTCCCCCTCCTTAGTCCCTTTCCCCAGTCCCTGTCCTCCTCCTTAGTCCCTTTCCCCAGTCCCTGTCCCCCTCCTTAGTCCCTTTCCCCAGTCCCTGTCCCCCTCCTCAAGCCCTATCCCCTTACTCAGTCCATGTCCCCCTCCTCAGTCCCTGTCCCCCTATTTAAGGCCCTGTCCCCCCTCCTTAGTCCCTGTCCACCTCCTCAGTCCCTGTCCACCTCCTCAGTCCCTGTCCCCCTCCCCAGTCCCTGTCCCCCTATTTAAGGCCCTGTCCCCCTCCCTAGTCCCTGTCCCCCTCCTCAGTCCCTGTCCCCCTCCTCAGTCCCTGTCCCCCTCCTCAGTCCCTGTCCCCCTCCTCAGTCCCTGTCCCCCTCCCCAGTCCCTGTCCCCTATTTAAGGCCCTGTCCCCCTATTTAAGGCCCTGTCCCCCTCCTCAGTTCCTGTCCCCCTCCCCAGTCCCTGCCCCCCTCCTCAGTCCCTGTGTCCCTCCTCAGTCCCTGTCCCCCTATTTAAGGCCCTGTCCCCCTCCTTAGTCCCTTTCCTCAGTTCCTGTCCCCCTATTTAAGGCCCTGTCCCCCCTCCTCAGTCCCTGTCTCCCTCCTCAGTCCCTGTCCCCCTATGTAAGGCCCTGTCCCCCTCCTCAGTTCCTGTCCCCCTCCTTAGTCCCTTTCCCCAGTCCCTGTCCCCCTCCACAGTTCCTGTCCCCCTCCTTAGTCCCTTTCCCTAGTCCCTGTCTCCCTCCTCAAGCCCTATCCCCTTACTCAGTCCCTGTCCCCCTATTTAAGGCCCTGTCCCCCCTCCTCAGTTCCTGTCCCCCTCCTCAGTTCCTGTCCCCCTCCTTAGTCCCTTTCCCCAGTCCCTGTCCCCCTCCTCAAGCCCTATCCCCTTACTCAGTCCCTGTCCCCCTCCTCAGTCCCTGTCCCCCTATTTAAGGCCCTGTCCCCCCTCCTCAGTCCCTGTTCCCCTCCTCAGTCCCTGTCCCCCTCCTCAGTCCCTGTCCCCCTCCCCAGTCAATGTCCCCCTATTTAAGGCCCTGTCCCCCTCCTCAGTTCCTGTCCCCCTCCCCAGTCCCTGCCCCCCTCCTCAGTCCCTGTCTCCCTCCTCAGTCCCTGTCTCCCTCCTCAGTCCCTGTCCCCCTATTTAAGGCCCTGTCCCCCTCCTTAGTCCCTTTCCTCAGTTCCTGTCCCCCTATTTAAGGCCCTGTCCCCCCTCCTCAGTTCCTGTCCCCCTCCTCAGTTCCTGTCCCCCTCCTTAGTCCCTTTCCCCAGTCCCTGTCCCCCTCCTCAAGCCCTATCCCCTTACTCAGTCCCTGTCCCCCTCCTCAGTCCCTGTCCACCTCCTCAGTCCCTGTCCACCTCCTCAGTCCCTGTCCCCCTCCCCAGTCTCTGTCCCCCTCCTTAGTCCCTTTCCCCAGTCCCTGTCCTCCTCCTTAGTCCCTTTCCCCAGTCCCTGTCCCCCTCCTTAGTCCCTTTCCCCAGTCCCTGTCCCCCTCCTAAAGCCCTATCCCCTTACTCAGTCCATGTCCCCCTCCTCAGTCCCTGTCCCCCTATTTAAGGCCCTGTCCCCCCTCCTTAGTCCCTGTCCACCTCCTCAGTCCCTGTCCACCTCCTCAGTCCCTGTCCCCCTCCCCAGTCCCTGTCCCCCTATTTAAGGCCCTGTCCCCCTCCCTAGTCCCTGTCCCCCTCCTCAGTCCCTGTCCCCCTCCTCAGTCCCTGTCCCCCTCCTCAGTCCCTGTCCCCCTCCCCAGTCCCTGTCCCCTATTTAAGGCCCTGTCCCCCTATTTAAGGCCCTGTCCCCCTCCTCAGTTCCTGTCCCCCTCCCCAGTCCCTGCCCCCCTCCTCAGTCCCTGTGTCCCTCCTCAGTCCCTGTCCCCCTATTTAAGGCCCTGTCCCCCTCCTTAGTCCCTTTCCTCAGTTCCTGTCCCCCTATTTAAGGCCCTGTCCCCCCTCCTCAGTCCCTGTCTCCCTCCTCAGTCCCTGTCCCCCTATGTAAGGCCCTGTCCCCCTCCTCAGTTCCTGTCCCCCTCCTTAGTCCCTTTCCCCAGTCCCTGTCCCCCTCCACAGTTCCTGTCCCCCTCCTTAGTCCCTTTCCCTAGTCCCTGTCTCCCTCCTCAAGCCCTATCCCCTTACTCAGTCCCTGTCCCCCTATTTAAGGCCCTGTCCCCCCTCCTCAGTTCCTGTCCCCCTCCTCAGTTCCTGTCCCCCTCCTTAGTCCCTTTCCCCAGTCCCTGTCCCCCTCCTCAAGCCCTATCCCCTTACTCAGTCCCTGTCCCCCTATTTAAGGCCCTGTCCCCCCTCCTCAGTCCCTGTTCCCCTCCTCAGTCCCTGTCCCCCTCCTCAGTCCCTGTCCCCCTCCCCAGTCAATGTCCCCCTATTTAAGGCCCTGTCCCCCTCCTCAGTTCCTGTCCCCCTCCCCAGTCCCTGCCCCCCTCCTCAGTCCCTGTCTCCCTCCTCAGTCCCTGTCTCCCTCCTCAGTCCCTGTCCCCCTATTTAAGGCCCTGTCCCCCTCCTTAGTCCCTTTCCTCAGTTCCTGTCCCCCTATTTAAGGCCCTGTCCCCCCTCCTCAGTTCCTGTCCCCCTCCTCAGTTCCTGTCCCCCTCCTTAGTCCCTTTCCCCAGTCCCTGTCCCCCTCCTCAAGCCCTATCCCCTTACTCAGTCCCTGTCCCCCTCCTCAGTCCCTGTCCCCCTATTTAAGGCCCTGTCCCCCTCCTCAGTCCCTGTCCCCCTCCTCAGTCCCTGTCCCCCTCCCCAGTCCCTGTCCCCCTATTTAAGGCCCTGTCCCCCTATTTAAGGCCCTGTCCCCCTCCCCAGTCCCTGTCCCCCTCCTCAGTCCCTGTCCCCCTCCTCAGTCCCTGTCTCCCATCTCAGTCCCTGTCCCCCTCCTCAGTCCCTGTCCTCTGTTCCTGTCCCCCTCCTTAGTCCCTTTCCCCAGTCCCTGTCCCCCTCCTTAGTTCCTTTCCCCAGTCCCTGTCCCCCTCATCAAGCCCTATCCCCTTACTCAGTCCCTGTCCCCCTCCTCAGTCCCTGTCCCCTATGTAAGGCCCTGCCCCCCTCCTCAGTCCCTGTCCCCCTCCTCAGTCCCTGTCCCCCTCCTCAGTCCCTGTCCCCCTCCCCAGTCCCTGTCCCCTATTTAAGGCCCTGTCGCCCTATTTAAGGCCCTGTCCCCCTCCTCAGTTCCTGTCCCCCTCCCCAGTCCCTGCCCCCCTCCTCAGTCCCTGTGTCCCTCCTCAGTCCCTGTCCCCCTATTTAAGGCCCTGTCCCCCTCCTTAGTCCCTTTCCTCAGTTCCTGTCCCCCTATTTAAGGCTCTGTCCCCACTCCTCAGTTCCTGTCCCCCTCCTGAGTTCCTGTCCCCCTCCTTAGTCCCTTTCCCCAGTCCCTGTCCCCCTCCTCAAGCCCTATCCCCTTACTAAGTCCCTGTCCCCCTCCTCAGTCCCTGTCCCACTATTTAAGGCCCTGTCCCCCTCCCCAGTCCCAGTCCCTGTCCCCCTCCCCAGTCCCTGTCCCCCTACTCAGTCCCTGTCCCCCTCCTCAGTCCCTGTCTCCCTCCTCAGTCCCTGTCCCCCTCCCCAGTCCCTGTCCCCTTATTTAAGGCCCTGTCCCCCTATTTAAGGCCCTGTCCCCCTCCCCGGTCCCTGTCCCCCTCCCAAGTCCCTGTCCCCCTCCTCAGTCCCTGTCCCCCTCCTCAGTCCTTGTCCCCCTCCTACGTTCCTGTCCCCCTCCTTAGTCCCTTTCCCCAGTCCCTGTCCCCCTCCTCAGTCCTTGTCTCCCTCCTCAGTTCCTGTCCCCCTCCTTAGTCCCTTTCCCCAGTCCCTGTCCCCCTCCTCAGTCCCTTTCTCCCTCCTCAGTCCTTGTCCCTATATTTAAGGCCCTGTCCCCCTCCTTAGTCCCTTTTCTCAGTTCCTGTCCCCCTCCTTAGTCCCTTTCCCCAGTCCCTGTCCTCCTCCTTAGTCCCTTTCCCCAGTCCCTGTCCCCCTCCTTAGTCCCTTTCCCCAGTCCCTGTCCCCCTCCTCAAGCCCTATCCCCTTACTCAGTCCATGTCCCCCTCCTCAGTCCCTGTCCCCCTATTTAAGGCCCTGTCCCCCCTCCTCAGTCCCTGTCCACCTCCTCAGTCCCTGTCCACCTCCTCAGTCCCTGTCCCCCTCCCCAGTCCCTGTCCCCCTATTTAAGGCCCTGTCCCCCTCCCTAGTCCCTGTCCCCCTCCTCAGTCCCTGTCCCCCTCCTCAGTCCCTGTCCCCCTCCTCAGTCCCTGTCCCCCTCCTCAGTCCCTGTCCCCCTCCCCAGTCCCTGTCCCCTATTTAAGGCCCTGTCCCCCTATTTAAGGCCCTGTCCCCCTCCTCAGTTCCTGTCCCCCTCCCCAGTCCCTGCCCCCCTCCTCAGTCCCTGTGTCCCTCCTCAGTCCCTGTCCCCCTATTTAAGGCCCTGTACCCCTCCTTAGTCCCTTTCCTCAGTTCCTGTCCCCCTATTTAAGGCCCTGTCCCCCCTCCTCAGTTCCTGTCCCCCTCCTGAGTTCCTGTCCCCCTCCTTAGTCCCTTTCCCCAGTCCCTGTCCCCCTCTTCAAGCCCTATCCCCTTACTCAGTCCCTGTCCCCCTCCTCAGTCCCTGTCCCCCTATTTAAGGCCCTGTCCCCCTCCCCAGTCCCAGTCCCTGTCCCCTTCCCCAGTCCCTGTCCCCCTCCTCAGTCCCTGTCCCCCTCCTCAGTCCCTGTCTCCCTCCTCAGTCCCTGTCCCCCTCCCCAGTCCCTGTCCCCTTATTTAATGCCCTGTCCCCCTATTTAAGGCCCTGTCCCCCTCCCCGGTCCCTGTCCCCCTCCCAAGTCCCTGTCCCCCTCCTCAGTCCCTGTCCCCCTCCTACGTTCCTGTCCCCCTCCTTAGTCCCTTTCCCCAGTCCCTGTCCCCCTCCTCAGTCCCTGTCTCCCTCCTCAGTTCCTGTCCCCCTCCTTAGTCCCTTTCCCCAGTCCCTGTCCCCCTCCTCAGTCCCTGTCTCCCTCCTCAGTCCTTGTCCCCCTATTTAAGGCCCTGTCCCCCTCCTTAGTCCCTTTCCTCAGTTCCTGTCCCCCTCCTTAGTCCCTTTCCCCAGTCCCTGTCCTCCTCCTTAGTCCCTTTCCCCAGTCCCTGTCCCCCTCCTTAGTCCCTTTCCACAGTCCCTGTCCCCCTCCCCAAGCCCTATCCCCTTACTCAGTCCATGTCCCCCTCCTCAGTCCCTGTCCCCCTATTTAAGGCCCTGTCCCCCCTCCTCAGTCCCTGTCCACCTCCTCAGTCCCTGTCCACCTCCTCAGTCCCTGTCCCCCTCCCCAGTCCCTGTCCCCCTATTTAAGGCCCTGTCCCCCTCCCTAGTCCCTGTCCCCCTCCTCAGTCCCTGTCCCCCTCCTCAGTCCCTGTCCCCCTCCTCAGTCCCTGTCTCCCTCCTCAGTTCCTGTCCCCCTCCTTAGTCCCTTTCCCCAGTCCCTGTCCCCCTCCTCAGTCCCTGTCTCCCTCCTCAGTCCTTGTCCCCCTATTTAAGGCCCTGTCCCCCTCCTTAGTCCCTTTCCTCAGTTCCTGTCCCCCTCCTTAGTCCCTTTCCCCAGTCCCTGTCCTCCTCCTTAGTCCCTTTCCCCAGTCCCTATCCCCCTCCTTAGTCCCTTTCCCCAGTCCCTGTCCCCCTCCTCAAGCCCTATCCCCTTACTCAGTCCCTGTCCCCCTCCTCAGTCCCTGTCCCCCTATTTAAGGCCCTGTCCCCCCTCCTCAGTCCCTGTCCACCTCCTCAGTCCCTGTCCACCTCCTCAGTCCCTGTCCCCCTCCCCAGTCCCTGTCCCCCTATTTAAGGCCCTGTCCCCCTCCCTAGTCCCTGTCCCCCTCCTCAGTCCCTGTCCCCCTCCTCAGTCCCTGTCCCCCTCCTCAGTCCCTGTCTCCCTCCTCAGTTCCTGTCCCCCTCCTTAGTCCCTTTCCCCAGTCCCTGTCCCCCTCCTCAGTCCCTGTCTCCCTCCTCAGTCCTTGTCCCCCTATTTAAGGCCCTGTCCCCCTCCTTAGTCCCTTTCCTCAGTTCCTGTCCCCCTCCTTAGTCCCTTTCCCCAGTCCCTGTCCTCCTCCTTAGTCCCTTTCCCCAGTCCCTATCCCCCTCCTTAGTCCCTTTCCCCAGTCCCTGTCCCCCTCCTCAAGCCCTATCCCCTTACTCAGTCCCTGTCCCCCTCCTCAGTCCCTGTCCCCCTATTTAAGGCCCTGTCCCCCCTCCTCAGTCCCTGTCCACCTCCTCAGTCCCTGTCCACCTCCTCAGTCCCTGTCCCCCTCCCCAGTCCCTGTCCCCCTTTTTAAGGCCCTGTCCCCCTCCCCAGTCCCTGTCCCCCTCCTCAGTCCCTGTCCCCCTCCTCAGTCCCTGTCCCCCTATTTAAGGCCCTGTCCCCCTCCTCAGTTCCTGTCCCCCTCCTTAGTCCCTTTCCCCAGTTCCTGTCCCCCTCCTTAGTCCCTTTCCCTAGTCCCTGTCCCCCTCCTCAAGCCCTATCCCCTTACTCAGTCCCTGTCCCCCTATTTAAGGCCCTGCCCCCCCTCCTCAGTTCCTGTCCCCCTCCTCAGTCCCTTTCCCCAGTCCCTGTCCCCCTCCTCAAGCCCTATCCCCTTACTCAGTCCCTGTCCCCCTCCTCAGGCCCTGTCTCCCTCCTCAAGCCCTGTCCCATTACTCAGTCCCTGTCTCCCTCCTCAGTCCCTGTTTCCCTCCTCAGTCCCTGTCCCCCTATTTAAGGCCCTGTCCCCCTCCTCAGTCCCTGTCCCCCTATTTAAGGCCCTTTCCCCCCTCCTCAGTTCCTGTCCCCCTCCTTAGTCCCGTTCCCAGGTCCCTGTCCCCCTCCTCAAGCCCTATCCCCTTACTCAGTCCCTGTCCCCCTCCTCAGTCCCTGTCCCCCTATTTAAGGCCCTGTCCCCCCTCCTCAGTTACTGTCCCCCTCCTCAGTTCCTGTCCCCCTCCTTAGTCCCTTTCCCCAGTCCCTGTCCCCCTCCTCAAGCCCTATCCCCTTACTCAGTCCCTGTCCCCCTCCTCAGTCCCTGTCCCCCTATTTTTGGCCCTGTCCCCCTCCTCAGTCCCTGTCCCCCTCCTCAGTCCCTGTCCCCCTCCCCAGTCCCTGTCCCCCTATTTAAGGCCCTGTCCCCCTATTTAAGGCCCTGTCCCCCTCCCCAGTCCCTGTCCCCCTCCTCAGTCCCTGTCCCCCTCCTCAGTCCCTGTCTCCCATCTCAGTCCCTGTCCCCCTCCTCAGTCCCTGTCCCCCTCCCCAGTCCCTGTCCCCTTATTTAAGGCCCTGTCCCCCTATTAAAGGTCCTGTCCCCCTCCACAGTCCCTGTCCCCCTCCCCAGTCCCTGTCCCCCTCCTCAGTCCCTGTCCCCCTCCTCAGTTCCTGTCCCCCTCCTTAGTCCCTTTCCCCAATCCCTGTCCCCCTCCTCAGTCCCTTTCTCCCTCCTCAGTTCCTGTCCCCCTCCTTAGTCCCTTTCCCCAGTCCCTGTCCCCCTCCTCAGTCCCTCTCTCCCTCCTCAGTCCCTCTTCCCCCTATTTAAAGCCCTGTCCCCCTCCTTATTCCATTTCCTCTGTTCCTGTCCCCCTCCTTAGTCCCTTTCCCCAGTCCCTGTCCCCCTCCTTAGTTCCTTTCCCCAGTCCCTGTCCCCCTCCTCAAGCCCTATCCCCTTACTCAGTCCCTGTCCCCCTCCTCAGTCCTTGTCCCCTATGTAAGGCCCTGCCCCCCCTCCTCAGTCCCTGTCCCCCTCCTCAGTCCCTGTCCCCCTCCTCAGTCCCTGTCCCCCTCCCCAGTCCCTGTCCCCTATTTAAGGCCCTGTCGCCCTATTTAAGGCCCTGTCCCCCTCCTCAGTTCCTGTCCCCCTCCCCAGTCCCTGCCCCCCTCCTCAGTCCCTGTGTCCCTCCTCAGTCCCTGTCCCCCTATTTAAGGCCCTGTCCCCCTCCTTAGTCCCTTTCCTCAGTTCCTGTCCCCCTATTTAAGGCTCTGTCCCCCCTCCACAGTTCCTGTCCCCCTCCTGAGTTCCTGTCCCCCTCCTTAGTCCCTTTCCCCAGTCCCTGTCCCCCTCCTCAAGCCCTATCCCCTTACTCAGTCCCTGTCCCCCTCCTCAGTCCCTGTCCCACTATTTAAGGCCCTGTCCCCCTCCCCAGTCCCATTCCCTGTCCCCCTCCCAGTCCCTGTCCCCCTCCTCAGTCCCTGTCCCCCTCCTCAGTCCCTGTCTCCCTCCTCAGTCCCTGTCCCCCTCCCCAGTCCCTGTCCCCTTATTTAAGGCCCTGTCCCCCTTTTTAAGGCCCTGTCCCCCTCCCCGGTCCCTGTCCCCCTCCCAAGTCCCTGTCCCCCTCCTCAGTCCCTGTCCCCCTCCTCAGTCCTTGTCCCCCTCCTATGTTCCTGTCCCCCTCCTTAGTCCCTTTCCCCAGTCCCTGTCCCCCTCCTCAGTCCTTGTCTCCCTCCTCAGTTCCTGTCCCCCTCCTTAGTCCCTTTCCCCAGTCCCTGTCCCCCTCCTCAGTCCCTTTCTCCCTCCTCAGTCCTTGTCCCCCTATTTAAGGCCCTGTCCCCCTCCTTAGTCCCTTTCCTCAGTTCCTGTCCCCCTCCTTAGTCCCTTTCCCCAGTCCCTGTCCTCCTCCTTAGTCCCTTTCCCCAGTCCCTGTCCCCCTCCTTAGTCCCTTTCCCCAGTCCCTGTCCCCCTCCTCAAGCCCTATCCCCTTACTCAGTCCATGTCCCCCTCCTCAGTCCCTGTCCCCCTATTTAAGGCCCTGTCCCCCCTCCTTGGTCCCTGTCCACCTCCTCAGTCCCTGTCCACCTCCTCAGTCCCTGTCCCCCTCCCCAGTCCCTGTCCCCCTATTTAAGGCCCTGTCCCCCTCCCTAGTCCCTGTCCCCCTCCTCAGTCCCTGTCCCCCTCCTCAGTCCCTGTCCCCCTCCTCAGTCCCTGTCCCCCTCCCCAGTCCCTGTCCCCTATTTAAGGCCCTGTCCCCCTATTTAAGGCCCTGTCCCCCTCCTCAGTTCCTGTCCCCCTCCCCAGTCCCTGCCCCCCTCCTCAGTCCCTGTGTCCCTCCTCAGTCCCTGTCCCCCTATTTAAGGCCCTGTCCCCCTCCTTAGTCCCTTTCCTCAGTTCCTGTCCCCCTATTTAAGGCCCTGTCCCCCCTCCTCAGTCCCTGTCTCCCTCCTCAGTCCCTGTCCCCCTATGTAAGGCCCTGTCCCCCTCCTCAGTTCCTGTCCCCCTCCTTAGTCCCTTTCCCCAGTCCCTGTCCCCCTCCACAGTTCCTGTCCCCCTCCTTAGTCCCTTTCCCTAGTCCCTGTCTCCCTCCTCAAGCCCTATCCCCTTACTCAGTCCCTGTCCCCCTATTTAAGGCCCTGTCCCCCCTCCTCAGTTCCTGTCCCCCTCCTCAGTTCCTGTCCCCCTCCTTAGTCCCTTTCCCCAGTCCCTGTCCCCCTCCTCAAGCCCTATCCCCTTACTCAGTCCCTGTCCCCCTCCTCAGTCCCTGTCCCCCTATTTAAGGCCCTGTCCCCCCTCCTCAGTCCCTGTTCCCCTCCTCAGTCCCTGTCCCCCTCCTCAGTCCCTGTCCCCCTCCCCAGTCAATGTCCCCCTATTTAAGGCCCTGTCCCCCTCCTCAGTTCCTGCCCCCCTCCCCAGTCCCTGCCCCCCTCCTCAGTCCCTGTCTCCCTCCTCAGTCCCTGTCTCCCTCCTCAGTCCCTGTCCCCCTATTTAAGGCCCTGTCCCCCTCCTTAGTCCCTTTCCTCAGTTCCTGTCCCCCTATTTAAGGCCCTGTCCCCCCTCCTCAGTTCCTGTCCCCCTCCTCAGTTCCTGTCCCCCTCCTTAGTCCCTTTCCCCAGTCCCTGTCCCCCTCCTCAAGCCCTATCCCCTTACTCAGTCCCTGTCCCCCTCCTCAGTCCCTGTCCCCCTATTTAAGGCCCTGTCACCCTCCTCAGTCCCTGTCCCCCTCCTCAGTCCCTGTCCCCCTCCCCAGTCCCTGTCCCCCTATTTAAGGCCCTGTCCCCCTATTTAAGGCCCTGTCCCCCTCCCCAGTCCCTGTCCCCCTCCTCAGTCCCTGTCCCCCTCCTCAGTCCCTGTCTCCCATCTCAGTCCCTGTCCCCCTCCTCAGTCCCTGTCCCCCTCCTCAGTCCCTGTCCCCCTCCCCAGTCCCTGTCCCCTTATTTAAGGCCCTGTCCCCCTATTAAAGGTCATGTCCCCCTCCACAGTCCCTGTCCCCCTCCCCAGTCCCTGTCCCCCTCCTCAGTCCCTGTCCCCCTCCTCAGTTCCTGTCCCCCTCCTTAGTCCCTTTCCCAAATCCCTGTCCCCCTCCTCAGTCCCTGTCTCCCTCCTCAGTTCCTGTCCCCCTCCTTAGTCCCTTTCCCCAGTCCCTGTCCCCCTCCTCAGTCCCTGTCTCCCTCCTCAGTCCCTCTTCCCCCTATTTAAGGCCCTGTCCCCCTCCTTATTCCCTTTCCTCTGTTCCTGTCCCCCTCCTTAGTCCCTTTCCCCAGTCCCTGTCCCCCTCCTTAGTTCCTTTCCCCAGTCCCTGTCCCCCTCCTCAAGCCCTATCCCCTTACTCAGTCCCTGTCCCCCTCCTCAGTCCCTGTCCCCTATGTAAGGCCCTGCCCCCCCTCCTCAGTCCCTGTCCCCCTCCTCAGTCCCTGTCCCCCTCCTCAGTCCCTGTCCCCCTCCCCAGTCCCTGTCCCCTATTTAAGGCCCTGTCGCCCTATTTAAGGCCCTGTCCCCCTCCTCAGTTCCTGTCCCCCTCCCCAGTCCCTGCCCCCCTCCTCAGTCCCTGTGTCCCTCCTCAGTCCCTGTCCCCCTATTTAAGGCCCTGTCCCCCTCCTTAGTCCCTTTCCTCAGTTCCTGTCCCCCTATTTAAGGCTCTGTCCCCCCTCCTCAGTTCCTGTCCCCCTCCTGAGTTCCTGTCCCCCTCCTTAGTCCCTTTCCCCAGTCCCTGTCCCCCTCCTCAAGCCCTATCCCCTTACTCAGTCCCTGTCCCCCTCCTCAGGCCCTGTCCCCCTCCCCAGTCCCTGTCCCTGTCCCCCTCCCCAGTCCCTGTCCCCGTACTCAGTCCCTGTCCCCCTCCTCAGTCCCTGTCTCCCTCCTCAGTCCCTGTCCCCCTCCCCAGTCCCTGTCCCCTTATTTAAGGCCCTGTCCCCCTATTTAAGGCCCTGTCCCCCTCCCCGGTCCCTGTCCCCCTCCCAAGTCCCTGTCCCCCTCCTCAGTCCCTGTCCCCCTCCTCAGTCCTTGTCCCCCTCCTACATTCCTGTCCCCCTCCTTAGTCCCTTTCCCCAGTCCCTGTCCCCCTCCTCAGTCCTTGTCTCCCTCCTCAGTTCCTGTCCCCCTCCTTAGTCCCTTTCCCCAGTCCCTGTCCCCCTCCTCAGTCCCTTTCTCCCTCCTCAGTCCTTGTCCCCCTATTTAAGGCCCTGTCCCCCTCCTTAGTCCCTTTCCTCAGTTCCTGTCCCCCTCCTTAGTCCCTTTCCCCAGTCCCTGTCCTCCTCCTTAGTCCCTTTCCCCAGTCCCTGTCCCCCTCCTTAGTCCCTTTCCCCAGTCCCTGTCCCCCTCCTCAAGCCCTATCCCCTTACTCAGTCCATGTCCCCCTCCTCAGTCCCTGTCCCCCTATTTAAGGCCCTGTCCCCCCTCCTCAGTCCCTGTCCACCTCCTCAGTCCCTGTCCACCTCCTCAGTCCCTGTCCCCCTCCCCAGTCCCTGTCCCCCTATTTAAGGCCCTGTCCCCCTCCCTAGTCCCTGTCCCCCTCCTCAGTCCCTGTCCCCCTCCTCAGTCCCTGTCCCCCTCCTCAGTCCCTGTCCCCCTCCTCAGTCCCTGTCCCCCTCCTCAGTCCCTGTCCCCCTCCCCAGTCCCTGTCCCCTATTTAAGGCCCTGTCCCCCTATTTAAGGCCCTGTCCCCCTCCTCAGTTCCTGTCCCCCTCCCCAGTCCCTGCCCCCCTCCTCAGTCCCTGTGTCCCTCCTCAGTCCCTGTCCCCCTATTTAAGGCCCTGTCCCCCTCCTTAGTCCCTTTCCTCAGTTCCTGTCCCCCTATTTAAGGCCCTGTCCCCCCTCCTCAGTTCCTGTCCCCCTCCTGAGTTCCTGTCCCCCACCTTAGTCCCTTTCCCCAGTCCCTGTCCCCCTCTTCAAGCCCTATCCCCTTACTCAGTCCCTGTCCCCCTCCTCAGTCCCTGTCCCCCTATTTAAGGCCCTGTCCCCCTCCCCAGTCCCAGTCCCTGTCCCCTTCCCCAGTCCCTGTCCCCCTCCTCAGTCCCTGTCCCCCTCCTCAGTCCCTGTCTCCCTCCTCAGTCCCTGTCCCCCTCCCCAGTCCCTGTCCCCTTATTTAAGGCCCTGTCCCCCTATTTAAGGCCCTGTCCCCCTCCCCGGTCCCTGTCCCCCTCCCAAGTCCCTGTCCCCCTCCTCAGTCCCTGTCCCCCTCCTACGTTCCTGTCCCCCTCCTTAGTCCCTTTCCCCAGTCCCTGTCCCCCTCCTCAGTCCCTGTCTCCCTCCTCAGTTCCTGTCCCCCTCCTTAGTCCCTTTCCCCAGTCCCTGTCCCCCTCCTCAGTCCCTGTCTCCCTCCTCAGTCCTTGTCCCCCTATTTAAGGCCCTGTCCCCCTCCTTAGTCCCTTTCCTCAGTTCCTGTCCCCCTCCTTAGTCCCTTTCCCCAGTCCCTGTCCTCCTCCTTAGTCCCTTTCCCCAGTCCCTGTCCCCCTCCTTAGTCCCTTTCCCCAGTCCCTGTCCCCCTCCTCAAGCCCTATCCCCTTACTCAGTCCATGTCCCCCTCCTCAGTCCCTGTCCCCCTATTTAAGGCCCTGTCCCCCCTTCTCAGTCCCTGTCCACCTCCTCAGTCCCTGTCCACCTCCTCAGTCCCTGTCCCCCTATTTAAGGCCCTGTCCCCCTCCCTAGTCCCTGTCCTCCTCCTCAGTCCCTGTCCCCCTCCTCAGTCCCTGTCCCCCTCCTCAGTCCCTGTCTCCCTCCTCAGTTCCTGTCCCCCTCCTTAGTCCCTTTCCCCAGTCCCTGTCCCCCTCCTCAGTCCCTGTCTCCCTCCTCAGTCTTTGTCCCCCTATTTAAGGCCCTGTCCCCCTCCTTAGTCCCTTTCCTCAGTTCCTGTCCCCCTCCTTAGTCCCTTTCCCCAGTCCCTGTCCTCCTCCTTAGTCCCTTTCCCCAGTCCCTATCCCCCTCCTTAGTCCCTTTCCCCAGTCCCTGTCCCCCTCCTCAAGCCCTATCCCCTTACTCAGTCCCTGTCCCCCTCCTCAGTCCCTGTCCCCCTATTTAAGGCCCTGTCCCCCCTCCTCAGTCCCTGTCCACCTCCTCAGTCCCTGTCCACCTCCTCAGTCCCTGTCCCCCTCCCCAGTCCCTGTCCCTCTATTTAAGGCCCTGTCCCCCTCCCCAGTCCCTGTCCCCCTCCTCAGTCCCTGTCCCCCTCCTCAGTCCCTGTCCCCCTATTTAAGGCCCTGTCCCCCTCCTCAGTTCCTGTCCCCCTCCTTAGTCCCTTTCCCCAGTTCCTGTCCCCCTCCTTAGTCCCTTTCCCTAGTCCCTGTCCCCCTCCTCAAGCCCTATCCCCTTACTCAGTCCCTGTCCCCCTATTTAAGGCCCTGCCCCCCCTCCTCAGTTCCTGTCCCCCTCCTCAGTCCCTTTCCCCATTCCCTGTCCCCCTACTCAAGCCCTATCCCCTTACTCAGTCCCTGTCTCCCTCCTCAGTCCCTGTTTCCCTCCTCAGTCCCTGTCCCCCTATTTAAGGCCCTGTCCCCCTCCTCAGTCCCTGTCCCCCTATTTAAGGCCCTGTCCCCCCTCCTCAGTTCCTGTCTCCCTCCTTAGTCCCGTTCCCAGGTCCCTGTCCCCCTCCTCAAGTCCTATCCCCTTACTCAGTCCCTGTCCCCCTCCTCAGTCCCTGTCCCCCTATTTAAGGCCCTGTCCCCCCTCCTCAGTTACTGTCCCCCTCCTCAGTTCCTGTCCCCCTCCTTAGTCCCTTTCCCCAGTCCCTGTCCCCCTCCTCAAGCCCTATCCCCTTACTCAGTCCCTGTCCCCCTCCTCAGTCCCTGTCCCCCTATTTTTGGCCCTGTCCCCCTCCTCAGTCCCTGTCCCCCTCCTCAGTCCCTGTCCCCCTCCCCAGTCCCTGTCCCCCTATTTAAGGCCCTGTCCCCCTATTTAAGGCCCTGTCCCCCTCCCCAGTCCCTGTCCCCCTCCTCAGTCCCTGTCCCCCTCCTCAGTCCCTGTCTCCCATCTCAGTCCCTGTCCCCCTCCTCAGTCCCTGTCCCCCTCCCCAGTCCCTGTCCCCTTATTTAAGGCCCTGTCCCCCTATTAAAGGTCCTGTCCCCCTCCACAGTCCCTGTCCCCCTCCCCAGTCCCTGTCCCCCTCCTCAGTCCCTGTCCCCCTCCTCAGTTCCTGTCCCCCTCCTTAGTCCCTTTCCCCAATCCCTGTCCCCCTCCTCAGTCCCTTTCTCCCTCCTCAGTTCCTGTCCCCCTCCTTAGTCCCTTTCCCCAGTCCCTGTCCCCCTCCTCAGTCCCTGTCTCCCTCCTCAGTCCCTCTTCCCCCTATTTAAAGCCCTGTCCCCCTCCTTATTCCATTTCCTCTGTTCCTGTCCCCCTCCTTAGTCCCTTTCCCCAGTCCCTGTCCCCCTCCTTAGTTCCTTTCCCCAGTCCCTGTCCCCCTCCTCAAGCCCTATCCCCTTACTCAGTCCCTGTCCCCCTCCTCAGTCCCTGTCCCCTATGTAAGGCCCTGCCCCCCCTCCTCAGTCCCTGTCCCCCTCCTCAGTCCCTGTCCCCCTCCTCAGTCCCTGTCCCCCTCCCCAGTCCCTGTCCCCTATTTAAGGCCCTGTCGCCCTATTTAAGGCCCTGTCCCCCTCCTCAGTTCCTGTCCCCCTCCCCAGTCCCTGCCCCCCTCCTCAGTCCCTGTGTCCCTCCTCAGTCCCTGTCCCCCTATTTAAAGCCCTGTCCCCCTCCTTAGTCCCTTTCCTCAGTTCCTGTCCCCCTATTTAAGGCTCTGTCCCCCCTCCACAGTTCCTGTCCCCCTCCTGAGTTCCTGTCCCCCTCCTTAGTCCCTTTCCCCAGTCCCTGTCCCCCTCCTCAAGCCCTATCCCCTTACTCAGTCCCTGTCCCCCTATTTAAGGCCCTGTCCCCCTCCCCAGTCCCAGTCCCTGTCCCCCTCCCAGTCCCTGTCCCCCTCCTCAGTCCCTGTCCCCCTCCTCAGTCCCTGTCTCCCTCCTCAGTCCCTGTCCCCCTCCCCAGTCCCTGTCCCCTTATTTAAGGCCCTGTCCCCCTTTTTAAGGCCCTGTCCCCCTCCCCGGTCCCTGTCCCCCTCCCAAGTCCCTGTCCCCCTCCTCAGTCCCTGTCCCCCTCCTCAGTCCTTGTCCCCCTCCTACGTTCCTGTCCCCCTCCTTAGTCCCTTTCCCCAGTCCCTGTCCCCCTCCTCAGTCCTTGTCTCCCTCCTCAGTTCCTGTCCCCCTCCTTAGTCCCTTTCCCCAGTCCCTGTCCCCCTCCTCAGTCCCTTTCTCCCTCCTCAGTCCTTGTCCCCCTATTTAAGGCCCTGTCCCCCTCCTTAGTCCCTTTCCTCAGTTCCTGTCCCCCTCCTTAGTCCCTTTCCCCAGTCCCTGTCCTCCTCCTTAGTCCCTTTCCCCAGTCCCTGTCCCCCTCCTTAGTCCCTTTCCCCAGTCCCTGTCCCCCTCCTCAAGCCCTATCCCCTTACTCAGTCCATGTCCCCCTCCTCAGTCCCTGTCCCCCTATTTAAGGCCCTGTCCCCCCTCCTCAGTCCCTGTCCACCTCCTCAGTCCCTGTCCACCTCCTCAGTCCCTGTCCCCCTCCCCAGTCCCTGTCCCCCTATTTAAGGCCCTGTCCCCCTCCCTAGTCCCTGTCCCCCTCCTCAGTCCCTGTCCCCCTCCTCAGTCCCTGTCCCCCTCCTCAGTCCCTGTCCCCTATTTAAGGCCCTGTCCCCCTATTTAAGGCCCTGTCCCCCTCCTCAGTTCCTGTCCCCCTCCCCAGTCCCTGCCCCCCTCCTCAGTCCCTGTGTCCCTCCTCAGTCCCTGTCCCCCTATTTAAGGCCCTGTCCCCCTCCTTAGTCCCTTTCCTCAGTTCCTGTCCCCCTATTTAAGGCCCTGTCCCCCCTCCTCAGTTCCTGTCCCCCTCCTGAGTTCCTGTCCCCCTCCTTAGTCCCTTTCCCCAGTCCCTGTCCCCCTCTTCAAGCCCTATCCCCTTACTCAGTCCCTGTCCCCCTCCTCAGTCCCTGTCCCCCTATTTAAGGCCCTGTCCCCCTCCCCAGTCCCAGTCCCTGTCCCCCTCCCCAGTCCCTGTCCCCCTCCTCAGTCCCTGTCCCCCTCCTCAGTCCCTGTCTCCCTCCTCAGTCCCTGTCCCCCTCCCCAGTCCCTGTCCCCTTATTTAAGGCCCTGTCCCCCTATTTAAGGCCCTGTCCCCCTCCCCGGTCCCTGTCCCCCTCCCAAGTCCCTGTCCCCCTCCTCAGTCCCTGTCCCCCTCCTACGTTCCTGTCCCCCTCCTTAGTCCCTTTCCCCAGTCCCTGTCCCCCTCCTCAGTCCCTGTCTCCCTCCTCAGTTCCTGTCCCCCTCCTTAGTCCCTTTCCCCAGTCCCTGTCCCCCTCCTCAGTCCCTGTCTCCCTCCTCAGTCCTTGTCCCCCTATTTAAGGCCCTGTCCCCCTCCTTAGTCCCTTTCCTCAGTTCCTGTCCCCCTCCTTAGTCCCTTTCCCCAGTCCCTGTCCTCCTCCTTAGTCCCTTTCCCCAGTCCCTGTCCCCCTCCTTAGTCCCTTTCCCCAGTCCCTGTCCCCCTCCTCAAGCCCTATCCCCTTACTCAGTCCATGTCCCCCTCCTCAGTCCCTGTCCCCCTATTTAAGGCCCTGTCCCCCCTCCTCAGTCTCTGTCCACCTCCTCAGTCCCTGTCCACCTCCTCAGTCCCTGTCCCCCTCCCCAGTCCCTGTCCCCCTATTTAAGGCCCTGTCCCCCTCCCTAGTCCCTGTCCCCCTCCTCAGTCCCTGCCCCCCTCCTCAGTCCCTGTCTCCCTCCTCAGTTCCTGTCCCCCTCCTTATTCCCTGTCCCCCACCTCAGTCCCTGTCTCCCTCCTCAGTCCTTGTCCCCCTATTTAAGGCCCTGTCCCCCTCCTTAGTCCCTTTCCTCAGTTCCTGTCCCCCTCCTTAGTCCCTTTCCCCAGTCCCTGTCCTCCTCCTTAGTCCCTTTCCCCAGTCCCTATCCCCCTCCTTAGTCCCTTTCCCCAGTCCCTGTCCCCCTCCTCAAGCCCTATCCCCTTACTCAGTCCCTGTCCCCCTCCTCAGTCCCTGTCCCCCTATTTAAGGCCCTGTCCCCCCTCCTCAGTCCCTGTCCACCTCCTCAGTCCCTGTCCACCTCCTCAGTCCCTGTCCCCCTCCCCAGTCCCTGTCCCCCTATTTAAGGCCCTGTCCCCCTCCCCAGTCCCTGTCCCCCTCCTCAGTCCCTGTCCCCCTCCTCAGTCCCTGTCCCCCTATTTAAGGCCCTGTCCCCCTCCTCAGTTCCTGTCCCCCTCCTTAGTCCCTTTCCCCAGTTCCTGTCCCCCTCCTTAGTCCCTTTCCCTAGTCCCTGTCCCCCTCCTCAAGCCCTATCCCCTTACTCAGTCCCTGTCCCCCTATTTAAGGCCCTGCCCCCCTCCTCAGTTCCTGTCCCCCTCCTCAGTCCCTTTCCCCAGTCCCTGTCCCCCTCCTCAAGCCCTATCCCCTTACTCAGTCCCTGTCCCCCTCCTCAGGCCCTGTCTCCCTCCTCAAGCCCTGTCCCATTACTCAGTCCCTGTCTCCCTCCTCAGTCCCTGTTTCCCTCCTCAGTCCCTGTCCCCCTATTTAAGGCCCTGTCCCCCTCCTCAGTCCCTGTCCCCCTATTTAAGGCCCTGTCCCCCCTCCTCAGTTCCTGTCCCCCTCCTTAGTCCCGTTCCCAGGTCCCTGTCCCCCTCCTCAAGCCCTATCCCCTTACTCAGTCCCTGTCCCCCTCCTCAGTCCCTGTCCCCCTATTTAAGGCCCTGTCCCCCCTCCTCAGTTACTGTCCCCCTCCTCAGTCCCTGTCCCCCTCCCCAGTCCCTGTCCCCCATTTAAGGCCCTGTTCCCCTATTTAAGGCCCTGTCCCCCTCCCCAGTCCCTGTCCCCCTTCCTCAGTCCCTGTCCCCCTCCTCAGTCCCTGTCCCCCTCCTCAGTCCCTGTCCCCCTATTTAAGGCCCTGTCCCCCTTCTCAGTCCCTGTCCCCCTATTTAAGGCCCTGTCCCCCTCCTCAGTTCCTGTCCCCCTCCTTAGTCCCTTTCCCCAGTTCCTGTCCCCCTCCTTAGTCCCTTTTCCTAGTCCCTGTCCCCCTCCTCAAGCCCTATTCCCTTACTCAGTCCCTGTCCCCCTATTTAAGGCCCTGTCCCCCCTCCTCAGTTCCTGTCCCCCTCCTCATTCCCTTTCCCCAGTCCCTGTCCCCCTCCTCAAGCCCTATCCCCTTACTCAGTCCCTGTCCCCCTCCTCAGTCCCTGTCCCCCTATTTAAGGCCCTGTCTCCCTCCTCAAACCCTGTCCCATTACTCAGTCCCTGTCTCCATCCTCAATCCCTGTCTCCCTCCTCAGTCCCTGTCCCCCTATTTAAGGCCATATTCCCTCCAATTATACATACAGTTTAAAACATACTTTTTACCCAACTTTCATAACTCTAAAACCATACATCACATTCACATAAAAATTACATATTCACAATCAATCCATTCAGGGGAACAACATATTAAAAAAAATGGCATGAATCAGACCAGGGGTTCAAAAGTTAGTAAAGTATCTTTTAAAACCCCCTGCTAGCATGGCTTTCCAGCCCAGACCGGTTTCAGAGTCTTCTATCTTGGAGATAATTGAGAAGTAATTCAATTATCTCCCAGGACAGAGACAAGACTCCATTATGCACATGGTGAGCACAAAGCATTAAAATACTATAAAATACACAAAGTCACATTTTATACATAAAACACAGACATGTCACATATCCCCAGATAGCTGGGATCTGAGCGCACAAAACTACCAAATAGCGCTCAGATCCTAATCACACAGTTCAATTGCCATGGAGCCGAAGTCTTTAACTACACGAATGGGCTCCATGGCATAGCTATCTGGGTTAACACAATCACATAAAGTCGGGTCCATAGTCCAAAGGCAAGAGGCGGGCAAGCAGCCCCCTCCAAGGACACGTGGCAAGGTCAGTTTCGCCACATTTCTCCCCTTTACCATCTAGACTAATAGGGTATCTGACCTCCTGCCGGTCAGTGCCCTGGTTAGTCCAGCAACCCACCCACGAAGCACAAACAGCAGTACAGCCCACCCACAATAAATAGTTACTGCACCTGGATGAAGGAGAAACGTGTTCAGGTCCATGTGCCTCACCACGGCTGTGTGGGGGACTGGTAGGCTGCCTTGGTGGGTTCCTGAGTGGACAGAGACTAGGGGTACTCTGCCTGGTGCCAGCGCTACCCCGGAAGTAGCCTGGTTGGCAGCGCTTGGATCCAGACTCACAAAGGAACAAGGATTAATGGAATAGGGATGGAGAGTGATTATGCTAAGCTAAAAAGAACCACACTAAAGGACCTACTGGAAGCAAGAGGAATTGCAGCAAGCAACAAAAAGAAAGCAACCCTCATTGCAGAGGTTATGGCAGAATATCACACTGAGGGCAGGGCAATCCCTGAATAGCAAAACGCAACAGATGGGTTGGAACAGGAAGAGTTTCAAAGGCAAGTACAATGTAGACTGGCCTTTTATGGAGGAAATGCAACGCCTGATATTATCTCCAGGACTATGACCGAGGTGCAGGAGTTTATGTTACGCCAAAGACCACAACAGGCCACAGTAAGGAACACGGCAACCACTAACAACACAGAGGGTAAGACAAAAATTCCTTACCAGGCTTTTAAAAATTATGTGGAGGCAGAGGAAGACATAGATGCTTTCCTTCAAGATTTTGAAAGACTGTGTGCCTTGCATAAAATCAGTACTGAGGATTGGGTACCTATTTTGGCTGGGCGGTTATCTGGGAGGGCAGCAGAAGCTTATAGGACTGTACCAGATGAGGAGATCCGGGACTACAGCCGAGTAAAAGAGATTATATTGGCCCGGTATGCCATAACACCAGAGGCATACCGAAGGCGGTTCCGAGAATTGAAAAAGGCAGAGAAAGACTCACATGCCGAGTGGGCTTGTAGGTTACAGCGGGCGGCCCTTGGATGGGTACAAGCTAGCAAAGCCTGGTCCATGGAGGATGTTATACAAATGCTGCTAATGGAACAGTTCTATGATGGGGTAGCAACTGATGTCCAGGAGTGGGTAAGAGACCGTAACCCTATATCCCTCACAGAAGCTGCAAGGAAAGCAGATGATTACTTGGATGCACGCAGGCCACAGAAACCGGTAGCCCCAAAAGTCATGATAAAATCCTTTGGGGGGACAAACTACCCCACAGTAATACCACGACAGCTACCACCACCACCGCCTGCTGTACAACCACGTTTCCGTCAGCCTAGCTCAGGGCCATGCCATCACTGCCAGAAGTGGGAGCATTACAAAAGAGAATGCCCACAACAAGAGACCGATCCTCATGGATCCGACCGGGACCACCACCACCACCGAGAGCTGCTGCACATCACTACCAGGGGGAGACACTGGCCGCTTATGGCTCCGCAGTTCCTGTAACCACCATAGAACAGTGGGAGGTACTACACAAAGCCAACCCACTACAAGCACATACCAATAATCGCCAGCACCACAGACAGACTGTATATCTGGAAGGAAAAGCAGTGCAAGGGCTCCGAGACTCAGGTGCCACTATAACCCTGGTAAAGAGCCACTTGGTCGCTGACAAGGCTAAAACTAACCGGACTATAGCAGTCAGGGTTGCTGGGGGAGCCGTGTACCGGCTGGACACTGCGAACGTCCATTTGCATTGGGGAGCCGGGTCAGGAAATGTGGAGGTGGGGTTGATGCCACAGTTACCCGCAGAGGTGGTACTGGGAAACAATTTGGGGAAGCTCACATCTGCTTTTCAGGCCCACACCCAGGACTACAACACACTGCCGGAGTTCCAGGTAAGAGAACCTTCCCCTTCCCTAGACTGTGTCCCTTGGTCCCCCCTAACGAATTTGCGGCAGAGGTGATAACTGACCCTACCCTGCAAGTGTCACCTCTGACCACCCTGGGGCAGAGGGAGAAATATTTGTATGGGAGGGACAGCTGTTATACAGGGAGTCAGACAAGCAAGTAGCTGGGTCAGACTCAATTGTGTTAAGGCAGTTGGTGGTACCACAGAGGTACCGAGCCGAATTGCTGCGGATAGCGCACGATATTCTGCTATCCGGGCATTTGGGAGTTAGTCGGACCAGATACCGACTGACCCGGAATTTCTTCTGCCAGGTGTTAGCCAGGAGGTACGGAAGTATTGTAGTACCTGTGACACGTGCCAGAGGGTGGGAAATAGGGGAGACCGGCAGAAGGCAAAGCTGCATCCGCTGCCTATAATTGAGGAACCTTTCCACCGAATAGCGGTAGATATCATAGGTCCCCTTCAGAAACCTAGCCCTTCCGGCAAGAAATACATTCTTACGGTTGTAGATTACGCTACCGGATACCCCGAGGCAGTGGCCCTGACAAATATACACGCCGAAACCGTGGCCGAGGCCCTGATGCAGATCTTCTCCCGGGTAGGGTTACCCAGGGAGATCATCTCGGATCAGGGTACTCAGTTTACTGCAGAGGTCACCCAACAACTTTGGAGGCTGTGTAATGTTAAGCCCATTATTAGTGCCCCATACCAATGGGCTCTGTGAAAGGTTCAATGGCACATTAAAACAAATGCTCCGAACCTTCGCTGAGACCCACAGGGACTGGGAGCGATTCCTGCCTCACCTCCTCTTTGCTTACAGGGAGGTGCCTCAGGAATCAACTGGGTTTTCCCCATTTGAGTTATTATTTGGGAGAAGGGTAAGAGGACCCCTAGATCTCATCCGAGAACATTGGGAGGGAGACCGGAGTGCAGACGGTACCCCCATTATACCATATGTGTTGGCGCTCCGAGACCGACTGGAGGCCCTAACTAAGACAGTAGGGGAAAACCTCCAGGCGGCTCAGACGCGCCAGCTCACCTGGTATGATCGGGGCGCCAGGGACCGTAGCTTTCAGGTGGGACAGAAAGTTTTAATTTTAAAACCTGTCCGACATGATAAGCTACAGGCCGCCTGGCAAGGCCCTTATAAAGTCGTGGAACAGAGATGTGACACCACTTATATAATTGGCCCCTGCGCAGGGACTGGAAAATTACACAGTTGGAAAATTACACAGTTGATAAAAGTCTGCTTTTAATCCATAAAGGGCAGAAATCACCTAACATTCCTAAATCACAATGGATATGGATTGACACCTGACATATGACATATTGACACCTTGACATATGGATTGACACCTTGACATATGGATTGACACCTGTCCTCAGAGACCCTGATGCACACGGACACAGAGCAGAATAGGGACTGTTCCCCCTACATAGGGTCACTTGGCAGATATGGCGTGGTCGTGGGAGGAGGAGGAGGATCACTTTCACCTCTTCCCCTGTTAGATTCCCGTTGTGCTGTGACATCACCCTTATACGCTGTGTAAACCATACTTTTTAATTTATTTTGCAAATGCTGCATCCTTTCCGACTCCTGTGTATCAGGGGTCCTCAAAACACACACAGAGCAGAATAGAGACTGTTCCCCCTACATAGGGTCACTTGGCAGATATGGATTGACACCTGTCCTCAAAACCCCTTATACACACTGACACAGAGCAGAATAGAGACTGTTACCCCTACATAGGGTCACTTGGCAGGTATGGATTGACACCTGTCCTCAAAGCCCATGATACACACTGACACAGAGCAGAATAGAGACTGTTACCCCTACATAGGGTCACTTGGCAGATATGGATTGACACCTGTCCTCAAAGCCCTTGATACACACTGACACAGAGCAGAATAGGGACTGTTCCCCGTCCACAGAGACCATGATACACACTGACACAGAGCAGAATAGAGACTGTTCCCTGTCCTCAGAGACCATGATACACACTGACACAGAGCAGAATAGAGACTGTTACCCCTACATAGGGTCACTTGGCAGATATGGATAGACACCTGTCCTCAAAGCCCCTGATACACACTGACACAGAGCAGAATAGAGACTGTTCCCCGTCCACAGAGACCATGATACACACTGACACAGAGCAGAATAGAGACTGTTCCCCGTCCTCAGAGACCATGATACACACTGACACAGAGCAGAATAGAGACTGTTCCCCCTACATAGGGTCACTTGGCAGATATGGATAGACACCTGTCCTCAAAGCCCCTGATACACACTGACACAGAGCAGAATAGAGACTGTTACCTCTACATAGGGTCACTTGGCAGGTATGGATTGACACCTGTCCTCAAAGCCCATGATACACACTGACACAGAGCAGAATAGAGACTGTTCCCCGTCCTCAAAGCCCCTGATACACACTGACGAGCAGAATAGGGACTGTTCCCCCTACATAGGGTCACTTGGCAGGTATGGATTGACACCTGTCCTCATAGCCCATGATACACACTGACACAGAGCAGAATAGAGACTGTTCCCCATCCTCAAAGCCCCTGATACACACTGACAAGAGCAGAATAGGGACTGTTCCCCCTACATAGGGTCACTTGGCAAGTATGGATTGTCCTCAGGGACCCTGATACACACTGGGGGGGGGGGGGGACCTACTGTCCTCCCCCACCCCTGCGCGGTGGGTGGGGGCCATAAATCACAATGGGGGGACCTACTGTCCTCCCCCCCGACCCCCACCCCTGCGCGGTAGGTGGCGTCTATAAATCACAATGGGGGGACCTACTGTCCTCCCCCCCGGCCCCCACCCCTGCGCGGTGGGTGGGGGCCATAAATCACAATGGGGGGACCTACTGTCCTCCCCCCGGCCCCCACCCCTGCGCGGTGGGTGGGGGGCATAAATCACAATGGGGAGACCTACTGATAGGAGTGGAGTATTGTTCTGATCAGTTTAATACCTTCTGCCTCTCCTATCAGTGGACGTGTATATGGCAGCCATTTTAGGAACCGCACACCTGGGACCCGAGCAAGGTCACCTCTTTCAACAGGCGACAAGATTTGGCCCTGTAAAACTCTTGATACCGGAGAAACTGACGGAAGCCAAGCACAGAGAGATGGACACAGGTTTCTTCAGGAAGGAAGAGATTCTTTATTCGGTTCACCGATCGGGACTCAGAGGGACTAATGTCACCAAAAACAGCAAAGATCTGAGCACTGAATACATAGAGTACATTCCTTATATAGCACTGTAGCTCCTCCCACAATTAACTACGCCCACACATACCCTTAACCTATTCAATGAATAGAGTCTAAACTCATCCATCCGGTCTAACCACGTGGCTCATCTGAAACAAAGGAGAGGGACGCGTAATTCCAGTTCCTACATTCTTGCACATGCTCAGTACAGTGATGACAGTATCTTAGCTACGTGTAACTAACTAACTGATACTACAAACACATGTACATACATATAAACATGAAAGAGAAAAATTACCCAACCCGGGTGTCTTATAATAAGGCAACCAGATGGGTAAAGGCCCAGTCCAATCTTAAACTAAACGTAGCAAAAAAAACAAAAAAACTTTATTGAAGTCTATTAAAAGACTGGGTCCGCTTAGTGATGGACAAAAGTCCTATAAGGAGAGCGATAGCTGCATAGGTAGTCAGCTTTCAATAAGCCGATTCAATTACATAAGCCCCTTGTAGATCGAGGCAGTATACTAAACCATGCAGCAATCCGGGAAACAAGACAGCAGTAAGGACAGGAGGGGGGAGAGAAAAAATAAAGTGAATAATCCCCACAAAACCCCTAAAGTCCTGTGCTAGCCCTAATTCTCCTAAATAACACCTTCGTGGGTGTTCTAATCTAAGACTCAACTAAGTCCATACACATAAGCCCCAGTTAACACGCTAAACGAACATGAGTGCAGAAAAAGGTGCTGAAGTGCTCAAGTAAGTGAAGACTGACTGAACCCGACGCGCGTTTCGGCGTAACCGTACGCCGTCATCAGGGGTATCTGAAAGGAGGCTGTCCCCGCGGTTTATTTAAACCGATATCTCAATTTGGTCCACGTGGGTATACCACCAATCCCGTGTGTCCAGAGCATTGGCCGGCTGATGATTGGAGGGGAAGGGGGCGTGGCATGCATATGCCGTAAATCCAACCCTTCACAGAGACCAAAGCATATTTAGACCGGGAGATTTTAACCCTTGGAGTGCCCAGTTGTTCCACTGAAGAAAGTATCATATTAAATAAATATGTATAAAAACAGGAGGCTGCAGCCAGTTTGGAGTATAATTTACACAAATCCGTTATAGTCGGTTTTATAACAGCCTGGCAACATACGGATACTGTATTACAAACAGCTAACTGTAGATTCCTTCCAAGTTTATATATTAAGGTAAACAGGGAGTGTAGTAGAGCACTCAGGACGAGGGAAGCAGGGTAACCCACATATACTGGACATAGTAAGAGGATAATAGGGGGAATAGCCTAGAGGTGCAAAAAATAGAAATGAATAAAGAAATATATACATATATACAAGCTTGTTATTAAGATAACATTGTTTGTCAGAATACGGCAGTACTCTAAATAAATGGAGAGTAAGAGAAGCCCTCATTCAACCCATTAGGTGAACGTGTTTTAAGATGATAGATCCAGAAAGCTTCTCTCTGTCTAAGTCTGAGATCCCAGTTCCCTTTCCTAGGGGGTTGTGGTATATGCTCAAGACCCATAAATCGAATACCCGCTGAGGAGTGATTGTGGTGTTGGTGTAGGTGTCTTGAGACTGGCGTCTCCAGATGTCGCCTGACTGAGTTAACATGTTCGCGTATCCTCAGTCTGAAATGGCGAAAGGTCTTGCCCACATATTTAAGACCACAGGAGCAAGTCAGCAAATAAATTACCCCTGTTGTATGACAATTGAAGAAGGAACGAGGTTTGAACATCTTGGAGTCGCCCAGGTCAGGGATGGTCTTTGAATGTCTACTTATGAATGGGCATGCACTGCAGTGACCACATTGGAAAGTGCCCATTGGTAAGTATTTTTGAAAGTAGCCAGAGGGGGAAGTTGTTGAGAGATGACTAGGTGCTAGGATATCTCTCAGGTTCCTGCCTCTTCTTGCTGTGATCGACGGAAAGGGTGGCAGGATTTCTTTTAGGTGCTTATCAGATTTGAGGATGGGCCAGAATTTTCTAAAGAGATTTGACATAGTGTCCCATCCTGCATCAAATGTACCAATGCAGCGTATTGTGTTCTGCTCAGTCTTTCGACTCACATCTGTGATCAGTGTTTCACGTTCAGTCTGGATAGCTCTAAGGTAAGCTCTTTTTAGAACCCTATTTGGGTAGCCCTTGGTTTTAAACATATGTCTTAATTCGTTCGCCTTAAGTTTGAATTCTTCCATTGTTGAACAATTCCGGCGAAGTCTCAGGTATTGACCAATGGGGATTCCAGATTTGAGCGGTGTGGGGTGATGGCTGGTCCAGCATAAGAGGTTATTGGAGGCCGTCTTTTTCCTAAAAAGGGTTGTGGCAATTTTACCCCCCGACACCTGTAGCGTTAGATCTAGAAAACAGAGCTTTTGACCCCCCACTTCACTAGTGAAACGTAGATTGAACTCGTTATTATTCAACAGGTGTACGAATTCCTTGAATCTATCTGGTGTGTCTAACCATATCAGAAACACATCATCGATGTATCTTTTCCAGTAAAAAATCTGATCGATGTATGGTTTCAAAGCTGGGTCTAGGTTAATGCATCTCTCCCACCAGCCAATAAGACACCCGGGTTGGGTAATTTTTCTCTTTCATGTTTATAAATTCAGGGTTATGCCCTACTACCCAGTCTAGGTGACCATCTCTCCTGGGGTACGGAAGTTGGGTTTGGATTTTTCTTCCCAGTCTTCTGGCCCTTAGAGGCCTTTCATTTTTTCTCTATGTACATACATATGCCTTGTGGCAATCTTAGCCTGCTAAACTTTTATTTCACTGGAATTACATCACACTCTCCTGGATATAATGTACAATTTCTATGGATATGGCAGTGATTTCTGTAACAGGGAGATGGAAGAAGATGCTTGGTCGGTCCTCTTACTTGAAACTTGGGGCACTGCGCGGGCAAGCTAATGTGCCACCAGATAGGAGTGGTGAGTTTAGTATTGTTCTGATCAGTTTAATACCTTCCGCGTCTCCTATCAGTGGACGTGTATATGGCAGCGATTTTTAATTGTGGAATCATCTCCCCTTTTTAGGCCAAGGTGAGAAGATGCTTAGACCACTGGTATATTGGTGCCATCTTGGAGGATTTCAGTCACTTGGATGGAGCCGGGGGTGGGCTGAACTTCACTGGTAGTAATTTTTCCCCTTTTAGAAAATGAGGGTGGTGAATTGTATGACTTAATTTACTTTAAAATATAGAGACGGCTACAGTTCTGCGTCTGTTTATTCAGTGTTTTTTGAGTGGTGGTGCTAATGTAACCTGTGAGTTCGCATGTTTCCTCCATCTGCAGTTTTGCCTCATTGACTTGGGTCAGATTACCATACACACCAGGTTTCTAGAATCGAACAAGGTGTTTTTTTTTTTTTTTGGTGGGATCTCCTTCTCTAAAACATTGTTAATCCGGAAATCCTTAGCTTTAATTAGCCATTTGTACCCTGCTTGTGATTTACTTTTTCCCTAATTTTTACTAAAGGTATTACAACATTTTGTCAAATACATCTCTTCTGGAAGGATATCCTGCTGCAAAACAATCTGACGTTATTATAACATTTAACAGGTTTTTAAATGCAAGCTATTGGGACACCGTTCAAGCTGCTCGTTAAAGCTGCTCTGGTTCCTTGATGAGCCAGCTGCCCGCGAGTTAACATGTCCTGTGGAGAAGCACTCTGTCCTGTAAAGCCTCACCACAAAAAATTTAAATAAATAACAGCACTCGGAGTGGTGAGTTTAGTAAATGTTCATATCAGTTTAATACCTTCCGCGTCTCCTATCAGTGGACGTGTATATGGCAGCGATTTTTAATTGTGGAATCACCTCCCCTTTTTAGGCCAAGGATGGAAGACGCTTAGACCACTGGTATATTGGTGCCATCTTGGAGGATTTTTTTTTGGTCTGGTTTTTGAAGCCGCAGTGCTGCACCACTGGGCCTAAAAATTAGGCATGTACACATGCCTGAAAAATTTGGTATTGTTGCAGCCGCTGCTGTAGCAGCGGCCAGAAAAATTGATGCTTGTTTCACAGGCAGAAAGTGCCCTAAAACATGGCGGCTTGAACCCTAGTTGGTGGCGGATAAGTCACGCAAGTCAACCGGCATTCAGAGCTAAAATACAGCAGCGTGTGGACCATTTTTAGCCCAAGGCAGCTCATCTCATCAGGCCTTTTTTAATCGAATGTATCGCCCAGTGTCAGTCCCTTTGGGATCCATCCCTCATTCATCTTAATAAAGGTGAGGTAATCTAGACTTTTTTGACCTAGGCGACTTCTTTTCTCAGTGACAATACCTCCTGCTGCACTGAAGGTCCTTTCTGACAGGACACTTGAAGCAGGGCAGGACAGAAGTTCTATCGCAAATTGGGATAGCTCAGGCCACAGGTCAAGCCTGCACACCCAGTAGTCAAGGGGTTAATCGCTCCTCAGAGTGTCGATATCTGCAGTTAAGGCGAGGTAGTCTGCTACCTGTCGGTCGAGTCGCTCTCTGAGGGTGGATCCCGAAGGGCTGTGGCGATGCGTTGGACTTAAAAAGGTCCGCATGTCCTCCATCAACAACACGTCTTTAAAGCGTCCTGTCCTTGCCGGCCTGGTCGTGGGAGGAGGAGGATGACTTCCACCTCTCCCCCTATTAGATTCCCGTTGTGCTGTGACATCACCCTTATACGCTGTGTAAAGCATACTTTTTAATTTATTTTGCAAATGCTGCATCCTTTCCGACTTGTTATAATTCGGTAACATTTCCGCCACTTTCTGCTTATACCGGGGGTCTAGTAGCGTGGACACCCAGTACAGGTCGTTCTCCTTCAGCCTTTTTATACGAGGGTCCCTCAACAGGCAGGACAGCATGAAAGACCCCATTTGCACAAGGTTGGATGCCGAGCTACTCATTTCCCGTTCCTCCTCCTCCTCATGACTTCCACCTCTCCCCCTATTAGATTCCCGTTGTGCTGTGACATCACCCTTATACGCTGTGTAAAGCATACTTTTTAATTTATTTTGCAAATGCTGCATCCTTTCCGACTTGTTATAATTCGGTAACATTTCCGCCACTTTCTGCTTATACCGGGGGTCTAGTAGCGTGGACACCCAGTACAGGTCGTTCTCCTTCAGCCTTTTTATACGAGGGTCCCTCAACAGGCAGGACAGCATGAAAGACCCCATTTGCACAAGGTTGGATGCCGAGCTACTCATTTCCCGTTCCTCCTCCTCACTGATTGGAAACCATTGAAGGTATGTTCTTCCCCCCAGCCACGTACAACACCACGGGTACCAGATAGGTGACAATGAGCACCCTGGGATGCCTGTTGTGTTTGGTCTTGCTCCTCCTCCTCCTCCTCAAAGCCACATTCCTCCTCTGACTCCTCTTCCTCACAATCCTCTTCCAGCGTTGCCGCAGGTCCAGCAAGCGATGCTGATAAGGCTGTTTCTGGTAGTGATGGTGACCACAACTCTTCCTCCTCCTCTTCACGCTCATCTACGGCCTGATCCTGCACTCTTCGCAGGGCACGCTCCAGGAAGAAAACAAATGGTATGATGTCGCTGATGGTGCCTTCGGTGCGACTGACTAGGTTTGTCACCTCCTCAAAAGGACGCATGAGCCTACAGGCATTGCGCATGAGCATCCAGTAACGTGGCAAAAAAATTCCCAGCTCCCCAGAGGCTGTACTAGCACCCCGGTCATACAAATATTCATTAACAGCTTTTTCTTGTTGGAGCAGGAGGTCGAACATTAGGAGTGTTGAATTCCAACGTGTAGGGCTGTCGCAAATCAAGCGCCTCACTGGCATGTTGTTTCGCCGCTGGATATCGGCAAAGTGAGCCATGGCCGCGTAGGAACGCCTGAAATGGCCACACACCTTCCTGGCCTGCTTCAGGACGTCCTGTAAGCCTGTGTACTTATGCACAAAGCGTTGTACGATCAGATTACACACATGTGCCATGCACGGCACATGTGTCAACTTGCCCAACTTCAATGCCGCTATCAAATTTTTTCCGTTGTCACACACCACTTTGCCGATATCCAGTTGCTGCGGAGTCAGCCACTTTTCCACCTGTACGTTCATGGTGGACAGGAGTGCTTGTCCGGTGTGACTCTCTGCTTTCAAGCAAGTCAAACCCAAGATGGCGTGACACTGCCGTATCCGGGATGTGGAATAGTACCTGGGGAGCTGGGGGGGTGCGGTTGATGTGGAGCAAGATGCAGCAGCACAAGAGGACTCAGCCGAGGAGGTTATGGAAGAGGATGGAGTAGGAGGAGTAGAGGAGGTGGCAGCAGGACTGCCTGCAAGTCGTGGCGGTGTCACCAACTCCTCTGCAATGCCACGCATTCCATGCTTGTCAGCCGTCAGCAGGTTTACCCAATGCGCAGTGTAGGTGATATACCTGCCCTGACCATGCTTTGCAGACCAGGTATCAGTGGTCAGATGGACCCTTGCCCAAACACTGTGTGCCAGACATGCCATGACTTTCTTTTGCACAATCGAGTACAGGTTGGGGATTGCCTTTTGTGAAAAGAAATTCCGGCCGGGTACCTTCCACTGCGGTGTCCCAATAGCTACAAATTTTTTGAATGCCTCAGACTCAACCAGATTGTATGGTAAAAGCTGGCGGGCTAACAGTTCGGACAAGCCAGCTGTCAGACGCTGGGAAAGGGGGTGACTTTCTGACATTGGCTTCTTACGCTCAAACATGTCCTTGACAGACACATGACTGTGGGCAGATGAGCGGGAACTGCTCAAGGCGGGAGACGGAGTGGCGGATGGTTGAGAGGGGGCAAGGAGGACAGCAGTGGTTGACGTGGCTGAAGATGCTGGACCAGGAAGAGGATGGCGGCTTAGAGTAGGCGTGCTGCTTGTACTCATGTGTTGATCCCATAGGCGTTTGTGATGTGAGATCATGTGCCTACGCAAAGCAGTTGTACCTAGGTGGGTGTTGGACCTCCCACGACTCAGTTTCCTTTGGCACAGGTTGCAAATGGCATTGCTGTTGTCAGAGGCAGACACACAAACAAAATTCCACACTGCTGAGCTCTGCAATGACTTCATTCTGGTGGTGGACACAGCATTGGCGTGCCGTCGGGCTGACCCCGGGTGCTGATGCATGCTGTCTGACTGTGCCACTAGCTCCTTGCGACGACCCCCCCTGCTTCCAACTCGTCTCCTCCTCCTCTCTGTCTCCCCATCTGAACTTTCGCCCTGTTCTTCTTCTTGCCGAGCGGGCACCCACGTGACATCCATGGATGCATCGCCATCATCAACCGCTTCGCTTGTATCTGACAACTCAGAAAAGGAAGCAGCAGCGGGTACAACATCATCATCATCACACCGTACCTCCATGTGTTTAATGCTGCCTGCCTGAGACATATCCCTGTTATCTACATCCTCTGGCAATAATGGTTGCGCATCACTCATTTCTTCAAACGGATGTGTGAATAACTCCTCTGACATACCAAGTAAAGCAGCTGTGGTGCTAGTTTTGGTGGTGGCGGCAGGCGGGTGATTGGTATCTTGAGAGGTGCCTGAAGCTAAGCTGGAGGAGGATGGTGCGTCAAGGTTCCGAGCGAAAGCTGTCTTGTGTTAGCCAGTCAACTATGTCCTCAGAACTTTTCAAGTACAGGGTACGTGGCTTCTGAAAACTGGGCATTATTCTAGGGCAAAAGGGAATCACAGCACCACGACCACGACGGCCCCTGCGGGGTGGCCTGCCTCTGCCTGTCATTTTTTTTGGGATTAGTGGTACTATGCGTGCAAGCTACTGTGAGACCAGATATGAGTGGCAATGTGCACTGGCACCGGTCTGCAGAGCACACACAGTAGGGCTGACAGAGCCGCTTGAAGGACACTGACTGGCTGCTATTAGCTTACACTGGAAACCTTTTTTCTTTGTAAAAGCACGCTATAGAGACACCAGATATTATTGGCAATGTGCACTGTAACAGTTCTGGAGAGCACACACTGTAGGCCTGACAGAGCCGCTTGAAGGACACTGACTGGCTGCTATTAGCTTACACTGGAAACCTTTTTTCTTTATAAAAGCACGCTATAGAGACACCAGATATGAGTGGCAATGTGCACTGTAACAGTTCTGGAGAGCACACACTGTAGGCCTGACAGAGCCGCTTGAAGGACACTGACTGGCTGCTATTAGCTTACACTGGAAACCTTTTTTCTTTGTAAAAGCACGCTATAGAGACACCAGATATGAGTGGCAATGTGCACTGTAACAGTTCTGGAGAGCACACACTGTAGGCCTGACAGAGCCGCTTGAAGGACACTGACTGGCTGCTATTAGCTTACACTGGAAACCTTTTTTCTTTGTAAAAGCACGCTATAGAGACACCAGATATGATTGGCAATGTGCACTGTAACAGTTCTGCAGAGCACACACTGTAGGCCTGACACACCTACTTTAAGACAAGTAACTGCTATTCAATCTATAACAGTGAAAAAAAAATTTTGGTTTTAAAAGCACGCTATAGAGACACCAGATATGATTGGCAATGTGCACTGTAACAGTTCTGGAGAGCACACGCTGAAGGAAGGACTGACAGAGCTGCTTGAAGGACACTGACTGGCTGCTATTAGCTTACACTGGAAACCTTTTTTCTTTGTAAAAGCACGCTATAGAGACACCAGATATGATTGGCAATGTGCACTGTAACAGTTCTGGAGAGCACACACTGTAGGCCTGACAGAGCCGCTTGAAGGACACTGACTGGCTGCTATTAGCTTACACTGGAAACCTTTTTTCTTTGTAAAAGCACGCTATAGAGACACCAGATATGAGTGGCAATGTGCACTGTAACAGTTCTGGAGAGCACACACTGTAGGCCTGACAGAGACGCTTGAAGGACACTGACTGGCTGCTATTAGCTTACACTGGAAACCTTTTTTCTTTGTAAAAGCACGCTATAGAGACACCAGATATGATTGGCAATGTGCACTGTAACAGTTCTGGAGAGCACACGCTGAAGGAAGGACTGACAGAGCCGCTTGAAGGACACTGACTGGCTGCTATTAGCTTACAATGGAAACCTTTTTTCTTTGTAAAAGCACGCTATAGAGACACCAGATATGAGTGGCAATGTGCACTGTAACAGTTCTGCAGAGCACACACTGTAGGCCTGACACACCCGCTTGTAGACAAGTAACTGCTATTCAATCTATAACAGTGAAAAAAAGAATTTGGGTTTTAAATGCAAGCTATAGAGACACTAGATATGATTGGCAATTAGCTTACACTGGAAACCTTTTTTCTTTGTAAAAGCACGCTATAGAGACACCAGATATGATTGGCAATGTGCACTGTAACAGTTCTGGAGAGCACACACTGTAGGCCTGACAGAGCCGCTTGAAGGACACTGACTGGCTGCTATTAGCTTACACTGGAAACCTTTTTTCTTTATAAAAGCACGCTATAGAGACACCAGATATTATTGGCAATGTGCACTGTAACAGTTCTGGAGAGCACACACTGTAGGCCTGACAGAGCCGCTTGAAGGACACTGACTGGCTGCTATTAGCTTACACTGGAAACCTTTTTTCTTTGTAAAAGCACGCAATAGAGACACCAGATATGAGTGGCAATGTGCACTGTAACAGTTCTGGAGAGCACACACTGAAGGAAGGACTGACAGAGCCGCTTGAAGGACACTGACTGGCTGCTATTAGCTTACACTGGAAACCTTTTTTCTTTGTAAAAGCACGCTATAGAGACACCAGATATGATTGGCAATGTGCACTGTAACAGTTCTGGAGAGCACACACTGTAGGCCTGACAGAGCCGCTTGAAGGACACTGACTGGCTGCTATTAGCTTACACTGGAAACCTTTTTTCTTTGTAAAAGCACGCTATAGAGACACCAGATAAGAGTGGCAATGTGCACTGTAACAGTTCTGGAGAGCACACGCTGAAGGAAGGACTGACAGAGCCGCTTGAAGGACACTGACTGGCTGCTATTAGCTTACAATGGAAACCTTTTTTCTTTGTAAAAGCACACTATAGAGACACCAGATATGAGTGGCAATGTGCACTGTAACAGTTCTGCAGAGCACACACTGTAGGCCTGACAGAGACGCTTGAAGGACACTGACTGGCTGCTATTAGCTTACACTGGAAACCTTTTTTCTTTGTAAAAGCACGCTATAGAGACACCAAATATGATTGGCAATGTGCACTGTAACAGTTCTGGAGAGCACACGCTGAAGGAAGGACTGACAGAGCCGCTTGAAGGACACTGACTGGCTGCTATTAGCTTACAATGGAAACCTTTTTTCTTTGTAAAAGCACGCTATAGAGACACCAGATATGAGTGGCAATGTGCACTGTAACAGTTCTGCAGAGCACACACTGTAGGTCTGACACACCCGCTTGTAGACAAGTAACTGCTATTCAATCTATAACAGTGAAAAAAAGAATTTGGGTTTTAAATGCAAGCTATAGAGACACTAGATATGATTGGCAATTAGCTTACACTGGAAACCTTTTTTCTTTGTAAAAGCACGCTATAGAGACACCAGATATGATTGGCAATGTGCACTGTAACAGTTCTGGAGAGCACACACTGTAGGCCTGACAGAGCCGCTTGAAGGACACTGACTGGCTGCTATTAGCTTACACTGGAAACCTTTTTTCTTTATAAAAGCACGCTATAGAGACACCAGATATTATTGGCAATGTGCACTGTAACAGTTCTGGAGAGCACACACTGTAGGCCTGACAGAGCCGCTTGAAGGACACTGACTGGCTGCTATTAGCTTACACTGGAAACCTTTTTTCTTTGTAAAAGCACGCAATAGAGACACCAGATATGAGTGGCAATGTGCACTGTAACAGTTCTGGAGAGCACACACTGAAGGAAGGACTGACAGAGCCGCTTGAAGGACACTGACTGGCTGCTATTAGCTTACACTGGAAACCTTTTTTCTTTGTAAAAAAACCGCTATAGAGACACCAGATATGATTGGCAATGTGCACTGTAACAGTTCTGGAGAGCACACACTGTAGGCCTGACAGAGCCGCTTGAAGGACACTGACTGGCTGCTATTAGCTTACACTGGAAACCTTTTTTCTTTGTAAAAGCACGCTATAGAGACACCAGATATGAGTGGCAATGTGCACTGTAACAGTTCTAGAGAGCACACGCTGAAGGAAGGACTGACAGAGCCGCTTGAAGTACACTGACTGGCTGCTATTAGCTTACAATGGAAACCTTTTTTCTTTGTAAAAGCACACTATAGAGACACCAGATATGAGTGGCAATGTGCACTGTTACAGTTCTGCAGAGCACACACTGTAGGCCTGACACACCCGCTTGAAGACAAGTAACTGCTATTCAATCTATAACAGTGAAAAAAAAAATTTGGTTTTAAATGCACGCTACAGAGACACCAGATATGATTGGCAATGTGCACTGTAACAGTTCTGGAGAGCACACGCTGAAGGAAGGACTGACAGAGCCGCTTGAAGGACACTGACTGGCTGATATTAGCTTACACTGGAAACCTTTTTTCTTTGTAAAAGCACGCTATAGAGACACCAGATATGAGTGGCAATGTGCACTGTAACAGTTCTGGAGAGCACACGCTGAAGGAAGGACTGACAGAGCCGCTTGAAAGACACTGACTGGCTGCTATTAGCTTACACTGGAAACCTTTTTTCTTTGTAAAAGCACGCTATAGAGACACCAGATATGATTGGCAATGTGCACTGTAACAGTTCTGGAGAGCACACACTGTAGGCCTGACAGAGCCGCTTGAAGGACACTGACTGGCTGCTATTAGCTTACACTGGAAACCTTTTTTCTTTGTAAAAGCACGCTATAGAGACACCAGATATGAGTGGCAATGTGCACTGTAACAGTTCTGGAGAGCACACGCTGAAGGAAGGACTGACAGAGCCGCTTGAAGGACACTGACTGGCTGTTATTAGCTTACACTGGAAACCTTTTTTCTTTGTAAAAGCACACTATAGAGACACCAGATATGATTGGCAATGTGCACTGTAACAGTTCTGGAGAGCACACACTGTAGGCCTGACAGAGCCGCTTGAAGGACACTGACTGGCTGCTATTAGCTTACACTGGAAACCTTTTTTCTTTGTAAAAGCACGCTATAGAGACAACAGATATGATTGGCAATGTGCACTGTAACAGTTCTGGAGTGCACACACTGTAGGCCTGACAGAGCCGCTTGAAGGACACTGACTGGCTGCTATTAGCTTACACTGGAAACCTTTTTTCTTTGTAAAAGCATGCTATAAAGACACCAGATATGAGTGGCAATGTGCACTGTAACAGTTCTGGAGAGCACACACTGTAGGCCTGACAGAGCCGCTTGAAAGACACTGACTGGCTGCTATTAGCTTACACTGGAAACCTTTTTTCTTTGTAAATTCACGCTATAGAGACACCAGATATGATTGGCAATGTGCACTGTAACAGTTCTGGAGAGCACATGCTGAAGGAAGGACTGACAGAGCCGCTTGAAGGACACTGACTGGCTGCTATTAGCTTACACTGGAAACCTTTTTTATTTGTAAAAGCACGCTATAGAGACACCAGATATGAGAGGCAATGTGCACTGTAACAGTTCTGGAGAGCACACGCTGAAGGAAGGACTGACAGAGCCGCTTGAAGGACACTGACTGGCTGCTATTAGCTTACACTGGAAACCTTTTTTCTTTGTAAAAGCACGCTATAGAGACACCAGATATGATTGGCAATGTGCACTGTAACAGTTCTGGAGAGCACACACTGTAGGCCTGACAGAGCCGCTTGAAGGACACTGACTGGCTGCTATTAGTTTACACTGGAAACCTTTTTTCTTTGTAAAAGCACGCTATAGAGACAACAGATATGATTGGCAATGTGCACTGTAACAGTTCTGGAGTGCACACACTGTAGGCCTGACAGAGCCGCTTGAAGGACACTGACTGGCTGCTATTAGCTTACACTGGAAACCTTTTTTCTTTGTAAAAGCATGCTATAGAGACACCAGATATGAGCGGCAATGTGCACTGTAACAGTTCTGGAGAGCACACACTGTAGGCCTGACAGAGCCGCTTGAAGGACACTGACTGGCTGCTATTAGCTTACAATGGAAACCTTTTTTCTTTGTAAAAGCACGCTATAGAGACACCAGATATGATTGGCAATGTGCACTGTAACAGTTCTGGAGAGCACACGCTGAAGGAAGGACTGACAGAGCCGCATGAAGGACACTGACTGGCTGCTATTAGCTTACACTGGAAACCTTTTTTCTTTGTAAAAAAACCGCTATAGAGACACCAGATATGATTGGCAATGTGCACTGTAACAGTTCTGGAGAGCACACACTGTAGGCCTGACAGAGCCGCTTGAAGGACACTGACTGGCTGCTATTAGCTTACACTGGAAACCTTTTTTCTTTGTAAAAGCACGCTATAGAGACACCAGATATGAGTGGCAATGTGCACTGTAACAGTTCTAGAGAGCACACGCTGAAGGAAGGACTGACAGAGCCGCTTGAAGTACACTGACTGGCTGCTATTAGCTTACAATGGAAACCTTTTTTCTTTGTAAAAGCACACTATAGAGACACCAGATATGAGTGGCAATGTGCACTGTTACAGTTCTGCAGAGCACACACTGTAGGCCTGACACACCCGCTTGAAGACAAGTAACTGCTATTCAATCTATAACAGTGAAAAAAAAAATTTGGTTTTAAATGCACGCTACAGAGACACCAGATATGATTGGCAATGTGCACTGTAACAGTTCTGGAGAGCACACGCTGAAGGAAGGACTGACAGAGCCGCTTGAAGGACACTGACTGGCTGATATTAGCTTACACTGGAAACCTTTTTTCTTTGTAAAAGCACGCTATAGAGACACCAGATATGAGTGGCAATGTGCACTGTAACAGTTCTGGAGAGCACACGCTGAAGGAAGGACTGACAGAGCCGCTTGAAAGACACTGACTGGCTGCTATTAGCTTACACTGGAAACCTTTTTTCTTTGTAAAAGCACGCTATAGAGACACCAGATATGATTGGCAATGTGCACTGTAACAGTTCTGGAGAGCACACACTGTAGGCCTGACAGAGCCGCTTGAAGGACACTGACTGGCTGCTATTAGCTTACACTGGAAACCTTTTTTCTTTGTAAAAGCACGCTATAGAGACACCAGATATGAGTGGCAATGTGCACTGTAACAGTTCTGGAGAGCACACGCTGAAGGAAGGACTGACAGAGCCGCTTGAAGGACACTGACTGGCTGTTATTAGCTTACACTGGAAACCTTTTTTCTTTGTAAAAGCACACTATAGAGACACCAGATATGATTGGCAATGTGCACTGTAACAGTTCTGGAGAGCACACACTGTAGGCCTGACAGAGCCGCTTGAAGGACACTGACTGGCTGCTATTAGCTTACACTGGAAACCTTTTTTCTTTGTAAAAGCACGCTATAGAGACAACAGATATGATTGGCAATGTGCACTGTAACAGTTCTGGAGTGCACACACTGTAGGCCTGACAGAGCCGCTTGAAGGACACTGACTGGCTGCTATTAGCTTACACTGGAAACCTTTTTTCTTTGTAAAAGCATGCTATAAAGACACCAGATATGAGTGGCAATGTGAACTGTAACAGTTCTGGAGAGCACACACTGTAGGCCTGACAGAGCCGCTTGAAAGACACTGACTGGCTGCTATTAGCTTACACTGGAAACCTTTTTTCTTTGTAAAAGCACGCTATAGAGACACCAGATATGATTGGCAATGTGCACTGTAACAGTTCTGGAGAGCACATGCTGAAGGAAGGACTGACAGAGCCGCTTGAAGGACACTGACTGGCTGCTATTAGCTTACACTGGAAATCTTTTTTATTTGTAAAAGCACGCTATAGAGACACCAGATATGAGAGGCAATGTGCACTGTAACAGTTCTGGAGAGCACACGCTGAAGGAAGGACTGACAGAGCCGCTTGAAGGACACTGACTGGCTGCTATTAGCTTACACTGGAAACCTTTTTTCTTTGTAAAAGCACGCTATAGAGACACCAGATATGATTGGCAATGTGCACTGTAACAGTTCTGGAGAGCACACACTGTAGGCCTGACAGAGCCGCTTGAAGGACATTGACTGGCTGCTATTAGTTTACACTGGAAACCTTTTTTCTTTGTAAAAGCACGCTATAGAGACAACAGATATGATTGGCAATGTGCACTGTAACAGTTCTGGAGTGCACACACTGTAGGCCTGACAGAGCCGCTTGAAGGACACTGACTGGCTGCTATTAGCTTACACTGGAAACCTTTTTTCTTTGTAAAAGCATGCTATAGAGACACCAGATATGAGCGGCAATGTGCACTGTAACAGTTCTGGAGAGCACACACTGTAGGCCTGACAGAGCCGCTTGAAGGACACTGACTGGCTGCTATTAGCTTACAATGGAAACCTTTTTTCTTTGTAAAAGCACGCTATAGAGACACCAGATATGATTGGCAATGTGCACTGTAACAGTTCTGGAGAGCACACACTGAAGGAAGGACTGACAGAGCCGCATGAAGGACACTGACTGGCTGCTATTAGCTTACACTGGAAACCTTTTTTCTTTCTAAAAGCACGCTATAGAGACACCAGATATGAGTGGCAATGTGCACTCTAACAGTTCTGGAGAGCACACGCTGAAGGAAGGACTGACAGAGCCGCTTGAAGGACACTGACTGGCTGCTATTAGCTTACAATGGAAACCTTTTTTCTTTGTAAAAGCACGCTATAGAGACACCAGATATGAGCGGCAATGTGCACTGTAACAGTTCTGGAGAGCACACACTGTAGGCCTGACAGAGCCGCTTGAAGGACACTGACTGGCTGCTATTAGCTTACAATGGAAACCTTTTTTCTTTGTAAAAGCACGCTATAGAGACACCAGATATGATTGGCAATGTGCACTGTAACAGTTCTGGAGAGCACACGCTGAAGGAAGGACTGACAGAGCCGCATGAAGGACACTGACTGGCTGCTATTAGCTTACACTGGAAACCTTTTTTCTTTCTAAAAGCACGCTATAGAGACACCAGATATGAGTGGCAATGTGCACTCTAACAGTTCTGGAGAGCACACGCTGAAGGAAGGACTGACAGAGCCGCTTGAAGGACACTGACTGGCTGCTATTAGCTTACAATGGAAACCTTTTTTCTTTGTAAAAGCACGCTATAGAGACACCAGATATGAGTGGCAATGTGCACTGTAACAGTTCTGGAGAGCACACGCTGAAGGAAGGACTGACAGAGCCGCTTGAAGGACACTGACTGGCTGCTATTAGCTTATACTGGAAACCTTTTTTCTTTGTAAAAGCACGCTATAGAGACACCAGATATGATTGGCAATGTGCACTGTAACAGTTATGGAGAGCACACACTGTAGGCCTGACAGAGCCGCTTGAAGGACACTGACTGGCTGCTATTAGCTTACACTGGAAACCTTTTTTCTTTGTAAAAGCACGCTATAGAGACACCAGATATGAGTGGCAATGTGCACTGTAACAGTTCTGGAGAGCACACGCTGAAGGAAGGACTGACAGAGCCGCTTGAAGGACACTGACTGGCTGCTATTAGCTTACACTGGAAACCTTTTTTCTTTGTAAAAGCACGCTATAGAGACACCAGATATGATTGGCAATGTGCACTGTAACAGTTCTGGAGAGCACACACTGTAGGCCTGACAGAGCCGCTTGAAGGACACTGACTGGCTGCTATTAGCTTACACTGGAAACCTTTTTTCTTTGTAAAAGCACGCTATAGAGACAACAGATATGATTGGCAATGTGCACTGTAACAGTTCTGGAGTGCACACACTGTAGGCCTGACAGAGCCGCTTGAAGGACACTGACTGGCTGCTATTAGCTTACACTGGAAACCTTTTTTCTTTGTAAAAGCATGCTATTAAGACACCAGATATGAGCGGCAATGTGCACTGTAACAGTTCTGGAGAGCACACACTGTAGGCCTGACAGAGCCGCTTGAAGGACACTGACTGGCTGCTATTAGCTTACAATGGAAACCTTTTTTCTTTGTAAAAGCACGCTATAGAGACACCAGATATGATTGGCAATGTGCACTGTAACAGTTCTGGAGAGCACACGCTGAAGGAAGGACTGACAGAGCCGCTTGAAGGACACTGACTGGCTGCTATTAGCTTACACTGGAAACCTTTTTTCTTTGTAAAAGCACGCTATAGAGACACCAGATATGAGTGGCAATGTGCACTCTAACAGTTCTGGAGAGCACACGCTGAAGGAAGGACTGACAGAGCCGCTTGAAGGACACTGACTGGCTGCTATTAGCTTACACTGGAAACCTTTTTTCTTTGTAAAAGCACGCTATAGAGACACCAGATATGAGTGGCAATGTGCACTGTAACAGTTCTGGAGAGCACACGCTGAAGATAGGACTGACAGAGCCGCTTGAAGGACACTGACTGGCTGCTATTAGCTTACACTGGAAACCTTTTTTCTTTGTAAAAGCACGCTATAGAGACACCAGATATGATTGGCAATGTGCACTGTAACAGTTCTGGAGAGCACACACTGTAGGCCTGACAGAGCCGCTTGAAGGACACTGACTGGCTGCTATTAGCTTACACTGGAAACCTTTTTTCTTTGTAAAAGCACGCTATAGAGACAACAGATATGATTGGCAATGTGCACTGTAACAGTTCTGGAGTGCACACACTGTAGGCCTGACAGAGCCGCTTGAAGGACACTGACTGGCTGCTATTAGCTTACACTGGAAACCTTTTTTCTTTGTAAAAGCATGCTATAGAGACACCAGATATGAGCGGCAATGTGCACTGTAACAGTTCTGGAGAGCACACACTGTAGGCCTGACAGAGCCGCTTGAAGGACACTGACTGGCTGCTATTAGCTTACAATGGAAACCTTTTTTCTTTGTAAAAGCACGCTATAGAGACACCAGATATGATTGGCAATGTGCACTGTAACAGTTCTGGAGAGCACACGCTGAAGGAAGGACTGACAGAGCCGCTTGAAGGACACTGACCGGCTGCTATTAGCTTACACTGGAAACCTTTTTTTCTTTGTAAAAGCACGCTATAGAGACACCAGATATGAGTGGCAATGTGCACTCTAACAGTTCTGGAGAGCACACGCTGAAGGAAGGACTGACAGAGCCGCTTGAAGGACACTGACTGGCTGCTATTAGCTTACACTGGAAACCTTTTTTCTTTGTAAAAGCACGCTATAGAGACACCAGATATGATTGGCAATGTGCACTGTAACAGTTCTGGAGAGCACACACTGTAGGCCTGACAGAGCCGCTTGAAGGACACTGACTGGCTGCTATTAGCTTACACTGGAAACCTTTTTTCTTTGTAAAAGCACGCTATAGAGACACCAGATATGAGTGGCAATGTGCACTGTAACAGTTCTGGAGAGCACACGCTGAAGGAAGGACTGACAGAGCCGCTTGAAGGACACTGACTGGCTGCTATTAGCTTACACTGGAAACCTTTTTTCTTTGTAAAAGCACGCTATAGAGACACCAGATATGATTGGCAATGTGCACTGTAACAGTTATGGAGAGCACACACTGTAGGCCTGACAGAGCCGCTTGAAGGACACTGACTGGCTGCTATAAGCTTACACTGGAAACCTTTTTTCTTTGTAAAAGCACGCTATAGAGACACCAGATATGAGTGGCAATGTGCACTGTAACAGTTCTGGAGAGCACACGCTGAAGGAAGGACTGACAGAGCCGCTTGAAGGACACTGACTGGCTGCTATTAGCTTACAATGGAAACCTTTTTTCTTTGTAAAAGCACGCTATAGAGACACCAGATATGATTGGCAATGTGCATTGTAACAGTTCTGGAGAGCACACACTGTAGGCCTGACAGAGCCGCTTGAAGGACACTGACTGGCTGCTATTAGCTTACACTGGAAACCTTTTTTCTTTGTAAAAGCACGCTATAGAGACAACAGATATGATTGGCAATGTGCACTGTAACAGTTCTGGAGTGCACACACTGTAGGCCTGACAGAGCCGCTTGAAGGACACTGACTGGCTGCTATTAGCTTACACTGGAAACCTTTTTTCTTTGTAAAAGCATGCTATAAAGACACCAGATATGAGCGGCAATGTGCACTGTAACAGTTCTGGAGAGCACACACTGTAGGCCTGACAGAGCCGCTTGAAGGACACTGACTGGCTGCTATTAGCTTACAATGGAAACCTTTTTTCTTTGTAAAAGCACGCTATAGAGACACCAGATATGATTGGCAATGTGCACTGTAACAGTTCTGGAGAGCACACGCTGAAGGAAGGACTGACAGAGCCGCTTGAAGGACACTGACTGGCTGCTATTAGCTTACACTGGAAACCTTTTTTCTTTGTAAAAGCACGCTATAGAGACACCAGATATGAGTGGCAATGTGCACTGTAACAGTTCTGGAGAGCACACGCTGAAGGAAGGACTGACAGAGCCGCTTGAAGGACACTGACTGGCTGCTATTAGCTTACACTGGAAACCTTTTTTCTTTGTAAAAGCACGCTATAGAGACACCAGATATGATTGGCAATGTGCACTGTAACAGTTCTGGAGAGCACACACTGTAGGCCTGACAGAGCCGCTTGAAGGACACTGACTGGCTGCTATTAGCTTACACTGGAAACCTTTTTTCTTTGTAAAAGCACGCTATAGAGACAACAGATATGATTGGCAATGTGCACTGTAACAGTTCTGGAGTGCACACACTGTAGGCCTGACAGAGCCGCTTGAAGGACACTGACTGGCTGCTATTAGCTTACACTGGAAACCTTTTTTCTTTGTAAAAGCATGCTATAGAGACACCAGATATGAGCGGCAATGTGCACTGTAACAGTTCTGGAGAGCACACACTGTAGGCCTGACAGAGCCGCTTGAAGGACACTGACTGGCTGCTATTAGCTTACAATGGAAACCTTTTTTCTTTGTAAAAGCACGCTATAGAGACACCAGATATGATTGGCAATGTGCACTGTAACAGTTCTGGAGAGCACACGCTGAAGGAAGGACTGACAGAGCCGCTTGAAGGACACTGACTGGCTGCTATTAGCTTACACTGGAAACCTTTTTTCTTTGTAAAAGCACGCTATAGAGACACCAGATATGATTGGCAATGTGCACTGTAACAGTTCTGGAGAGCACACGGTAGGCCTGACAGAGCCGCTTGAAGGACACTGACTGGCTGCTATTAGCTTACAATTGGAAACCTTTTTTCTTTGTAAAAGCACGCTATAGAGACACCAGATATGAGTGGCAATGTGCACTGTAACAGTTCTAGAGAGCACACGCTGAAGGAAGGACTGACAGAGCCGCTTGAAGGACACTGACTGGCTGCTATTAGCTTACACTGGAAACCTTTTTTCTTTGTAAAAGCACGCTATAGAGACACCAGATATGATTGGCAATGTGCACTGTAACAGTTATGGAGAGCACACACTGTAGGCCTCACAGAGCCGCTTGAAGGACACTGACTGGCTGCTATTAGCTTACACTGAAAACCTTTTTTCTTTGTAAAAGCACGCTATAGAGCACCAGATATGAGTGGCAATGTGCACTGTAACAGTTCTGGAGAGCACACGCTGAAGGAAGGACTGACAGAGCCGCTTGAAGGACAGTGACTGGGTGCTATTAGCTTACACTGGAAACCTTTTTTCTTTGTAAAAGCACGCTATAGAGACACCAGATATGATTGGCAATGTGCACTGTCAAAGTTCTGGAGAGCACACACTGTAGGCCTGACAGAGCCGCTTGAAGGACACTGACTGGCTTCTATTAGCTTACACTGGAAACCTTTTTTCTTTGTAAAAGCACGCTATAGAGAGAACAGATATGATTGGCAATGTGCACTGTAACAGTTCTGGAGAGCTCACACTGTAGGCCTGACAGAGTCGCTTGAAGGACACTGACTGGCTGCTATTAGCTTACACTGGAAACCTTTTTTCTTTGTAAAAGCACGCTATAGAGACACCAGATATGATTGGCAATGTGCACTGTAACAGTTCTGGAAATCACACGCTGAAGGAAGGACTGACAGAGCCGCTTGAAGGACACTGACTGGCTGCTATTAGCTTACACTGGAAACCTTTTTTCTTTGTAAAAGCACGCTATAGAGACACCAGATATGAGTGGCAATGTGCACTGTAACAGTTCTGGAGAGCACACACTGTAGGCCTGACAGAGCCGCTTGAAGGACACTGACTGGCTGCTATTAGCTTACACTGGAAACCTTTTTTCTTTGTAAAAGCACGCTATAGAGACACCAGATATGAGTGGCAATGTGCACTGTAACAGTTCTGGAGAGCACACGCTGAAGGAAGGACTGACAGAGCCGCTTGAAGGACACTGACTGGCTGCTATTAGCTTACACTGGAAACCTTTTTTCTTTGTAAAAGCACGCTATAGAGACACCAGATATGAGTGGCAATGTGCACTCTAACAGTTCTGGAGAGCACACGCTGAAGGAAGGACTGACAGAGCTGCTTGAAGGACACTGACTGGCTGCTATTAGCTTACACTGGAAACCTTTTTTCTTCGTAAAAGCACGCTATAGAGACACCAGATATGAGTGGCAATGTGCACTGTAACAGTTCTGGAGAGCACACGCTGAAGGAAGGACTGACAGAGTCACTTGAAGGACACTGACTGGCTGCTATTAGCTTACACTGGAAACCTTTTTTCTTTGTAAAAGCACGCTATAGAGACACCAGATATGATTGGCAATGTGCACTGTAACAGTTCTGGAGAGCACACACTGTAGGCCTGACAGAGCCGCTTGAAGGACACTGACTGGCTGCTATTAGCTTACACTGGAAAACTTTTTTCTTTGTAAAAGCACGCTATAGAGACAACAGATATGATTGGCAATGTGCACTGTAACAGTTCTGGAGTGCACACACTGTAGGCCTGACAGAGCCGCTTGAAGGACACTGACTGGCTGCTATTAGCTTACACTGGAAACCTTTTTTCTTGTAAAAGCACGCTATAGAGACACCAGATATGAGTGGCAATGTGCACTGTCAAAGTTCTGGAGAGCACACACTGTAGGCCTGACAGAGCCGCTTGAAGGACACTGACTGTCTGCTATTAGCTTACACTGGAAACCTTTTTTCTTTGTAAAAGCACGCTATAGAGACACCAGATATGATTGGCAATGTGCACTGTAACAGTTCTGGAGATCAAACGCTGAAGGAAGGACTGACAGAGCCGCTTGAAGGACACTGACTGGCTGCTATTAGCTTACACTGGAAACCTTTTTTCTTTGTAAAAGCACACTATAGAGACACCAGATATGAGTGGCAATGTGCACTGTAACAGTTCTGGAGAGCACACGCTGAAGGAAGGACTGACAGAGCCGCTTGAAGGACACTGACTGGCTGCTATTAGCTTACACTGGAAACCTTTTTTCTTTCTAAAAGCACGCTATAGAGACACCAGATATGATTGGTGTTACAAATGGCTATTTGTAACTGGCCCTTTAAATGAAAAATTGCCCTGCTTCCCTGGATTGTGGAGAAGCCTATTTGCCAGCCTCCTGCCTCATGACTATGGCCCCTGGAAGATTGTGCCCCTGAAAATGTATTAACTTTTATTGGTGTGTATGGCCCTTTAAGAACCGTCTGGGGACATATTGTGACTTTGCTGAACAATGCCCCTTTAAGACTATGTCCCCAGACCTTTAAAATAACTTGTTCCTGGCTTTCCCCCACTTGGTTCAGTAAATAGGGCTTACTGAACCGAGTACCACACAGACGGACCACCCAGAAGCTAAAGTGTGCAGGCAATTTACCTCCCAGGCTGTGAGGTTACTGCCGGTTAATTGCACGTGGCGGCGGCCATCTTGGTTTCCTCGAATGCGGTCAGCGGTGTATGCTAAAGATTCTGTGGAACTAAAATCGGCTACACATTCTGCCGAACACCGCTGACCCTTACCTTCTCCCATACGGAACTTGCAGCTCCAGAGACTAAGTCCCGTTCGAAATGGTCATAAAGGACTTCCAGCTAACTTTTGATCCACTGGAGGGATTTGGCTGATTTTTGGAAGTGTTTATGTTTGATGTATGCTGAGTCGGAATATGCAACTGTTATTGAAATTGGATGTATGGTTTTAAAGTTACAGTGTGTGTGTAAAAACTGTATTTTTACTGTATGTAATAATTGGTTTAACTGTTTATCTGAGGGGAGGGAATGTGTGGGCTGCACCAGATGTGTGATTGGTGATTTTATGCCTCCCCCGGAGAGTGTCCTATTTGCATGTAACCTCAATAAAAGCCAGGCTGGGTGTTCCAGACCTCAGACCTCTTCTGACCCTCTAACTTGTAGCCTCGACTCATGTTTGTAGGGGACAGCTATAATCACTACAGGGATTGCTATGCTCTTCATACTCCCTTAGCTACTGAGCTCTTGTAAGAGCTCTGGTTCCTGATCCTGCTTCGCTCGACAGAAGGAAGAGGTTCGCCTATTGGAACCTGGAGCCTGGCCGTAGGTCCAGGGCGCAGAGCAGACGGCGAGATACCAGCCCAGCAGCGGTGGTTCGTGGAGTCTGCAGTGCTTATGGTGGCTGCGGTGCTGATGGTCCTTTGGTTAGCGCTAGGAGCATCCTTTTCTACGGTCCAACTTCCAGCCAGCCTGGAGGCAACCGTAACATTTGGTGGCAGCGGTGGGATGGCGTCCTAGCGTAAGGAGCAGCACCCCAACAGCACTGGTATCGTATGAGAGTTAGTGAGGGCAACGCCAGTACCCGTACAGCGTCCCCACCAGCAGTCATGTTCTATCGATATGAAGGCGTAGATTTTGTTACTGAGGTACTGAGAAGAATAGCCAAATATGGCCCGAATCCCCGGAAGGAGATTGTTGATGCAGCTGTGCAGCAACTGCTTCAAGAGAACCAGAGGTCACGTGATCTTGAGTACGATTTCATCCTGTTAATGGTGAGTCGTGGTCAAGGAGATGAGGTAGCCGATATCCTCCTCCAACACAAACCAGAGAAACCCAAAGTAGAGGACTGCATGGAGTGGTACTGGAAAGACCCCCAGCAGGCAGGTGGAGATGGGACCGAGGTCTCTCTACCAGCCCTACAGGGATGCTGGGCAGGCGGCCCAGATCCCCAACCCCAGGGTGAGTTACAGGGAGCGGAGAGCAACGACCTCCCTCCCCAGCGGCAGCCTGAGTTACAGGGAGAGGAGAGCAGCGACCTCCCTCCCCAGCGGCAGTGCACCGTGCAGAGGGAAGAGCCAACCGGTCTCCTTCCCCAACCCCAACCAGAGATACCCGAGGCAGCAGGCCTCACAGACTGGTCCTGGGAGGACCCCCAACAGGCAGGTGGAGATGGGACCGCAGTCTCTCTACCGGCCCTACAGGGATGCTGGGCAGGCGGCCCAGATCCCCAGCCACAGACCCAGCTACAGGGAGGGGAGAGCATCGACCTCTCTCCCCAGCCAGAGTGTGCCTTCCAGGGAGAGGAGACAACCGGTCTCTCTCCACAGCCGCAGCATGTTCCACAAGAAGCGGAGAGCATCGACCTCCCTTCCCAACGGCCGCAGGAGTATCAGGAGGAGGAGGTAAGCCAATTCCCCCCTCCTCAGCTAACTCCTAACTGGGGCCCAGGGTTAACAGTGGAGATGTTAACCCCCACTGACCCCCACGTTCCCTTTGTCCCCGGGCAGGACTATGCCCTAATTTCCCCAGCAGAAGAGCTGGCAGCTGGGCAGAGTGCAGTTGGCCTCTGCCCTCCCTTTGACCCTTGCGCAGAGATTGACATTCTGCCAGCTATCCCAGCGGAAGAGCTGGCATCAGGACAGAGCGCCGCTGGCCTCTGCCCTACAGACCCCCTTGCTACAGGACTGGCCTGCAAAACCCCCACTCCAGCAGAAGCGCTGGCACCAGGGCAGAGTGCCGCTGGCCCCTGCCCCCCAAGTACCACCAGCTATTTGCCCAGCTGCGCCAGGAAGGCAGCGGGTACTGCATTGTTACCCTACAACCTGGGACCTACAGGCCAGTACTATTTATTGTGGGGGGGCTACTTTGCTGTTAATGTTTATTTATGGGTGGGCTGCGAGACTAACTTAGGCACTGACCGACAGAAGGTCAGGTGCCTGGTTAGTCTCCCTCCAAAAGGGGAGATATGTTACAAATGGCTATTTGTAACTGGCCCTTTAAATGAAAAATTGCCCTGCTTCCCTGGATTGTGGAGAAGCCTATTTGCCAGCCTCCTGCCTCATGACTATGGCCCCTGGAAGATTGTGCCCCTGAAAATGTATTAACTTTTATTGGTGTGTATGGCCCTTTAAGAACCGTCTGGGGACATATTGTGACTTTGCTGAACAATGCCCCTTTAAGACTATGTCCCCAGACCTTTAAAATAACTTGTTCCTGGCTTTCCCCCACTTGGTTCAGTAAATAGGGCTTACTGAACCGAGTACCACACAGGCGGACCACCCAGAAGCTAAAGTGTGCAGGCAATTTACCTCCCAGGCTGTGAGGTTACTGCCGGTTAATTGCACGTGGCGGCGGCCATCTTGGTTTCCTCGAATGCGGTCAGCGGTGTATGCTAAAGATTCTGTGGAACTAAAATCGGCTACACATTCTGCCGAACACCGCTGACCCTTACCTTCTCCCATACGGAACTTGCAGCTCCAGAGACTAAGTCCCGTTCGAAATGGTCATAAAGGACTTCCAGCTAACTTTTGATCCACTGGAGGGATTTGGCTGATTTTTGGAAGTGTTTATGTTTGATGTATGCTGAGTCGGAATATGCAACTGTTATTGAAATTGGATGTATGGTTTTAAAGTTACAGTGTGTGTGTAAAAACTGTATTTTTACTGTATGTAATAATTGGTTTAACTGTTTATCTGAGGGGAGGGAATGTGTGGGCTGCACCAGATGTGTGATTGGTGATTTTATGCCTCCCCCTGAGAGTGTCCTATTTGCATGTAACCTCAATAAAAGCCAGGCTGGGTGTTCCAGACCTCAGACCTCTTCTGACCCTCTAACTTGTAGCCTCGACTCATGTTTGTAGGGGACAGCTATAATCACTACAGGGATTGCTATGCTCTTCATACTCCCTTAGCTACTGAGCTCTTGTAAGAGCTCTGGTTCCTGATCCTGCTTTGCTCGACAGAAGGAAGAGGTTCGCCTATTGGAACCTGGAGCCTGGCCGTAGGTCCAGGGCGCAGAGCAGACGGCGAGATACCAGCCCAGCAGCGGTGGTTCGTGGAGTCTGCAGTGCTTATGGTGGCTGCGGTGCTGATGGTCCTTTGGTGAGCGCTAGGAGCATCCTTTTCTACGGTCCAACTTCCAGCCAGCCTGGAGGCAACCGTAACAATTGGCAATGTGCACTGTAACAGTTATGGAGAGCACACACTGTAGGCCTGACAGAGCCGCTTGAAGGACACTGACTGGCTGCTATTAGCTTACACTGGAAACCTTTTTTCTTTGTAAAAGCACGCTATAAAGACACCAGATATGATTGGCAATGTGCACTGTAACAGTTCTGGAGAGCACACACTGTAGGCCTGACAGAGCCGCTTGAAGGACACTGACTGGCTGCTATTAGCTTACACTGGAAACCTTTTTTCTTTGTAAAAGCACGCTATAGAGACACCAGATATGATTGGCAATGTGCACTGTAACAGTTCTGGAGAGCACACGCTGAAGGAAGGACTGACAGAGCCGCTTGAAGGACACTGACTGGCTGCTATTAGCTTACACTGGAAACCTTTTTTCTTTGTAAAAGCATGCTATAGAGACACCAGATATGAGTGGCAATGTGCACTGTAACAGTTCTGGAGAGCACACACTGTAGGCCTGACAGAGTCGCTTGAAGGACACTGACTGGCTGCTATTAGCTTACACTGGAAACCTTTTTTCTTTGTAAAAGCACGCTATAGAGACACCAGATATGATTGGCAATGTGCACTGTAACAGTTCTGGAGAGCACACGCTGAAGGAAGGACTGACAGAGCCGCTTGAAGGACACTGACTGGCTGCTATTAGCTTACACTGGAAACCTTTTTTCTTTGTAAAAGCACGCTACAGAGACACCAGATATGAGTGGCAACTGTCAAAGTACGCTGGCTCAGGTCTGCAGAGCACACGCTGAAGGAGGCCTGACACCCAGACGCTTGCAGACAACTAACTGCTCTTCTATTACAGTGATAAAAAATATATTTTTTTAAATCTAAAGCTTAAGCTATTGTCACAACAGATATGAGTGGTGGCACTGGGCAAGTGGGCACAGTATCCACTGTGAGCCTCACACAGAAGCTGGCAGGCAGGCAACTGCTCTTCTATTACAGTGAAAAAAAAATATTTTTTTTTAAATCTAAAGCTTAAGCTATTGTAAAAACAGATATGAGTGGTGGCACTGGGCAAGTAGGCACAGTATGCACTGTGAGCCTCACACAGAAGCTGGCAGGCAGGCACCTGCAATTACATTACACAGAAAAAAAAAGAAGCAGCCTGATGTTCTAGCCCTAAAAAGGGCTTTTTGGGGTGCTGTCCTTACAGCAGAGATCAGATGAGTCCTTCAGGTTTGTAGTGGACACTGAATACCCTAGCCTAGCTATCAATTTCCCTATCTAATCAGCAGCAGCTAAACTTTCCCTCCTCTCACTAAGCATGCAGCTTCAGAATGAATCGAAAATGGATGCTGGGAGGGAGGTTGGAGGGTGTGGAAGGGAGGGAGTGCTGCTGATTGGCTGGAATGTGTATGCTGACCGAGAGGCACAGGGTTAAAGTTTGACGCATAGGGGGCGGATCGAACCGCGCATGTGTCCGCCCACCGCGGCGAACGCGAACACGCCGCGAACAGTTCGGTACATCACTACCTAAGATTTATGCAATGTACTAGTTTAGGGGTACATCCAGGTTTGGGGTAAATGTACAGTATAGTTAAGAGGATTATGAGTCACTCTGAGGGGAGGAGATGTGTGGGAGGTAACGGTTATATGATTGGTTACTGTCCTATTTAATGTGAATCCCTCCCTTGCATGGGAGAATGCTTTATAAGGAGACTGTGTGGATTAAAAGTCAGTTCTGTTCCTGATGCTGTGTGTCGTCCAGTTATTGGGAGTGCTGTTGGGATATTATTGGATTGTTTTGCCTGCTGAAAGTACTACTCTATGGATTTATAATACTTGTTCCTGAGCCTCACTGGGATCTATAGTGGAGTTAACCTGTGAAATACCAGGCCTCCGCTACAGTGTGTGTCTGTGTATCTGTATGTATGTTATTGCGTATGTGTTAGTGTGTGTCTGTGTATCTGTATGTATGTTAGTGTGTCTGTGTATCTGTATGTATGTTAGTGTGTATGTGTTAGTGTGTGTCTGTATATGCATGTATGTTAGTGTGTGTCTGTGTATCTGTATGTTAGTGTGTGTATACCTGTGTGTATGTGTTAGTGTGTGTCTGTGTATCTGTATTGTGGCAAACCTAGACACTTCTGGACTCTAATATGGGAAGGTTGTCTGTAGGCTGTACTGTGTGCTATGTATATTTTGCTGTATGTGTATTGTGCTATAGAGATTCGCATGCTGGCAGCCGTAAGCTACCAGCATACAAGTACTTCGTTCGGCGAACAGCGGCTATCTGGGCTGTTCGCCAAACGAACACGGGCCCCCCTGATAGATCACACACTTAGGGTCGTGTGGTGCTTGTTAACCGATTGCAACAATGTTGCAATCGGTAATTAGGGACTCTCCTGGGTGGCCGTCGTTCGACTACCGACCATGCGGCGGTCGGCCATCTTGGATCGTCTATTCTGCAGCGGTGTTTGGTCATCGAGCGCCTGGAACTAAAAACGGCTACTCGATGATGCGAACACCGCTGCACTTCCAGGCCGTTCGGGAGCCCGGTTTTCGATAGATTCGTTCCCCTAAATACAATCGACAGATTGAGGGGAACTTTTATACAGAACAGTATTTGTTGCGGCGTTTGGTCATTTCAGCTGGGATCTGAGCGGTATTCGCACAAAAGGTGCGCTCAGACCCCAGCTATCTACCGAACGTTCGGTTACCTCAATGTACCGAATATTGTCTAAAATTTGTATTTTAAAGTAAATTGTCGGTTTTGCTGCACGAGGAGATAATCCACTTAATCGTCCATTTTAGTGGGAGTATCCTTCTCGTGCAGCAATGCCTGTTGGGAGAATTACAATGCCTGATGGGAGAAATCCCCTGTAACATCTGTACGGAAACCCCTTGCATGGGGAACTGCTTAAATATGCCAGCTTGTGAATAAAGCGAGTTAGTTGACTCCCAAACTGTGTTTCGTCCGGTTATTGGGAGGATTTGGGGACTTGCATTACTTTTCAGCGCTGACTGTGGATTTACCTGTGAAACCAGCGGAGATTGTGGATTCTAATACTGCCCTCCGCTACAATTGGTGGCAAGCGACGGGATCCGACCTTACAGCCGAAAAAGCGCAATTCGTGCAAATTGCAACTGCCGAATGAGAAAAGGGAATGGCAAGTAGAATTCAGCGAAAGAACCGACTACCGAAGTGAATGGAGACAGATTATTCTAAGCTAAAGAGACAGACGTTAAAAGAACTACTAGAAGCCAGGGGTAAGGTAGCCAGCAGCAAACCCAAGGCTGTACTAATTGCAGAGCTGATGGAGGGAGACCGAGCCCGCAGCGCTACACCCCCAGCAGTCATGGAAGAAACTCTCTATCAGAGAGAAATGAGGACCAGGTTGGCATTTCTGCCACAGCCTATATCAGCGGATATGCTGAACCTGGTGATGGCAAATGTGCAGGAGTACGTGATGGCACACAGCCCACAGCATACCCAGGCTCGAGCAGAACCCACGACTGGGTCACCCTACAGCCAGGTAAAACCCCAAATTCCCTATCATGCCTTTAAAGTATTCTGCGAGGAGAAGGATGAGATCGATGGGTTTTTACAAGATTTTGAAAGGCTGTGTGATTTACATGACTTAGCACGGGCAGTATGGGTCCCACTGCTGGCAGGCAGGCTGGCAGGGCGGGCAGCCGAAGCATATCGCGCTGTACCCAGCGAGGACAGCAAAGACTATGAGAAAGTGAAGCGAGCAATATTAGAGAGGTATGCCATTACCCCAGAGACATACCGGTGGAAATTTAGAAACCTGCGAAAACCAGATAAAGATTCTCATGCGGAGTGGGCACACAAGCTGGATCAAGCATCACAAGGGTGGATACAAGCGAGCCAGGCCACTACCATGGAAGGATTGCGACAGTTAATGCTGTTGGAGCAATTCTTCGACGGTTTGGCTCCAGTGACATAAGAATGGGTGCGGGACAGGAAGCCTCTCACCCTAACAGAGGCGGCACGCTTAGCCGACCAGCATTTTGATGCAAGAAGGCATCAGATAACCCTTTCCAAGAGTTACCCGCGACCCACGGGGTCACCCAGCGTTCCAACCCCCCACACTCCCACTGCACCCCCTTTTCTCCCGTCCCCAGGGACTGTACCACCTCCCTCCAGGTATAATGGACGTGCCGATATCCAGTGCCACTCCTGCAAACAGTGGGGGCATATGGCCCGGGAATGCACCCAAAATCAGGGCAGACCCACCTGGAACCAAGCCCGACCGAATCCAGCACCATGGGCTGCTGCCCACTATTATCAGCGGGAACCAGCTGCCCAAGAGATGTGGAGCGTTCAACCCGAGGAACCTCTAGGGGTATTACACGAGGTGATGTCAGTTCGAGCCACCGACAACAGGCAGCATCATCGCCAACTGGTGACCCTGGAGGGGAAAGAAGTACAAGGGCTCCGAGATTCCGGAGCCACGCTCACCTTGATCGCAACTCATCTAGTCCCAGGTTCCGCTCACACTGGCGGATCAGTGGCTGTAAGGGTGGCAGGGGGAGCAGTGTACCGTTTACCCACTGCTAAAGTACATTTGGATTGGGGTGTGGGAGAGGGGGTTGTGGAAGTAGGTCTCATGCAAAACCTACCAGCGGATGTTGTACTGGGGAATGACTTGGGCCAGATGACCTCTGCTTTTGTCCCACAGGCTCCCTACCAAGAAGCCCATCCAGTCACCACACGGCAACAGGCTCGCACCACGGCTCCACCAACACACTCTGAGGCTCAGGTAAGAGACCAAGACCCCCACCCGACACGTATGTCCAGGGATACCCCAGCTAAGTTTGAAGCCGAGGTGAAGTCAGATCCCACATTACAGGTGTACAGAGACAGGGTACGCACTGACCGGGGGGGCTAGAGGGGGAGCGGTAAACTTGGGAGAAAGGGCTACTATACCGCATTGCTGAACGGGGAGTGGGAGGGTCAGTCACAGTGACCACCAAACAATTAGTGGTTCCCCAGAAATATCGTCCCGAGCTACTTAGGATTGCTCACGATATCCCCTTGTCCGGACATCTAGGAATGACCCGTACCCGATATAGGTTAACCCATGCATTTTTTTGGCCAGGAATTTCTAAAGATGTGAGACAATACTGTACCTCCTGTGATATATGCCAGCGAGTAGGCAAGCGAGGTGACCGTCACAAAGCTAAATTATGTCCCCTCCCGATTATTTCGGAACCTTTCAGTAGGGTGGCCGTTGACATAGTGGGACCCTTACCCAAACCTAGTCCCTCCGTAAAACGGTTCATCTTAACGGTAGTAGACTATGCCACCCGATACCCAGAGGCCGTAGCACTCTCGAATATCCATGCAGAGACGGTGGCCGAGGCTTTAATGAAAATATTCTCCCGGGTAGGGTTTCCCCAAGAAATAATATCCGATAGGGGCACCCAATTCACCGCCGAGGTCACCCAGCAACTGTGGAAAATATGTGGCATTAAGCCAATAGTAAATTCTGCGTACCACCCCCAGTCCAATGGCTTATGCGAGAGATTTAATGGTACGCTGAAGCAGATGCTCCGTACGTTTGGAGAGGCCCACAGAGACTGGGAGCGTTTTCTGCCCCATTTGCTCTTCGCATATAGAGAGGTACCTCAAGAATCAACAGGGTGTTCCCCTTTTGAATTGCTGTTTGGGAGAAGGGTACAGGGGCCATTAGACCTAATTAGAGAACATTGGGAGGGAGAGAGTAGCCCTGATGGAACCCCTATTGTATCGTACGTACTGGAATTCAGGGACCGTCTGGAGGCGCTAACTCAGGAAGTACGCACCAACCTCCAGGCGGCCCAACAACGCCAGCGCCGCTGGTACGATAGGGGAGCCAGAGACCGCAGCTTTCAAGTGGGACAGAAGGTTTTGATTTTAAAACCTGTCTGCACAGACAAGCTGCAGGCCATCTGGCAAGGCCCATACCAGGTGGTGGAACAGAGGTGTGACACCACCTATGTGATTGGCCCATGCTCAGGGGTAGGGAAGAGACGCATGCTCCATGTGAACATGCTCAAACCCTACCATGAGAGGACAGAGGACGTGGCGGTGATATGCGCCTCAGCCTCTGAGGATCAGGAGAATCTGCCCCTACCTGACCTATTAGAACAGGAAGAACAGACCGAGCCCTCCAAGGGGGTTCAGCTGGGGGAGCGGCTAAGCCCTCAGGAGCGTGCCCAGGTACAAGAGCTGATTGTAGCTAAAGGGGCTACTTTCTCCAATTTGCCTGGGTACACTCCGCTAGCCACCCACCGAGTTGAAACCCCAGGACAGCTACCTATGCGGCAGACTCCATATCGCGTCCCTGAAGCAGTCAGGACGCATATGAAAATGGAAATAGATGAGATGTTGCAGCTAGGGGTTATCGAACCTTCCGATAGCCCCTGGGCATCGCCGGTAGTGCTGGTACCCAAGAAAGACGTCACGACACGTTTCTGTGTCGACTACCGGAGGCTAAATGACAAAACGGTGTCTGATGCCTATCCGATGCCCCGGATAGATGAGTTGCTGGATAAGATGGCTAGGGGCCAGTATCTCACTACCATAGATTTATGTAAGGGATACTGGCAGATTCCACTAGCCGAGGATGCCATCCCCAAGTCGGCGTTTGTCACCCCATTTGGCTTATATCAATTTCGAGTCATGCCATTCGGGATGAAAAACGCTCCGGCGACGTTTCAGCGGATGGTAGATCGGTTACTGGACGGATTCCAGGAATACGCCTGTGCCTACTTAGACGACATCGCTATATTCAGCCGGACCTGGGCAGAGCACCTAAAACACATAGGGGCCATACTAGATCGCATTGGAGAGGCAGGGTTGACACTGAAACCCAGCAAGTGCCATATAGGGATGGCAGAAGTGCAGTACTTGGGCCACCGGGTGGGAAGCGGGCAACAGAAACCTGAACCAGCTAAAGTGGAAGCTGTAGCTAAATGGCCCACCCCTAGGACAAAAACCCAGGTGCTAGCGTTTCTGGGTACTGCAGGGTATTATAGAAAATTTGTGCCCAACTATAGCGCCCTGGCCAAACCCCTGACTGACTTGACACGTAAGAATCTTCCTCGACTGGTTGTCTGGGCCCCAGAGTGTGAGCAGGCATTCCAACAACTAAAGACTGCTCTAACTAATGCTCCTGTACTTGCTGCTCCTGATCCAACTAAAAGATTTCTTGTTCACACAGACGCTTCAATGTTTGGATTGGGGGCAGTGCTGAGCAAAGTTGGAACCGATGGCGGAGAACATCCCGTAGCTTACTTGAGCCGAAAGTTATTGCCACGAGAAGTAAGCTACTGTCAGGGTACTTGTAGTCTCTACCTCAGAGGAGGTGAGAGACTTAGACGTTTATCCTCCCAGAGGGGTTGTTTCTTCTGTTCCTCGCGGTCCTCTCGGCCATTTACAAGCCGACCGCGAGGGATCCACTTCCTTATATGACGCGACGCTCAGTAGTCGACGTCATGACGCCAACCCGGGTCGACCTGTCAGTCAAGTCCCGAGCACTAATCAGGACTCGTCAGGGGCGTGATTACCCTCTAGAATCAAGGTATAAAGTAAGGCTTTCGGCATCTGCTCATTGCCCTGTCGTGGTTCTAGCCTGTCTAGTCACTCAGTGCTCTTGTATTCTAGTTGTCTCTTTGGTTCTGACCCGGCTTGTTTGTACTACCCTGTTTATCTCTGTTACCCTTTGACTCGGCTTGTCTCTCGCTTACCTGTCCTCTCGTTCCCTCGACCTCGGCTTGTCCCTAGACCATTCTCTACTTACTCCTTACGTTAAGTCCGGCCATTCTAAGGTCCGGTATACGTACCTACCACCTGTTTGTACTCTGCGTGTTGGATCCCTGTCCCGATCCTGACATTACGACAGGGCCAATGGATCCTGCAGGTAAAAACACTCAGGTTGGTCCTTCTGACTCTAGGTTCAACGCCATGGATCACAGAATGGACCAAATGGCTCTAGCACTACAGGCGTTACTATCTCGTTCTAGTAATCAACCAGAGGAGATGCGTAATACTTCTATCTCCCCTGTGAGTTCAGGTCTAGAGGTAGCCACTGTAGGTGCTTCTTCCCGTATCACTCCACCTGTACGTTATGGTGGTTCTCCAGAGAAGTGTCGTGGTTTCTTAAACCAAATAGGTATCCATTTCGAATTACAACCCCGCTCCTATCCTACAGATAGGGCGAAGGTTGGATTTATTATCACATTACTTGTTGAGAAAGCTTTGAGATGGGCCAATCCATTGTGGGAAAATGATAATCCGTTAGTATATAATTATAATGCCTTTGTAGCTGCTTTCAGAAGAACTTTTGACCCTCCAGGTAGAAAGGTCAATGCAGCTAGATTACTGTTGCGCCTTAGACAAGATAACCGAACACTTGTGGATTATGCACTAGAGTTCAGGTCCTTGGCGGCAGAAGTTAAGTGGAATGAACAGGCTTATATAGATGTATTTTTAAATGGGTTATCAGACATAATCCTTGACGAGGTTGCTACTAGAGAGCTTCCTGAAAATGTGGAGGATTTAATTTCTTTTATTTCTCGCATTGATGAACGTTTAAGAGAGAGGCAGAACTCTCGAGAGAGAAACCGTAGACCTTCCTTTAAACTAGCTCCTTCATTTCAAAGTTCTGAATCCACAACCTCACTTTTTCCAGAACCTATGCAGATAGGCAATACTCGCCTCTCAGAAGAGGAGAGACAGTACAGGAGAAGGGAGTACTTGTGTATGTACTGTGGAGTCAGGGCCATTTACGCCTAAATTGTCCTAATCGCTCGGGAAACGCTCGCACCTAAGTTTCTCTAGAGGACAGGCCTTGGGTGTTTCTATTTTGTCCTCTAATCATAATTATAAAGATCACAGGCTTCTGCTACCCGTTTCTTTAACTTGGGAGAAGGGAGTACTAGAAACTATGGCATTGATAGATTCCGGAGCTGCTGAGAGCTTTATCGACCAAGTTTTTGTTACCAAACACGCTATCCCATCCCAGTTAAGGGAGACACCCTTGGCCGTTGAGGCGATAGATGGTAGACCTTTAGTTGAGCCTGTTATTTTTCGTGAAACCATACCCGTTAAATTAACTGTTGGTATCTTACATGAGGAAGACATATCTTTATTGCTTATTTCGTCTCCTTCTGTTCCCATAGTCCTGGGGTATCCTTGGTTAAAAAAACATAACCCTATTATTGATTGGGAATTAGGGGAGATAGTCTCATGGGGTCAGGGTTGTCAGGACAGGTGCTTACGGACAGTGTCACCGCTTTGCGCAGTCAACACACCGATTAATTCTACCTACTCTACAGAGGTACAAATACCGCCCCTGTACCTGGATTTAAAGGCAGTATTTGACAAAAAGAATGCTGATACTTTACCTCCACACAGGTCTTTTGATTGTAAGATTAATCTACTACCTGGTACTATGCCTCCCAGGGGTAATGTATATCCTTTGTCCACTAAAGAGAACTTAGTCTTAGAGGAGTATATTCGTGAGAACCTTGAAAAAGGATTCATTAGGAGATCCTCCTCCCCTGCCGGGGCTGGGTTTTTTTTTGTTAAGAAGAAGGATGGTACACTAAGACCTTGCATTGATTATCGAGGTTTGAACAAAATAACCATTAGAAATGCCTACCCAATTCCTTTGATTACCGAGCTCTTTGATCGTCTAAAAGGCTCCAAGATTTTCACCAAGTTAGATCTCAGAGGGGCGTATAACTTGGTGAGAATTCAGCAGGGACACGAGTGGATGACGGCGTTCAATACCCGTTATGGGCACTATGAATACACAGTAATGCCTTTTGGTCTCTGTAATGCACCGGCAGTATTTCAGGACCTGATCAATGAAGTTCTTAGGGAATTTCAACATGACTGCGTTATTGTATATCTGGATGATATACTTATACACTCTAGAGAGATTGAGACTCACCACAGACAAGTCAGAAGGGTATTGCGCAAGCTTCTTCAACATGGCCTGTACTGCAAATTGGAGAAATGCAGCTTTGACCAATCCCAGATAAACTTTCTTGGTTATGTGATTTCTGGGGAAGGGTTTAAGATGGACCCGGATAAGCTCCAGTCCATTTTGGATTGGCCTTTACCCAGGGGCCTCAAGGCCATTCAGAGGTTTATTGGATTCTCCAACTATTATAGGCGCTTCATTAAGGGATACTCTTCAATTATAGCTCCTATTACCAATATGACCAGACAGGGGGCTGACACTAAGAACTGGTCTACTGAAGCCCTTCTTGCCTTCAAAACACTCAAGGAACTGTTTGCTTCTGCACCAATTTTAGTTCACCCTGATACGACTCTGCCTTTCCTACTCGAGGTAGACGCCTCAGAGACAGGTATAGGTGCTATCCTGTCCCAAAGGTTAGGTGTGGATAAGCCCTTACATCCATGTGGTTTTTTTTCCAAGAAACTATCAGGTCCTGAGAGCAGATATGACATTGGTGACAGGGAACTACTAGCAGTTATCATGGCTTTAAAGGAGTGGAGACATTTATTGGAGGGCACCTTACATCCTGTTACTATTTTGACAGACCACAAGAACTTGTCCTATATTGGGGAGGCCAAGCGCTTGTCCTCCAGGCAAGCTCGTTGGTCTTTATTCCTCACGCATTTCAATTACGTGCTCACTTATAGACCTGGTTCTAAGAATTCTAAAGCCGATGCTTTGTCTCGCCAATATGAACCTTCTGCGATATCTGAGCCGGTTTTGTCTTCTATAGTACCCAGGTGCAATATTATCGCCAACACGAGTCTTAAGATTCACTCTCCGTTGCTTGGTCAGATCATGAAGTTGCAGCATCTGGCGCCTAGACAGACTCCTGGGGCAAGGCATTTCGTTCCTCCTGAACTCCAACTGGAACTCTTACAGTGTTTTCACAACAGTAAGGTGGCTGGGCATCCGGGTATTCGCAAGACATGTTCCTTGATCTCTAAAGATTTCTGGTGGCCTTCTTTACGGAAGGATATTAGGGATTTCATCGGAGCATGTGAGGTCTGTATGAAGACTAAGCAACCTCATACGCTTCCATGTGGTTTGTTACATCCCTTGAACATTCCAGAGAGACCATGGTCCTGTTTGGCTATGGACTTCATTGTAGATTTGCCTGTTTCTAAAAAACAGACTGTGATCCTCACGGTGGTTGATAGGTTTACTAAGATGGCTCATTTCGTGCCCTTAACTAAACTCCCGACTTCTCCTGAATTGGCGGAGATATTCGCGAGAGAGATTTTTCGCTTACATGGGATACCTTCCGAAATTGTTTCCGATAGAGGTTCCCAATTTGTTTCACGTTTTTGGAGATCCTTCTGTTCTCAACTTGGCATCAAATTGAATTTTTCTTCTGCCTATCACCCTCAGTCTAACGGAGCTGCTGAACGTACCAATCAAAAGATTGAACAATATTTGCGTTGTTTTGTTTCTGAACACCAGGACGATTGGGTCGGTTTGATTCCTTGGGCGGAGTTTGCACACAATAATCTCGTTTGTGATTCTACTCGTTCCAGCCCCTTCTTCATGAATTATGGCTTTCATCCTTCCATTCTTCCCTCGGTCTCTCCTTCCCAAGGGGTACCGTCGGTTGATGTTCATGTTGCCAATTTGAGGAAGTTGTCGGATCAGACTAGACAAATTCTCCTACATAATTCCATGTTGTTCAAGAAACACGCTGATAAGCACAGAAGGGCGGCTCCGGTTTTTGTTCCAGGTGATAGGGTATGGTTGAGTACAAGAAACATTCGTTTAAAGGTTCCTTCTATGAAATTCGCTCCTCGTTACATTGGCCCTTACAAGGTTCTGACTCGAATTAACCCAGTTGCGTATCGCCTAGCTCTTCCAGCTGCCTTACGCATTCCTAACTCCTTTCATGTTTCCTTACTGAAACCGTTAGTCTGTAACAGATTTTCCTCCACTATATCCTCTCCTCGCTCTGTTCAGGTTGAGGGTCAGGAGGAGTATGAAATCAACTCCATCATCGATTCTCGAATCTCCCGGGGGAAGTTACAATATCTTATTGACTGGAAGGGATATGGCCCTGAGGAGAGGACTTGGGTACCTCAGGAGGATGTACATGCTCCTCGCCTCCGCAGGGCTTTTCACTCCCGTTTTCCATCTCGTCCCGGTTCCTTCCGCCCGGTGGGCGTTTCTGAGAGGGGGGGGGTACTGTCAGGGTACCTGTAGTCTCTACCTCAGAGGAGGTGAGAGACTTAGACGTTTATCCTCCCAGAGGGGTTGTTTCTTCCGTTCCTCGCGGTCCTCTCGGCCATTTACAAGCCGACCGCGAGGGATCCACTTCCTTATATGACGCGACGCTCAGTAGTCGACGTCATGACGCCAACCCGGGTCGACCTGTCAGTCAAGTCCCGAGCACTAATCAGGACTTGTCGGGGGCGTGATTACCCTCTAGAATCAAGATATGAAGTAAGGCTTTCGGCATCTGCTCATTGCCCTGTCGTGGTTCTAGCCTGTCTAGTCACTCAGTGCTCTTGTATTCTAGTTGTCTCTTTGGTTCTGACCCGGCTTGTTTGTACTACCCTGTTTATCTCTGTTACCCTTTGACTCGGCTTGTCTCTCGCTTACCTGTCCTCTCGTTCCCTCGACCTCGGCTTGTCCCTAGACCATTCTCTACTTACTCCTTACGTTAAGTCCGGCCATTCTAAGGTCCGGTATACGTACCTACCACCTGTTTGTACTCTGCGTGTTGGATCCCTGTCCCGATCCTGACAGCTACGCCGCTATTGAGAAGGAGTGCCTGGCCGTGGTGTGGGCCCTTAAGAAATTACAGCCTTATCTATATGGACAACCTTTTTCCCTACTCACAGATCACAACCCGTTGGTGTGGCTGAACCGTGTAGCTGGGGACAACGCCAGGCTGCTGCGCTGGAGTTTGGCGCTGCAGCCCTTCGATTTTACAATCCATTATCGCCCAGGGAAACAAAACGGTAACGCCGACGGGTTATCTAGACAGACTGAACTTGAAAAGTGATCTGTGAGTACTCTCCCGGACCTCCCCAAGCCGATCCGTTGGGATCAGACTGTGTATGCCGGCTTGGTTCTGGGGGAGCATTGTGGCAAACCTAGCCACTTCTGGACTCTAATATGGGAAGGTTGTCTGTAGGCTGTACTGTGTGCTATGTATATTTTGCTGTATGTGTATTGTGCTATAGAGATTTGCATGCTGGCAGCCGTAAGCTACCAGCATACAAGTACTTCGTTCGGCGAACAGCGGCTATCTGGGCTGTTCGCCAAACGAACACGGGCCCCCTGATAGATCACACACAATGTTGCAATCGGTAATTAGGGACTCTCCTGGGTGGCCGTCGTTCGACTACCGACCATGCGGCGGTCGGCCATCTTGGATCGTCTATTCTGCAGCGGTGTTTGGTCATCGAGCGCCTGGAACTAAAAACGGCTACTCGATGATGCGAACACCGCTGCACTTCCAGGCCGTTTGGGAGCCCGGTTTTCGGTAGATTCGTTCCCCTAAATACAATCGACAGATTGAGGGGAACTTTCATACAGAACAGTATTTGTTGCGGCGTTCGGTCATTTCAGCTGGGATCTGAGCGGTATTCGCACAAAAGGTGCGCTCAGACCCCAGCTATCTACCGAACATTCGGTTACCTCAATGTACCGAATATTGTCTAAAATTTGTATTTTAAAGTAAATTGTCGGTTTTGCTGCACAAGGGGATAATCCACTTAATCGTCCATTTTAGTGGGAGTATCCTTCTCGTGCAGCAATGCCTGTTGGGAGAATTACAATGCCTGATGGGAGAAATCCCCTGTAACATCTGTGCGGAAACCCCTTGCATGGGGAACTGCTTAAATATGCCAGCTTGTGAATAAAGCGAGTTAGTTGACTCCCAAACTGTGTTTCGTCCGGTTATTGGGAGGATTTGGGGACTTGCATTACTTTTCAGCGCTGACTGTGGATTTACCTGTGAAACCAGCGGAGATTGTGGATTCTAATACTGCCCTCCGCTACATGTATGTTAGTGTGTGTATATCTTTATGTATGTTAGTGTGTATGTGTTAATGTGTGTCTGTGTCTGCATGTATGTTAGTGTGTCTGTGTATATGTATGTTAGTGTGTGTATATCTGTATGTATGTTAGTGTGTTTTTGTTAATGTGTGTCTGTATCTGCATGTATGTTAGTGTGTGTCTGTGTATCTGTATGTATGTTAATGTGTGTATATTTAGTGTGTATGTGTTAGTGTGTGTCTGTGTATTTGCATGTATGTTAGTGTGTGTCTGTGTATCCGTATTAGTGTGTTTGTGTATCTGTATGCGTGTTAGTGTGTGCATGTCTGTGCGTATCTTTATGCATGTTAGTGTGTGTCTGTATATCTGTATGTGTGTTCATGTGTCTCTCTGTATGTGTGTTAGAGTGTGTCTGTAAATTTGTATGTTAATGTGAGTGTCTGTATATCTGTGTTGGTGTGTGTAAGTATCTGTGAATCTGCACCTGTGTATCTGTACAAGCAAATACACCCCTACATTCAAATATCAACACTACATGCAGACACACCCCTACATTCAAAGGCAAACAGTACACACAAATACACCCCTAAATTCAACCACACATACTCCATTCAAAACATGCTTACATTCAAACATACAAACACTGCTCAGGGCTAAATACAACCCTGCAAGGATGGGAAAATGGTAGATACCCATTTGGCAAAGTATTATGGTAGTTGTACGAAAGATGGGGATCTACCTTTTTTTCCATCCTTACAATAGGTGGACCTAAAAAAAATCTTGCACCAGTAAGAGCCCCTTTTGCCCACTAGAGCCCTTATCCCAGTCCCACTCACTATGACTCCTGTTCCCCACTGAAGCCTCTTCTCCCCCCGCCACCACAACTCTTTCTGTAACACATGCATGTGTGCGTGATGTATATTTGTGTCTCTTGAAAGTTTGTGGGTACACGGGGGCCCAATGATCTCCTATTGCCCAGGGGCCCCATGAGTTGTCAGTCCGCCCCTGGATGGAGATCTACCTTTTGGCCACTCTTGTGATAGGGGGTCAAAACAAAATCCTTCACCATAGCCATCTCTACGTTAGTTCTGCTACTAGGTCTGAATACACTGAATGCACTGTATATTATTTTATTAACAGCATTTTCTCCTTTATCCCTCTTGATTGAAAGTTGTCTAACATAGTAGCTTGTAGGAGGTGCTGCATTTGATTACAAATCCAGGGGCAGAGTTCTCAACTTCTTCTGTATCCATGTATCAAATTATATATAAATTATGTCATTCTGTAAACCAATGTTGTTTTTGCTTAATTTGCTGTGGATAAAAGCACTTTACAAGAGCTGTAAAATAAACAACTGAATAATTACAAATATTTTGTCCTCTATAACCTGAAATAAATATTAATTTATTGATCTATTACTTACAGCTACTTGCGCTGTGTGAGATGTATAGTTGGGATAGATATTATTGTTTTCATGGGTTATTTATAATGTATGTGGTCTTTTATTTTAAAATTTTTGTTTGTAACAGTGTATTGTATCTGTTTTACAGTAGCGTTTGTGGAACAGCTTCTTTAATATATACACATCAGATATTGCTTTTTTCTTGTTTTTGAACAGTTGATTATGTATGTGCTTGGTGATGTGAGAAGTGCAAGTTAAACACACAAGTATAATGCAATCAACTATTGCGTGTGATTTCATTTGTTTGTGTGCGTGACTGGAGGAGGTTTTATTTGAAGCTCAGTGATGTAGTTTTCTTAACAATTGTTTCCTAGGGATGTTTTGTAATCCCTACAAGCAATTGCTAGAATCTTGGCAAGTAAACAAATTGTTGCCTGTTTAAACCATATAAGGACACACTGGCCCTTTGAAGGTTATGGTGAAATCATGTTATTGCAAGCATGTTGTCCTCAGCTATTCTGTGAATATTCGTTGCTAGATATTTGTTTACATTGTAAAGATTTAAGCATGAAATCGGAGATATAATATGCAATATAATCTCTGCTTCTGTTTATGTTACATCTTATCAGGCAAATGTCTTACTTGCTCTGTTATCTATGTATTCTCACACCAGTAAAGTAAATTAATGAAACATTAAATAAAGGAACTTATAGTTCATAAAAAAGTGTGTATATGAAAAAAAAGTAAGCCAGGTGAAAAGAACTAAGAATTTACAAAAGCTTACAAGTATGCCAATTGACTCTGAAATATACAAATCAAATGGACTTTGAAATACATACTTACCCTACTTCAATGGCTGTGGCGAAACCAACTTCGCCACTGTGGGCTGGAGAAGCCTGGCTGCTAGCCTCCTGCCCGCTGACTATGGCCCCTGGACATATTGCACTTTAAAGACTATATTTGGGCATGTAATAATTTATATTGCTGCTACTGGCCCTTTAAAATCAGCGATGGACATATTGGGACTTATGTCCCTTTAAGACTTTGTAACATATCACAGTAATACTGTCTTAAATATTATGTAGGTATTTATGTGTTCAGTTAAACTGGGGATATGTAGAAATGTGTGTTTTATGTGTTAAATGTATCAGTATGTAATTTTATGTCTTTTACTGTCTTTTTGCAACCATGTGGTTAATGGAGTCTGACTCTAGTCCTAGATAATTGGATTACTTCTCCAATTATCTCCAGGGCAGAAGGGAGGAAGCCGGGATGCATTGTGGGGGATGTTTTACTTCTGTTTGGGCCAGATTGTGCCATGCTGCAAGCCAAGGCCCAAAAGATACTTTACTAACTTTTAAACCCCTGGTCGGATCCATGCCATTTTTTAATATGTTGTTCCCCTGAATGGATTGATTGTGGGTATGTATTTTTATGTGAATGTGATGTATGGTTTTAAAGTTATGAAAGTTGTGTAAAAGTATATTTTACTCTGTATGCATAATGGGATTATGTGTCACACTAAGGGGAGGGGATGTGTGGGAGGTAACATCTATGTCATTGGTTCTTTTATGCCTCCCCCTGGGTGTGGCCTGTATGTGTGAGTTGGAAATAAAAGCCAGACTGGGTGTCCCAGTCTAGAGTTCCTGCTTAACCCTCAAAATGAAGTGTCGTCTCGTTCTTGGGGGGGATTGGATTGTAAGCTGACTGCCAAGAGTGTAAGCCGATTGTATGCTTTTCTTGTTCAGCTGTTCCAGTTCGGAGTGTTATTTCGTATCCAGCTCGGGAGTTCTGATGTTCTGCAGTAGCTGTGCCTGTCTCTAGAAAAGGGGATTATCGCCTAAACGGATTTTTCCCCTTTTATGCTGAAACGGTCCGTTACAATTGGTGGCAAGCGGCGGGATCGTTCCTACAACCAGAGGGACAGCTACAGACAACACCATTCCTGGATTACAAAGTGAGGGCAACGCCAGTACTTGTACAGCGCCCCTATCTACAAGGAACCAACTGCAGCAGAGCAAGCATGGCACCCAGCTACACTCAAGAGGCGTATGACAGAGAGGTCACCACGGTGCTGGCTATATGCGGACCCAACCTCTCAGAGGATCTAATACAGCAGGTGAAGAAAGCAGTGCGAGAGTACTTGCCGCGGGAATCAGAGCGGGCCAGGGGGTTTGCAGACCTCCCTCCCCAGCGGCAATGTGTGGCCCAGGGAGCTGATGGTGTCGTCCATCCTCCCCAACAGCCGTGTGTGTCCAAGGGAGCCGAAGGTGCAGTCCTTCCTCCCCAGCGGCAGGCTGAGTTACAGGGGGCAGAGGTTGTTGTTCCTGCCCCCCAGCAGCAAAGTGATATGCCAAGAAGGCAGTGTGAAGTGAAGGGAGAGGAGAGCAGCGTCCTCCCTCCCCGGCGGCAATGTGTGCCCCAGGGAGCTGATGGTGTCGTCCATCCTCCCCAGCAGCCGTGTGTGTCCAAGGGAGCCGAAGGTGCAGTCCTTCCTCCCCAGCGGCAGGCTGAGTTACAGGGGGCAGAGGTTGTTGTTCCTGCCCCCCAGCAGCAAAGTGATATGCCAAGAAGGCAGTGTGAAGGGAAGGGAGAGGAGAGCAGCGTCCTCCCTCCCCAGCGGCAATGTGTGCCCCAGGGAGCTGATGGTGTCGTCCATCCTCCCCAGCAGCCGTGTGTGTCCAAGGGAGCCGAAGGTGCAGTCCTTCCTCCCCAGCGGCAGGCTGAGTTACAGGGGGCAGAGGTTGTTGTTCCTGCCCCCCAGCAGCAAAGTGATATGCCGGGAAGGCAGTGTGAAGTGAAGGGAGAGGAGAGCAGCGTCCTCCCTCCCCAGCGGCAGTGTGTGCCCCAGGGAGCTGGTGGTGTCGTCCATCCTCCCCAGCAGCCGTGTGTGTCCAAGGGAGCCGAAGGTGCAGTCCTTCCTCCCCAGCGGCAGGCTGAGTTACAGGGGGCAGAGGTTGTTGTTCCTGCCCCCCAGCAGCAAAGTGAGATGCCAAGAAGGCAGTGTGAAGCGAAGGGAGAGGAGAGCAGCGGCCTCCCTCCCCAGCGGCAGTGTGTGCCCCAGGGAGCTGATGGTGTCGTCCATCCTCCCCAGCGGCAGTGTGTGTCCCAGGGAGCAGAAGGTGTCGCCCTTCCTCCCCAGCGGCAGTGTGTATCCCAGGGAGCTGATGGTGTCGTCCATCCTCCCCAGCGGCAGTGTGTCCTGCAGGGAGCAGAGACAGTCAGTCTCGCACCCCAGCAGCCGGACAAGAGAATGAAAGGGGAGACAGCTGGTCCCCCTTTCCACCAGCAGAGAGAGTGGCAGGGAGAGGAGCCTGCTAACCCCCCTCCCCAGCGGCAGTTTACCGTCCAGAGAGAGGAGCTTGTTACACCCTCTCTCCAGCGGCAGCCTAACCCACCAAGGGGAGATGTTAAGCCCCACATCTGTGCAGATGGGACCGTAGTCTCTGCACTTACAGCCCCAGGGGTAGGGACGGTCGGTCCTGTCCCCCAGCCACAGAGCGGTATATCTAAAGGGGAGACAGTCGGTCTCCAGCAGCCAGGCTCCCACCAGACTACTCCCGTGGTAGTGCTGGCAACAGGACAGAGTACCGCTGGTCTCTGCCCCCTCAGCAACCCACCAAGGCAGCCTATCAGTCTCTCACCCAGCCGTGGGGAGGCACCTGAACTTGGACAAAATTCTCCCTCACCCAGGTGTGGTAACTGTTTATTATGGGTGGGCTGCTCTACTACTTCTGTTCTGTGGGTGGGTTGCTGGACTAACCAGGGCACTGACCGACAGGAGGTCAGATACCCTGTTAGTCTAATTGGTAAAGGGGAGAATTGTGGCGAAACCAACTTCGCCACTGTGGGCTGGAGAAGCCTGGCTGCTAGCCTCCTGCCCGCTGACTATGGCCCCTGGACATATTGCACTTTAAAGACTATATTTGGGCATGTAATAATTTATATTGCTGCTACTGGCCCTTTAAAATCAGCGATGGACATATTGGGACTTATGTCCCTTTAAGACTTTGTAACATATCACAGTAATACTGTCTTAAATATTATGTAGGTATTTATGTGTTCAGTTAAACTGGGGATATGTAGAAATGTGTGTTTTATGTGTTAAATGTATCAGTATGTAATTTTATGTCTTTTACTGTCTTTTTGCAACCATGTGGTTAATGGAGTCTGACTCTAGTCCTAGATAATTGGATTACTTCTCCAATTATCTCCAGGGCAGAAGGGAGGAAGCCGGGATGCATTGTGGGGGATGTTTTACTTCTGTTTGGGCCAGATTGTGCCATGCTGCAAGCCAAGGCCCAAAAGATACTTTACTAACTTTTAAACCCCTGGTCGGATCCATGCCATTTTTTAATATGTTGTTCCCCTGAATGGATTGATTGTGGGTATGTATTTTTATGTGAATGTGATGTATGGTTTTAAAGTTATGAAAGTTGTGTAAAAGTATATTTTACTCTGTATGCATAATGGGATTATGTGTCACACTAAGGGGAGGGGATGTGTGGGAGGTAACATCTATGTCATTGGTTCTTTTATGCCTCCCCCTGGGTGTGGCCTGTATGTGTGAGTTGGAAATAAAAGCCAGACTGGGTGTCCCAGTCTAGAGTTCCTGCTTAACCCTCAAAATGAAGTGTCGTCTCGTTCTTGGGGGGGATTGGATTGTAAGCTGACTGCCAAGAGTGTAAGCCGATTGTATGCTTTTCTTGTTCAGCTGTTCCAGTTCGGAGTGTTATTTCGTATCCAGCTCGGGAGTTCTGATGTTCTGCAGTAGCTGTGCCTGTCTCTAGAAAAGGGGATTATCGCCTAAACGGATTTTTCCCCTTTTATGCTGAAACGGTCCGTTACAATGGCTATTACTCTCCTTTCTTTCCTTGTATCTCCGTACCTGAGGTATCGCTGCTCTCTATTCTCCCTCACCCTGTATTACCTCTCAAAATCACCATCCACTCGCCCCAACCCTGCATCCTTTCGCCAACCCTGCATTAGAGCTTAACACAGTAAAGGAGTTTAAGCATGCGTGGGATAGGCTAGGGACTAATGAAAGTATTTAGCAAATTGGTCAGACTAGATGGGCCGAATGGTTCTTATCTGCCGTCACATCCTATGTTTCTATGTTTCTATTTCTCTCTCCTAAAACCAACATGCCTTCTCCTTGCCATCTCTTTTCCTTGTATTTCCTCTACTTCATGATCATAATCTTACACATGTTGCCGACAGAGTGAAGGGATTATTGGGAGGGGCTGGGGATGACCCAGCTGTCATGGTCCATAGTGGTACCAATGACACAGTCAGAGGAAAATGGAAGGTCCTAAAGAATGAGTTCAGGGAACTTACCGGGCCTTAGAATGGCCGGACTTAACGTACCAGAGAATAGTCAGGATACTTTCCGAGGTTGGGGATACAGAAAGAGACACAACAATAAGGGAAAGCCAGAAGTCAGGGATACCAGAATACAGGGAAGTCAATACGAAGCCAAAGTCTATAATCAGAAGTAAACGCTCAGAAACACACTCTCGGACAACCACTAGGGAAACCACGACAGAGCAATGATGAAAAGGCATAAGGAGTTTAAATAAGCTTTAAATAAGCTTTGATTGGCCAAAAATCTGCCTTTGACCCCAGTACGTGCTGCAAGCGTCTCCCGCGTGATGTCACGCACACGCTGACGTCTTCATTAACGTCGGCAGACGTCGGGCTAAAATTTGGCGTGGATCCGCAGCGGGCAGCGTCCATCAACATGTTGCAGGTTTTAGGCACAGAAACGCACGGCCGCTGGGCGCAAATGCCGCAAGGTGAGGCTGAATATGTTACCCCCCACCTGAAGACACCGGAAACTTGGCGTGGAAAGAGCGAATCTTGCGGCCAGCATGAATGTTAGAGGCCGGAACCCAAGAATGCTCCTCAGGCCCATGCCCCCTCAAATCAACCAAATACTGTAAGGACCACGAGAAAATCTGGAATCAATTATGGAAGAGACCTCATACTCCTCCTGTCCAGAAATAACCAATGGAGGAGGCAGAACATTTGGGACAGTATACATATTGCAGACAAGAGGTTTGAGCAGGGAAACATGAAAGGTGTTAGGAATACGTAAGGAGGCAGGAAGCACCAGAGAATAGGAGAAAGGATTAATTTTCCTAATGATATGGAATAAACCAAGGAATCTGGGGGCAAACTTCATGCTAGGAACTTTTAGTTTAATGTTGCGCGATGATAACCACACCCTCTCACCCACTTGGTAAACAGGGTTGGTACCCCACTGTTTATCTGCATAAAATTTGAAACGATCAGCCACGGATTTGAGATCGGAGTGAACTTTGGTCCAAGTATCACGAATAGAAGCAAGGTGATCATCCAAAGCAGGGATAGCTGTGTCAGAGAAGAAAGCTGGTAGGACAGTAGGATGACGACCGTTATTAACAAAAAATGGGCTATGACTGGAAGAGTCATGATTAGCATTGTTCCTAGCGATCTTGGCCCAGGGTAGTAATTCAGACCAATTATCTTGAATGCTATTAACAAAACAATGCAGATACAATTCTAATGACTGATTAACCCTCTCAGCCGTGCCATTGGTTTGGGGCTGGTAAGAGGACAAAAATTACAATTCATTGCCCAACTGCTTATGGAAAGCCTTCCAAAACCGAGACACAAACTGGGAACCTCTGTCAGACATAATATTGTGAGGAATGCCATGCAGGCAGACAATATCCCGTATAAAAATAAGAACCAAGTATTGAGAGCAAGGCCAATTTTTTGAATGGAACAAAATCATCTTGGAAAAGCGGTCAACTACCATAAGGATGGTGGTATAGCCACTAGAGCTAGGAAGTTCCACAATGAACTCCATGGACAAATGGGACCACGGAACACTAGGCACAGACAGGGCCGCCATCAGGGGGTGACAACCATGACTGTTTTCATGGGCCTGGCGGTCCTGGGGGGCCCAGGCACCCAGGGCCCCCCATTCCCAATGTGCATACATATCGCTATATACATGTGTTTTGGCAGTGGCTATATACATGTGGCTATATACAAGTGTTTTGGCAGTGGCAGAACTACCTGAGGGGGCCCATCGGGTGGTCCATGCACTTAGGGCCACCCGATGGGCATATCTCTAAAGGGGCCCGATCAGTGCCGTGTATTTTTAATAGCTAGTCCGGGCCCCTTTAAGGATCCTGGCACTGGCAGTGTTGGGAGGAAGTGAGCTCACTTCCCCCCCAGCAAACACCCGCGCGGGAGGAAGCACCGGGGAGTGTGAAGAGGAGAGGAGGATAGAGTCAGACCCACACCCACATCAGCCCCAGGCCCCCAGCCAGCAGAGTCCACTCTCCTGCAGCCTAAAGATAAGAAACATGAGGATGGGAGGAAGCATTGGGAAGTGTGAAGAGGAGGACAGAGTCAGACCCACACTCACATCAGCCCCAGCCAGCAGAGTCTACCCTCCTGCAGGTAAGAAACAGGAGGGTGGTTAAAAAAAGTGTGTCAGTGTTTGTATCTATGTGTACCTGAGTGTTTGTGTGTGTGTGTGTCTATCAGGGTGTGTATCTATGTGTACCTGAGTGTGTGGGTGTCTGTCTGTATCTGTGTATCTATCAGTGTGTGTATCTATGTGTACCTAAATGTGTGGGTATCTGTCTGTATCTGTGTATCTATCAGGGTGTGTATCTATGTGTTTGTTTGTATCTGGTTGGTAGTGTGCACCCGAGTGTATGTTTTTGTTATTGTTTTATTCTTTGATTTTTTTTTATAGCAGTGCTGCAGCTTTTATGTTCATGGTTTTCTAGTGTCTGTGCTTTTGATTTTTATGTACACTTTTTGTCCACAATCATTTTCACTACTTAGTTTATATGCCCCATTTATTTTAGTTTTAGTTGGGGCTCTAGTTAAATGTTTAAACAGATTGTTAGTTTGTTTTGGTAACTTTGTTGTAATGTATATCTTTTCTATTTGGCGCTGCCTGTCCATGTTGTGTATGTTTTTTTCTTGCATAGCCTGTCTTATATTTTATTATGTGCATGGCCCATTTTCGGTCGTTTGCATTTATTTTTAAAAGTGTGTTAATTATATATTGCTGGATCGCTCATGCTTTCTTTGTTTTCTGAGATTCTCAACTAAAGCTGTGTTTATTTGGTGTTAATCTGCCCATAGAATACTTTATTATTGTTTCTCTACATTTTTACACATATATTTTATTTATATTTAGTTTTTAGGTGTACCTGTTTGTGTGTCTGTATGTATCTGTGTCAATGTGCACCTGTGTGTGTGTGTCTGTATCTTTCAGTGTGTCTGTATATTTACATGTATGTCAGTGTGTGTGTATGTATCAGAGTGTTAGTGTGTGCATGTGTGTATCTGTGTATATATGGGTTGCCAGATTGCACCTGAGTGTGTATCTCTGTGTGCGTGTATCTGTGTGTCTGTATCTGGGTGTCAGTGTGCACGTGAATGTATGTGTGGGTGTGTAACCGTGTCTGTATATTTCCCTGTATGTCAATGCATGTACCTGTATCTCCTATGTGTGTGCATGTATGTATATCAGTGTGTGTGTGTGTGTCAGTTTGCACCTGAATGCATCTGTGTATGTGTGTATGTCTATGTATCTGTGTCAGTGTGAACCTGAGTGTATATTTGTGTAACTATGTGCCAATATGTGTAACTGTGTGTCTGTGTATTTGCATGTATGTCAGGGTGTGTATCTGTATGTGTGTGTGTGTATACACTACAGACAAATGCACGCTTGCATTCAAACACCAACATTCAAATACACACATGCTCCATTCAATACCATGTTTATATTCAAACACACATACACTGCTGAGTGCTAAATACAGCCCTGCAAATTGTAGATCCCCAGCTAGCAAAGCATTCTGGGACTTACAACAGATTCAGAACTACATTTGGCCACTTTACACACATTGCATCCACTAAACACACACTGTGCATTGACTACACACACACAGAGACTCTGCATTCACTCTACACACATAATGCATCCTTGTGGGCAGATTCAAGGACGGCCCTGTGGGCGGACTCGTGAGTGGACTCTGGGGGCCCAGACCTTGAACTTTGTCAGGGGCCCCAACATTTCTGATGGCAGCCCTGAGCACAGAAAGTGGTTGCAACAAGCCAGATGGAAGCTTATGAGGAACTTTCGAAACTGCGCAAACTGAACAAGTCTGCACATAATCTTTAACGTCTTTCCTGAGAGTATTCCACCAAAATGATCTCATGATCGTGGAAATGGATTGTTTAATGCCTGGGTGTCCAGCAGTTATGTTGTTGTGGAACACCCTCATGACATTCTCTCTTTCACTCAATGGAACAAACAATTTATCTAGCGGTTTATTGCATGGCGCCTGAGACTGAGCGTCCATGATGGCGCCAAGCAAAGGTGATGATAATGAAAGGACAATGGAAGCGATGATACATTCAGGTGGCACAATAGGGGTTGAACTCAATTGGAGGGCTCTGTCTGTTCATCCTGTTCTAATAGGTCAGGTAGGGGCAGATTCTCCTGATTCTCAGAGGCGGAGGCGCATATCGCCGCCACGTCGTCTATCCTCTCATGGTAGGGTTTGAGCATATTCACATGGAGCATGCGTCTCTTCCCTACCCCTGAGCAGGGGCCAATCACATAGGTGGTGTCACATCTCTGTTCCACCACCTGGTATGGGACTTGCCAGATGGCCTGCAGCTTGTCTGTGCGGACAGGTTTTAAAATCAAAACCTTTTGTCCCACTTGAAAGCTGCGGTCTTTGGCTCTCCTATCGTACCAGCAGCGCTGGCGTTGTTGGGCCGCCTGAAGGTTGGTGCGCACAGCCTGAGTTAGCGCCTCCAGGCGGTCCCTGAACTCCAACACTTAAGATACAATAGGGGTCCCATCTGGGCTATTCTCTCCCTCCCAATGCTCTCTAATTAGGTCTAATGGCCCTCACACCCTTCTCCCAAACAGCAATTCAAAAGGGGAAAACCCTGTCGACTCCTGGTGTACCTCTCTATATGCGAAGAGCAGATGGGGTAGAAAACGCTCCCAGTCTTTATGAGCCTCTCCAAACGTACGGAGCATCTCCTTCAGAGTACCGTTAAACCTTTTGCATAAACCATTGGACTGGGGGTGATAAGCGGAATTTACTATTGGCTTATAGCCACATATCCTCCACAGTTGTTGGGTGACCTCGGCGATGAACTGGGTGCCCCTATCAGGTATGATTTCCTGGGGAAACCCCACCCTGGAAAATATTTTCATTAAGGCCTCGGCCACAGTTTCGGCATGAATATTGGAGAGGGCGATGGCCTCGGGGTACCGGGTGGCGTAGTCTACCACTGTTAAAATATATCTCTTCCCCGAGGGACTGGGCTTAGGTAAGGGCCCCACTATATCTACTGCCACCCTACTTAAGGGTTCTTCAATGATGGGGAGAGGGCATAATTTAGCTTTGTGGCGGTCACCTCGTTTGCCCACTCGCTGGCAAATGTCGCATGAGTTGCAGTACTGCCGCACATCTTTAGAGATCCCTGGCCAGAAAAAGGCGTGCGGGTGCATGTCATTCCTAAATGCCCAGATAAAGGAATGTCGTGAGCAATCCTAAGCAGTTCTTGTCTATACTTGTGGGGGACTACTAACTGTTTAGTCGTTACTGTGACGGATCCCCCCACTACTCTTTCAGCAAGGCGATATAATAGCCCTTTCTCCCATGTATACCGCTCCCCCTATAGCCCGGCCTGATCTGTGCTCACTCTGTCCCTGTATACTTGTAGCGTGGGGTCTAACTTAACCTCCGCCTCAAATTTCGTTGGGGTATCCCAGGTCATACGTGACGTGTGTGTGTGATTGTCGTTTACCTGAGCCTCAGAGTGTGCTGGTGGAACTGTGGTGCGAGCCTGCTGCCAGGTGGTCACTGGATGGGCTTTCTGGTGTGGAGCCTGGGGTAATAAAGCAGAGGTCATCTTGCCCAAGTAATTTACCAGTACAACATCTGTAGGTAACTTCTGCATTAGGCCCACCTCTACCATCCCCTCCCCCGCACCCTAATTCAAATGTACTTTGGCAGTGGGTAGTCGGTACACTGCTCCCCCTGCAACTCTTACTGCCACTGATCTGCCAGTGTGTTCTGAACCTGGAACCAAATGAGGGGCTACCAAAGTTAGAGTGGCTCCTGAATCTCGGAGCCCCTGTATTTCTTTCCCCTCCAGGGTCACTAGCTGGCGATGATGTTGCCTGTTGTCAGTGGCTTGAACGGACATTACTTCGTGCAGTATTCCTAGGGGTTCTTCTGCCTGAGCGCTCAGTATCTCCTAGGTGGTTGGTTCCACTTGATAATGATGGGCGGCTGCTCTGGGTGCTGGGTTTAGTCGTACTTGATTCCAAGCTTGTCTGCTCCAATTCTGGGTGCACTCTCTCGCCATGTGACCCCACTGCTTGCACATATGGCACTGAATATTAGCTCGGCCATTATACCGGGAGGGTGGGGTGTGTGCCACCGGGTTAGGTCGGAATGGAGTCGCTGTGTGTGGAGTAGGGGTAGGTGTATTCGGTGCAGTGGTGGGTCGAGGGTATCCCCGGTTAAGGTTCCCGTGATGCCTTCTGGAGTCATAATGCTGGTCCACTAGTCGGGTGAGGGGTTTTCGGTCTCTCACCCATTCTTGTGCCTCTGGAGACAGGCCATTAAAAAATTGCTCCAGCATCAACTGTCGCAACTCCACCATAGTGGTTGCTCGACTGGCCTGGATCCACCCCTGAGAGGCTTGATCCAGTTTGTGTGCCCACTCAGCATGGGAGTTCTTTTTGGGTTTGCGCAATCCGCGAAACTTGCGCCGGTATGCCCCTGGGTATGCCTCCGGAGCGGCAATATTAAAATCCACGATCTCCGCTGGTACAGAAGGTAATCCACAGTCAAGCTCTGAAAAGTAAGGCAATGTCCCAAATCCCCCAGTAACTGGACGAAACACAGTTCTGGGAGTCAACTGAGGTCTTTATTCACAGCTTCCAGTATTTATGCAAGTCCCCATGCAAGGGGTTTCCTTACTGACATAGCAGGGGTAATACAGTAAGAGACTACATGGGGGACTTAACATTTGGAGCATTTCTCCCATCAGGCTGCACGAGAGGGATACTCCCACTGAAATATACCGTTAAGTGGATTATCCCTCCGTGCAGCAGAACCGGCATTTCACATTTAAATCCATAACTCCAACAATATTCACATTATTTGCACGAACAGATGTTCGGTAGATAGCTGGGGTCTGAGTGCACATTTCGTGTGAATACCGCTCAGATCCCAGCTAAAACAACCGAACGCCGCACAAAATACATTTGCTTATTAAATTCGTTTAAAAGTAACGAACACCGATGGGGAACCACAATAGGAGAAGACCGGAGCTCCCGAACAGCTTGGAAGTACAGTGGTGTTCGTGTCGTCGAGTAGCCGTTTTTAGTTCCACGCTCGACGTGGACGACCAAACACCGCTGAGGAGACAAAGGATCCAAGATGGCCGACCGCCGCGTGGTCGGTAGTCGAAAGACGGCCACCTAGGAATGCACTTAATTACCGATTACAACAATGTTGCAATCTGGTAATTGGTGCCACATGACCCTCAGTGTGTGGGATTGGGTTCGTTATATAATTTGTTTCACGAACAGCCGGTAAAACAGCTGTTCATGAAACAACCAGGTAAATGCCAGCGGCTTTCGGCTGCTAGCATACGAATTCTAGAGGATTACAAGCAAATAGACATTTCCATACAGCAAGCACAGTGCATTAAACAGAATTGGGCAGCAATGTTCTGGACAACCTTTAAGGACACAGTTTTATAGTCTGAAGTGGCTAGGTTTGCCACACTAATGTCCTCCCCCGTGGCCCCCTCCTCTGAGCGGTGGGGGGGGCCCTAAATACAAATAAGGGGGGGTACCTAATGTCCTCCCCCCTGGCCCCCACCCCTGAGCGGTGGGTGGGGGCCCTAAATACTAATGGGGGGACCTAATGTCCTCCCCCCTGGCCCCACCCCTGAGCGGTGGGTGGGGGTCCTAAATACTAAAAAGGGGGGGACCTGATGTCCTCCCCCCTGGCCCCCACCCCTGAGCGGTTGGTGGAGGCCCTACAGTAAAATAAGGGGGGAGGACCTAATGTCCTCCCCCTGGCCCCCACCCCTGAGCGGTGGGGGGCCCCTAAATACAAATAAGGGGGGGACCTAATGTCCTCCCCCCTGGCCCCCACCCCTGAGCGGTGGGTGGGGGCCCTAAATACTAAAAAGGGGGGGACCTAATGTCCTCCCCTCCTGGCCCCCATCCCTGAGCGGTGGGTGGAGGCCCTACAGTAAAATAAGGGGGAGGACCTAATGTCCTCCCCCCTGGCCCCCACCCCTGAGCGGTGGGTGGGGGCCCTAGAAAAATGTTAACCCACCCTCCCAGGTGTCAAGGGGTCCCCAAACCCCTAGTCAACCCCTCCACCCAAAAAAAATTAACCCCCTATCTACCCCCCTCACCCTAAAAATAATGAGGGGGGGACCTTTAACTAAGTACCTGTAAAAAAATAAAACTTACCATTCAATATTTTCTTTCTTCTAAAATCGTATTTTTTCAGCTCCAAAAAGGCAAAATAAAAAGTCATAATAACCGACGCACTTAAAAAAAAAAAAAAAAAAAAAGAACGCAAAAAAAATAATCCTTCTTCACCCATGGAGGGCTCCGCGCAGACTGAGCTCTGCAGGGCAGGGCAAGGCTTATACAGGGTTATTAGGGTTTAAGCCATCCAATCAGAGTGCTCTGACAGGTAAATGAAGAGACTGACAGGTAAGTTTCTACATTTACCTGTCACAGCCCTCTGATTGGTTGGTTTGAAATCCACCAATCAGAGTACTCTGTGTCATTTTACACAGCGTGGGAAAGTTCTTTGGAATTTCCCCACGCTGCGTAATTTGACTCATAACTCTCTGATCGGTGGATTAAGTAACCAATCAGAGTGCTATGAGTCAAATTACACAGCGTGGGAAAATTCCAAAGAACTTTCCCACGCTATGTAAAATGACACAGAGCACTCTGATTGGTGGATTTCAAACCAACCAATCAGAGTGCTGTGGCAGGTAAATGTAGAGAGGGGGCCCCCCTTTTTAGTATTTAGGGCCCCCACCTGCCGCTCAGGGGTGGGGGCCAGGGGGAGGACATTAGTTCCCCCTCTTTTTAGTATTTAGGGCCCCCACCTGTCACTCAGGGGTGGAGGCCAGGGGGGAGGACATTAGTTCCCCCCCTTATTAGTATTTAGGGCCCCCACCTACCACTCAGAGGTGGGGGCCAGGGGTGAGGACATTAGGTCCCCCTTATTCCAATTTAAAGCCCCCAGCCACCGCTCAGAGGTGGGGGCCAGGGGGGAGGACCTTAGGTCCCCCCCTTTTTAGTATATAGGGCTCCACCCGCCGCTCAGGGGTGGGGGCCAGGGGTGAGGACATTAGGTCCCCCTTATTCCAATTTAAAGCCCCCAGCCACCGCTCAGAGGTGGGGGCCAGGGGGGAGGACATTAGGTCCCCCCTTATTAGTATTTAGGGCACCCACCCACCGTTCAGGGGTGGGGGCCATGGGGAGGACATTAGGTCCCCCCCTTATTCCAATTCAAAGCCCCCACCCGCCGCTCAGGGGTGGGGGCCAGGGGGGAGGACATTAGGTCCCCCCTTATTAGTATTTAGGGCACCCACCCACCGTTCAGGGGTGGGGGCCATGGGGAGGACATTAGGTCCCCCCCTTATACCAATTTAGGGCCCCCACCCGCTGCTCAGGGGTGGGGGCCAGATGGGAGGACATTAGGTCCCCCCCTTATTAGTATTTACGGCCCCCACCCGCCGCTCAGGGGTGGGGGCCAGGGGGGAGGACCTTAGGTCTCCCCCTTTTTAGTATTTAGGGCCCCCACCTGCCGCTCAGGGGTGGGGGCCAGGGGGGAGGACATTAGGCCCCCCCTTATTAGTATTTAGGGCCCCCACCCACCGCTCAGAGGTGGGGGCCAGGGGGGAGGACATTAGGTCCCCCCTTATTCCAATTTAAAGCCCCCACCCACCGCTCAGGGGTGGGGGCCAGGGGGGAGGACCTTAGGTCCCCCCCTTTTTAGTATTTAGGGCCCCCACCCGCCGCTCAGGGGTGGGGGCCAGGGGGAGGACATTAGGTCCCCCCTTATTCCAATTTAAAGCCCCCACCCGCCGCTCAGGGGTGGGGGCCAGGGGGGAGGACATTAGGTCCCCCCGTATTAGTATTTAGGGCACCCACCCACCGTTCAGGGGTGGGGGCCATGGGGAGGACATTAGTTCCTCCCCTTATTCCAATTTAAAGCCCCCACACGCCGCTCAGGGGTGGGGGCCAGGGGGAGGACATTAGGTCCCCCCTTATTAGTATTTAGGGCACCCACCCACCGTTCAGGGGTGGGGGCCATGGGGAGGACATTAGGTCCCCCCCTTATACCAATTTAGGGCCCCCACCCGCCGCTCAGGGGTGGGGGCCAGATGGGAGGACATTAGGTCCCCCCCTTATTAGTATTTACGGCCCCCACCCGCCGCTCAGGGGTGGGGGCCAGGGGGGAGGACCTTAGGTCTCCCCCTTTTTAGTATTTAGGGGCCCCACCTGCCGCTCAGGGGTGGGGGCCAGGGGGGAGGACATTAGGTCCCCCCTTATTCCAATTTAAAGCCCCCACCCGCCGCTCAGAGGTGGGGGCCAGTGGGGAGGACATTAGGTCCCCCCCTTATTAGTATTTACGGCCCCACCCGCCACTCAGGGGTGGGGGCCAGGGTCCCCCCTTTTTAGTATTTAGGGCCCCCACCCACCGCTCAGGGGTGGGGGCCAGAGGGGAGGACATTAGGCCCCCCCTATTAGTATTTAGGGCCCCCACCCACCGCTCAGGGGTGGGGGCCAGGGGGGAGGACCTTAGGTCCCCCCTTTTTAGTATTTAGGGCCCCCACCTGCCGCTCAGGGGTGGGGGCCAGGGGGGAGGACATTAGGTCCCCCCCTTATTAGTATTCAGGGCCCCCACCCACAGCTCAGGGGTGGGGGCCATGGGGAGGATATTAGGTCCCCCCCTTATTCCAATTTAAAGCCCCCACCCGCCGCTCAGGGGTGGGGGCCAGGGGGGAGGACATTAGGTCCCCCCTTATTAGTATTTAGGGCACCCACCCGCCGTTCAGGGGTGGGGGCCATGGGGAGGACATTAGGTCCCCCCCTTATACCAATTTAGGGCCCCCACCCGCCGCTCAGGGGTTGGGGCCAGAGGGGAGGACATTAGGTCCCCCCCTTATTAGTATTTACGGCCCCCACCCGCCGCTCAGGGGTGGGGGCCAGGGGGGAGGACCTTAGGTCCCCCCCTTTTTAGTATTTAGGGCCCCCACCTGCCACTCAGGGGTGGGGGCCAGGGTGGAGGACATTAGGCCCCCCTTATTAGTATTTAGGGCCCCACCCACCGCTCAGAGGTGGGGGCCAGGGGGAGGACATTAGTTCCCCCCTTATTCCAATTTAAAGCCCCCACCCGCCGCTCAGAGGTGGGGGCCAGTGGGGAGGACATTAGGTCCCCCCCTTATTAGTATTTACGGCCCCACCCGCCACTCAGGGGTGGGGGCCAGGGTCTCCCCCTTTTTAGTATTTAGGGCCCCCACCCACCGCTCAGGGGTGGGGGCCAGGGGGGAGGACATTAGGCCCCCCCTATTAGTATTTAGGGCCCCCACCCACCGCTCAGGGGTGGGGGCCAGGGGGGAGGACATTAGGTCCCCCCTTATTAGTATTTAGGGCCCCCACCCACAGCTCAGGGGTGGGGCCATGGGGAGGACATTAGGTCCCCCCCTTATTCCAATTTAAAGCACCCACCCGCCGCTCAGGGGTGGGGGCCAGGGGGGAGGACATTAGGTCCCCCCTTATTAGTATTTAGGGCACCCACCCGCTGCTCAGGGGTTGGGGCCATGGGGAGGACATTAGGTCCCCCCCTTATACCAATTTAGGGCCCCCACCCGCCGCTCAGGGGTGGGGGCCAGAGGGGAGGACATCAGGTCCCGCACTTATTAGTATTTACGGCCCCCACCCGCCGCTCAGGGGTGGGGGCCAGGGGGAGGACCTAAGGTCCTCCCCTTTTTAGTATTTAGGGCCCCCACCTGCCGCTCAGGGGTGGGGGCCAGGGGGGAGGACATTAGGCCCCCCTTATTAGTATTTTGGGCCCCCACCCACCGCTCAGAGGTGGGGGCCAGGGGTGGGGGCCATGGGGGAGAACATTAGGTCTCCCCCTTATACCAATTTAGGGCCCCCACCCGCCACTCAGGGGTGGGGGCCATGGGGGAGAACATTAGGTCTCCCCCTTATACCAATTTAGGGCCCCCACCCGCCACTCGGGGGTGGGGCCAGGGGGGAGGACATTAGGTCCCCCCCTTATTAGAATTTAGGGCCCCCACCCACCATTCAGGGGTGGGGGCCGGGGGGGAGGACAATAGGTCCCCCCTTTAGTTTAAAAGCCCCCAGTCGCGCGTCGCGGGTGCAGGCTCAGGAGGAGGACCCTATTTTTTAAAACAGTGAGTAGCCACAGGCTAAAATTTACTAATACTATGTCATTTTTACTTAGTATTAGTAAATTTGTCTGAAAGACCAATTTAGGTCTTTCAGCCTTTTGGTAGATAACTCCCTAATACCGTGGGAATTACGAGTCTCGTAAGGCCTTACTCTGCCTTCTTATCATTTCATTACATATTTGGTGGAACCCGGGGCTTGTTTCTAAATATGGACCAACATTCAGGTGCCTCATCTTACACAGGTTCTTACATTACAGTATCATTGATACACACATCTTCATAAGTTTGAAATCTTTTTACATACATCATGTATACCAGTGGCACTCCTCAGGCCCACTACTCAAGGTTAGTATCTACATATGTTTTGGTACATCATTCAAGGAGACAAGCCCCATTAGGTTAGATAACTGGCATCCAGAGATAGATGCTGGCCTTAGCAACCCAAAGTAAATGCACCAGTCCCGCAAGGCCTACTTCCCACCTCAACATGGAGGTTCAGCCCCACGGCGAAAATCATAGTTAGCCACCTCGCTTGCCCTTCTTTAGGGCACAGCTAGGGCTCCCCAAGTCACGGCTACACGTTTTGAATATCCTACGGTCATCGAGAGGCCAACATCCCACTACCACGTTCAAGTGGCCACAAATTCCCTCGGCTAAAATAGGTAGAGCCTCTCACCGCCACTTGGCATTAGAAGGGCCTCACCTATCACTTGGTTTTAGTTAAGTTCATCGCCTCGGCACTAGTTAGCAGGCCAGTTCCGAAGGTATCGTCCCCCCTTCACACTACTCTCTCACCCATAATCTACACAGATGCAGCAGCACACACAGGGTTTGCAGCTATTTTTGGAAACCACTGGTTTATGGATAACTGGCCCACTGAGACGGATGCCTTGCTGGCCTTTAGAGAAATATCCTCATTGTTCGAGATTTAACCCATCGTGGCGGCCGCCCATACATGGGCTCATCTCTGGACCGGCAAGGCAGTTAAATGCTACTCAGACAATTCACCCACTCACCACAGCTAAATTCACATCTCACGTCAGAACTCTACTATCAAGGTTGGGCCACAACCCGGTTTCCTTCTCTGGTCACTCCTTCCGTATAGGCGCAGCATCTTCAGCATCTAGCTCTAACACACCAGTCCACATAATTAAGAGACTGCGCTGCTGGAAATCCACTATTTACAATACCTACATACCACGACCATAGATGGCGCTTCGACAAGCTTTCAGAAATCTTGCTTTGTAACTTGCAATAAAGTGTGTTTACTTTGAATTCTTCTTTTGTCCTCTTTTTATTACACGCCTACTCGTACGTTGGTTTCGGCACACCTCAACCAACTTTGCATCTTCCTATACATTCCATAACCTATTAGAAATTCCGAGCACAAGTTAAAAGGCCATTAGGCCTGAATTTGTGGGAGGTGTTATGGCCCCTATTTAAACTCCTAGACCCTACTCACCTTTGCCGTTCAAGATGTTTGTCCCCACGCACCTACACCCATCTATGTATACATTTTACCTTAGTGGGCCCTCTTTATTACAGGCCTTCTCGCACGTTGGTTTCGGCACACCTCACCAACTTTGCATCTTCCTATACATTCCATAACCTATTAGAAATTCCGAGCACAAATATCTATATATATCTATATATATATCTATATATATCTATATATATATATATATATATATATAAAACTTCCAATGGTACCCAGCACACACACTTTCAAAAATCAAAAAGTGCCGGGTGCATTACAGCCATAGCCAAAAAACTTATAAAATATAATGAAAAAAGGCTTGCACTCACGGTCTGTTATTGTAGTAAAACAATTCTTCTTTATTCCAACATTCTAAAACATAGTTGCTGTCATCAACGTTTCAGCCACTGCTTGTGGCTTTCATCAGGATCAATTGATCCTGATGAAAGCCACAAGCAGTTGCTGAAACGTTGATGACAGCAACTATGTTTTAGAATGTTGGAATAAAGAAGAATTGTTTTACTACAATAATAGACCGTGAGTGCAAGCCTTTTTTCATTATATTTTATATATATATATATATTGTGACAAAAGTACTCCTTTCCCTTGGTACCTTGTCCTGGGATTGGGGTGTTACACACAGTCTTTTCAGGCTTTAGAGACACTTCACACGCTGGATGAGGTAAAAGGACTTGCTCTTTTATTGTGGCTCCAAAATAAATGCACAGTAAGGTATAAAGGTAACAAAAATATACAAAACAAAAGCCTTGCTCTTCTGAGCCCTAACTAAACAAAATAATCAGCTAACTGGGTTGGATGGCTTGTCCATTTCCCAACATAAACAACCTTACTGTTTCAGGTTTTCAGCTCTCTGTTTCCACTCACAGAAACCAAACACAATCTCCCTCCTTCCTTGGCAGGGGAGTACTTAATAGCACTGGTAATTGACAATCCTTTTCAGGTGAGTTAAATTAGGATTCAAACTCTGGAACTGGACTTCTCACCTGTAGGTTACAAGCAACTTCCAAAATGTGGAGTGGAGCACTGGCCCACCCTACTCTCCAAGTACTCCACCCCAGGGCCCAAATATACACATATTTAAAGTGCAACATTCATTATAACATAACACATTTCCCTGGGGCTAATTACACAAAGTAGGATCCTTGCAAAATCTGGGGAGGTATATAGATTCCCTCCAGCACAATTCCTTGCTTTCGGTCACAATATATATATATATATATATATATATATATATATATATATATATATATATATATCACAAATACACTTAGAATGAGATAGTATGTTAAAAATATGAATATATAGAAAACATAAACCAAAACACTCACAAGGGTAGAGCAATCAAGTCTGCTCTAAACTTTGATGGCTTCTCATGCAAATATGCAAGCTGGAAACTGTAGTAAATCCTTTATTGATACTTTCCAATTAAAAACCGCTTTATCTGGCTAGTAAGTCCCTCTTTGCCTTTCTCCTCCTTGTGGTAAGTGCTGTCTTGATTAGTCTCTACCTCGGCGCCGGCTATGCAGAGTGCTGTGTTACAGAGAGACTTCCTGATTCAAAACACTTCAGATACCAGATAACGTTATGTTTTCTACATATTCATATTTTAAACATACTATCCATACTATCCATACTATCCTATGATTGTGCATTTTCCCCTCTTTGGAATGCTGACAGAAGCCTAAGGGCACATTTCAAAGTGGGAAAGCTAAGTATTGTTTTTTTTTTTTTTTCGTATTGCACAGAATTTAATGCACAGAATTTCCAATTGCACTAAAAAAAATGTTTGCACAGATTTTTATTCAACATAATTTTTATATTCATATACATCTATAAGTGTGTTTTACACAGATGCACCTGGTCACTTTATTTATATAATATATTGCACTAATTGATCCCACTTATACAAAATTCTAGGCACAGCGCACTTTATTTATTTATATTATGTTCCTAAATAGGTTACTATCTGTTGGAAGTCTTTTGATGGGATTATGAATGGCTAGTCTCTGAACACCCCTTAGAACACTTTTGACTGGGTAAGAGGCTAGGAATGGAGCTTTGTTTGGGTAAATAGTTAACATGTAGTGTTGGATGCCTGTTAAGTAAAGTTTGATTGTATTGTATGCTAATTTTAGACATATGTGGCAAAAAGTTGTAAACGCAACCATGGTTTCTATGGAAAAAAAACATTTATTACATTGTAATCACGTACAAATTTTTCTGAACAGTTCATATGCTCTGGCATAGGCTTTTTTTAGTATTGAGTGATAAACCAGCCTGTGCAAGCGACCTACTGTGACTTAACAGGGTATTTAGAGCATTATTAGGTCTGTTAACTGTGGAGTTTTTTTGGGTTGTAAGTTTGCTGTCGGATGGACTATGAAAAATTTCTGCAAATTAGAACGTGAGAGTGCGTCAGCTGTGTTAATCTGAATGCCTGGAACGTGAATACAATTTAGACAGAACTGCAGATTTGCCGCTAACCAGGTAAGTTTCCTTACTAAGTTCATGATTGTAAGTGACTGAGAGCGGCCTTCATTAATGATGTTACATGATGCCAGGTTGTCTGAAAAGCATCTAACTGATTTACCTCTCAACTCTTTACCCCATATGTGTGCTGCGGCTACAATCGGGAAAATTTCAAATAGTGCTGAGGTTCTAGTAAGGGAGTTTCTGGTGGCCAAGAGTTGTATACCCAGTGATTGCCAAAAATTGCTGCGTAACCTATGGCTCCTGATGCATCAGTCCAAATTACCGGGGAATCGTCAGAGATGGGGGGAACGAATAATGACCTGCCATTCCAAAAGGATAGAAATAGATGCCACATTTTTAAGTCGGCTCTAGCTGGTTCGTCTAAGTTAGTTCTGGAATCGTCATAAGAGAGACCATGTAAGAGAGAGAGAATTCTGGAAATTAATGACCTCCCCTGTGGAATTATCCTCATTGCGAAATTGAGTGACCCAAGAAGTGATTGTAGCTCTTTCCTGGTGCAAGACCCTTGTGAGGTGCAGATATCGATATATGCTAAAACTCTATCTACCTTTTCTTGAGGCAGGCTAGCTTGCATTGAAACTGAATTAAGTTTTATCCCCAGGAACGTAATCTCGGTGTTGGGACTTTCTGTTTTGTACGGGGCTACCAGAACTCTTAAATCCTCAAATAGTGACAGCATGTGATGTAGGCTGCATGGTGTGAAGTAATGTGGTTCAATAGAGCGAAAATCATACAAATAGTGAATGATTACTGGACATCTGCATTTGTCAAGTAGGAGCCAGGTCAACGTTTCGGCGAAAATATAAAAAATCTTGTGGCTACTTATGGAGCCAAAAGTTAGTCTGGCCGCAAAATAATACTTGTCTTCCCACTTAACGCCATGCAGGTGCCAGAGTGATTGATGAATTGGCAGTAGTTTGAATGCATTTGTAATATCTGTTTTACTTAACTAAGCCGCCTTGCCGGAGTTAATGATAGCTTGTATGGCATCTATTCTTGCATATTGTAAAGAGAAATCCTCGGACGGTATAAGTGCATTTAAGCTAGGTATCATGGTAGAGTAAAGTGCTGAACAATCAATGATGAGTCTTTTTTTATTATTAAACTTCCATGTAGCTATGCCAAGAGGGTTCGTTCTCCAGGAGGTGAAAGGTGAGATGGTAAATGGCCCAATCATGAAACCATTCTTGATTTCTTTATTGAGGAGTTCCTGTAGACTACTAGGGTCAGTGAGTGCTGACTGTAGGTTGGGGCATTCCAGAATTCCTGTGGGGAGTGCAACAAAACCCGTGTAAAACCCATTAGAGAAACCAGAGGTGAGAAATTCTACCAGATCTGAAGAAGGATAATCAGACAGGTAACGTTGCAAATTAGGTATGTTTATTGGTGTAGATGATCTTTTAGGGTACAATCTGTTTGGGCACATTGTTTTAGCATGTGCTCTGTAACAAAGTGAGCACACGTGAAGGAGTTTGCAACCTCCGGCATTGAAGTTGTTACAGACTTGAGGCTCGCCAAGAAAAATGATAGGCCTGCCTAGTTTGTCTCTCAATTCTCTTTGGGCCACATTGGGTTGAAACTCGGGGTTGGCATTGCTAGTGGAAGGAATTGCTACATTGCTGGGGCAGAAGTTAACAGTATGTGCTGCTGAGGAACATATTGCACATGATGGTGTTTTAAGACCTGCAAAATGTCTACAAAATAATTCAGTGTCTAACTGGCCCCACTCGGTAGGTGTATGATATTGAGCCAGTGACGCAGCAGATCTTGATGCAAATGACTTGTGGTAGTCGTAAAAAGCATAGCCTCCGTATTTATATGCTAAGTCTATCAACTTATGTAAATATAAATCAAGTTCCTCTCTTTGGAGCAGAAAAGCAGAACAAATTACGTCCCTATACAGGCCGAAAGCCAGGACAAATTACGGAATATTTTACTTTCTGTTCAGTCTCGGGTTTCTAGACTTCATAACTACTGACAAGTCGTCGAACGTGTAAGATCTGTTCTCAATTACTTCTTGTGAAGCTTGAGCAGAGAAGCCAGATTAATGTCTTTCCCTTCTATTATGTCCTGTTTAATGTTTTGTGGAATGAGATGTACTGGGTTGATGATATTGGTACTTTTAGCGGGTAGAGGGTTAGCGTTACCTCCAGGGTTAGGCTCTGGCTGGACTATAGGTATTGGAGTCTCCGGAATGGTTGGTCTGTTATTGGATTCCAAATGATCCAATCTGTTATTTATTGTGGCTATGGAAGACACTAGGGAGGCCATCATGTTGTGCAGTTCTGACAGACTATTTTGAATATTATATTCAGAACTAGGGCCGGGTCTTTCGTTATCCTCATTTGAATTTAACAGGTGAAAAAGTTCGACTTTCCTGGCTGTGGCAGGGAAGGGAATATTTTTCTTTTTAAGTTCGGCGGTAATTTTAGGTATTGTCCTGGATCGATAGCTGGACGCTGGGCTGGCCAGTACGGTTTGCCTTGTCTGTGAGCCTGGTCTGGTCGGGGTGCTGGTAACCGACAGGTCATCTCCTTGTATGGAAGCGTTAGATATGCTATGGGTGTGAGGCAGATAACTTAGTTAATATAGTATCCATGTCGATATGAAGTAACCCATTTCACTAGTCTAGTGCCCTAAGGCAAAATTATATTATTCTCACTATCCTAGGTGACGGATGACGCCCTTACTACTTGCCAAGTGGCTTTGAGAGGCTCTACCTATGATTTGGTTCATGGGGCCTTTGTGCCACTGAGGTAGGTGGCGGGGTGTTGGCCTCTCGGTGAAACGTATAAGATTTAATATCGATTGGCCGTGACAAGTGAGGCCCTTACAATAACCTGATGCAAGGCAATAACTATGCGTTGGGTCGATTGGGCTTGTACCTTTGATCGTGGGGATGAGAGTCGGCCTTGCGGGACCACTCAACTAAAGGCGAAGAGGCCTATGGAATTATACCTAGTTGGCGAGGGTTTTTTAACCCCCTAAGGACCAAACTTCTGGAAAAAAAGGGAATCATGACATGTCACACGTCATGTTTCCTTAAGGGGTTAACCTTACGTTACTACCTGTTTTTTTTTATATTTATATACATACCTGCTATTTGCCTGTAGGACGTAGTCGGTAAGAATGGCCCCTACTTGTCCCTAAAATATGTCATAATGATTGAGTTATAACCTAAACCCCCAGAAATATGACAAATGACAAAGGCAAACCTGGGAAAGAAACTATATACTAACCGTATATTAATTGGAATAGAGTTAGGGAAGCTTGAACTTGTCCTGGAAGGGCGGTCCCTTGAACTAATGTTTGGGGAAACAAATCGTGACTTGTTTTAGTTCACAGTCCTGGTTATACCAGAATAGAAATATAGGGGGGAAACAAATTAAGGGTAGGTAGGTAAGTATTAATTTAGAGGCCTACCTCTTTAAATAATGCAGGGTTGGTATTTTTTTAAAGATGGAACCGTTGCAACCAATGTCAGTAATTTTATAACATGACAGGAGGCTTCCTATTTTTCATTAACTCTCTTTACTAAACTCCACAGCAGTAAAGAAAAAAACGTAAAGTAACAAGTAAATCACTGAGCAGCACAGTATATAAGGGTCATACAGTCTGCATAACTTCCTCTTTCTTTACTGCTCCATCGCAGACAGGTCAGAATATTTGCTCCTCTGGAGCTTTTATATTTATTATCATTTTCGTCCTATTTATCTGTTTATTTCATCTGTATTGCTATTTACATTAGCCTTTGTACTTATATAGTGGGCTGTGGGACTAGGGGCTCTCTGTGGCCTTTCGGCCCTCTTCTCTGCCCCTTTACACATCCTGGGACCCTTCCCTGGCTTTACCCCGGTCCCCCAGGTCTCCCCACCGCCCCCCCCTACCTGGAGTACCCTCCTGGGCTCCCTCCTGGGCTCCCTCCTTGCGGCCGGTTCCATTCGCGACCGGTTCCGCGCCGGCCCGCTTCCACCCGCGGCCGGCCTAATAAATTTAGTCCCCGGCTTTGCGGCCTACCTCGCGGCCGCCATTTTGGGCCGCGAATCTCGCGAGATTTTCGCGGCCATCTTAATTTTGCCTCGTGCATCTCACCAGTGACTCAGTGTGCCTCTGCACTGCTGTTCTTCACCCCCCTTTTGTGTTTGACACCCTTGGGACTGAAGGATTACCTGCACAAGCACCATTATCTGCCATCCACTTGCTACAGCCTCTGTCTCATCATCTTCTATCAAGATATACTGTGGCTGGGTCAGTCAGGTCAGTGCTGCTGCCTGTTTATTATTACTGTGACCTGCACTTAAGGGTTCCAACCCTGTGCAACCGGGGTGAGCCCCCATTACTAATACGCTGCTTACTGGGAGACTGCTGTTGCAGTTCTCTCTAACTGGGTGAGCCCCAGTTTATAAGGTCACTATCATACCCTGCTGGGGTTATTCTGGGCTTGTTCCCACCATTATACTAAATCTGACCCTACGCCTACTACTATTGTTATTAAGACCTGGGTGCCCGTTTATTGCTGTGCCTCCAGTGACATACTTGCCTACCCTTAACATGGAAGAATCCCAGAACCTCCCTGTGGACTTCCAGGCCATGATTAACGCAGCTGTCGCTGCCTCTGTGGAGAAGGCACTCTCCTAGACCCGAGCCGCGGCTCCTGACGTGCCCAAACGCAGACGTCCCCGCCACGATTCGGAATCTGAATTGTCCGACCACCAATCAAGGGATGACTCCCGCCCTAATAAGCGCCATGACAAAGGCGAAGATTTCACACCTAAACCGACTAAGGGTAAGGCACCTGCCAAACGCAAGCCTTCAAAGTTACACACCCCGGCCCCGCGTCAGGAATACTCTTCGGAGGAAGAGCAGGACCCTGCACAGTCCATGTCGGTCCTGGATGAGTGGCAAGCTGATGCTTCTGACTCGGACTACGACGCATGGGGCTCGGATGAGAAGTCTGTCTCCGCTTTCATGCGAGAGACCCTCCTGGGTGCTGCCCAGTCTGGAGGTATCGAGGACACTGCGGACGCAGAACCTCGTGACTCAGACACTATATTGGACCCCTCGGGTCAAGCAATGTTCGACCCCCGTAACATACGGCACCCCAGATCGGGTGATTGGTCGCCTCCAGAACACCTTGCCAGGTTCATGCACCTGTGGCTCCGCAAACCCCTTGAGAAAGAGGTCCGCAGCCGACTCAGGTCTGAATGCCCACGCCCTTCCCTGCCGGATAAAGTCGCTCAGACCCCGGAATTCGATAAGGTCATGTCCACCTTCATGATGCGCAGTGGTAGAGACCCCCGCCGTGGGGTGGAGAAAGGCCTATGGGGCACCCAAGATAACCTACTGCATTCCGTAGGCCCCCTGGCACGCATTATGTATCTGGCGGATGACGCATACGCAAAAGCCGACTCCTTCTCCTCCGAGGACATCAGGGAATGGGCACATGATGTTCGTGAATGGGCACAACGGTGTTTCTGTTTCATCGGAAACACCAATGTTACGCTCTCTTCGGAGAGGCGAAAAGCAGCGTTGTACCGTATTAACGGCAAACTGGCAGACCTTGGCACGAAGGAGATTGGGCCCCAGGCACAAGGAAAGCTTTTCGGTGAACCGTTCCTCAAGGAACTCAATAAACACGTAAACGTGTTCACCTCCCTCAATAAGGCGCAGTCATCAATGCGCAAAGTTTTCCGAAGCAACCCTACCAGAGGGGTTTTTGGAAGGGCTGGCCGGCAACGGGGCCGTGCCGCCAGCCGATTTTGGCCTTCAGGCCCCCGCACCCAGCCAACTCCATTTTACCCGACAAGGGACTACCGACAACAACCCTTCTCAAGAGGCTCGGATAGAGGTCGCGGACCCCGCGGACGCGGACGTTCCCGCTTTGCCGCAGGTAAGAACCCATATTCCTCCACTGTTACCATGTACCCGCACTGCGGGCCGTATTTCCCTTTCTTTCCAGAATTGGGCCGCCCTTTGCTCAGACACATGGATTCTACAAACTATACAGGGTTATATCATAGACCTAGCAGGGACCCCCTTTCAGGTTCAGCCCCCTCGCCCCATCCACATGTCAACCTCCGACCACAACCTTGTCAACGCGGAGCTACGCGAGCTCCGAGACAAAGGGGCTATCCAGCCGGCCCACGGCAGGGGTGGTTTCTTCAGCAACATCTTCCTGGTTCGGAAGAAGTCAGGAGAATACCGCCCTGTCATCAATCTACGCGCCCTCAACGCTTATGTGGTCTATCGCCACTTCAAGATGGAAGGCATCCACCTCCTACGAGACCTCCTCCGAAGTCACGACTGGTTCACCAGGCTCGATCTAAAGGACGCCTACCTGTCAGTCCCGGTGCACCCGGACTGTCGAGCACTCCTACGTTTCCTCTGGCACGGACGCCCTTGGCAGTTCACTTGCCTCCCTTTCGGGCTCAGCTCAGCCCCATGGTGCTTCACCAAACTCCTAAAGCCAGTGGTGGCCCACCTAAGATCCAGGGGCGTGAGATGCATCATCTACTTAGACGACCTTCTCCTCTTCTGCTCCGACGAACACAGGCTACGCCAACACACTCGCCTGTCAGTGTCCCTCCTGGAATCCTTGGGTTTCGTGGTAAACCAACAGAAGTCGGAGCTGATCCCTGCCCAAACTATACAATTCCTCGGCTTCGAGATCGACTCGACGACTTGCACTCTGAGACTACCAGCTTCAAAGATCGCATGCAGGCCTGGAACGGCAAGGCCATATTCGGAGACACCCCAGACTTCGTATTGGAATCAGACGCCAGTCTGTGGGGTTGGGGTGCCACCAACGGAACCGTCTCCACGGGAGGAACATGGACAGCGCACGAGCTCTCCATGCACATCAACTGCCTCGAGCTCTTGGCAGGATCATTCGCGATCCGAAGCTTAGCACGGGAAAGCACCAACTGCTGCATCCTCCTACGCATGGACAACGTGTCCGCAGTCCAGTACATTAACCGCCTGGGAGGCGCTCGCTCACGCCTGCTGTCGGATATCACGAGGGACATCTTCGACTACTGCCTTCCTCGCAACATCACTCTACAAGCGGAATACTTACCGGGAGAGATCAATCTCACAGCCGACTGGTTCTCTCGCCACTGGAGAGACCTCAGCGACTGGAAGCTAAACACAAGAATTTTCAGGGCCCTGGCAGCCCGGAGGGGTCCATTTCACCTGGATCTGTTCGCTTCTCGCAACAATCACCAGACCCCGGAATTCTTCAGCTGGCTCCCGGACCCGGAGAGCAAGGCGACGGACGCCTTTCTCCAACAATGGCCGACGACAGGAGCCTACGCCTTTCCCCCATTCTCCATGATTGCGAGAACGCTACACCAGATGCGGACGCAACGGATCAAACTAGTTGTCATAACACCCTTGTGGCAGAGCCAACCATGGTTCCCGGACCTCCTGGCCTCCTCCTACAGGGACCCTCTTCTCCTACCATCCTTCCCGGACCTTCTCACGGATCCCAAAGGGTATCTCCACCCTCTCCTCCTGGAAGACCGGCTGCCCCTGGTGGCTTGGTCTCTTTCCGGGGTTCCTGGCGAGTCAGCGGACTATCGCAGGCGGCTAGGGACCTCTTATGGGACTCATGGGCCCCGGGAACTAGACGCTGTTACCTTTCAGCTTGGGCCTCCTGGTCTACTTGGTGCATGGAACGGGACTCCGATCCATTTACAGCACCTATTCCCATGATTCTTAATTTTCTCTCCTCCTTGTTCTTAGCTGGCCGCTCCTACCGTTCGATCAACGTTGTTCGTTCCGCGATTTCGGCGGCTCACACCCCCGTCGGAGATCTCCCGGTCGGCAAAGACCCTCTGGTCTGCCGTCTACTCCGCGGTATGCGGCTCCGCCGCCCCCCGGCTCCCAAATACCCTCATCTATGGGATGTGGGTCTAGTCCTTCATTTTCTCAGGGATTGGCTTCCAAATGACCGCCTCTCCCTACGCCAACTATCCGCTAAGTTCGCAACAAACTATCCATTTCCATCCTGATCGGTCCCTGTGGCAAAATCGGAACAACAAATACAGATATGCTGGTAATAATCTTGCAAACCATCCCTGACTGCTATTTTGATATATTTCTATATATTTTTATCTTTTAGACATTTCAGTATTTTGAATGTTTTGGCTCAGTCACTTTTGCCCAATAAACTTTGTATTATTTCTTATTCTCATTCATCATTTTTAATTTATTGGATTTTATTGGATTCTACTGATTTTATTACATTATGGAATACAGTCATCTATACTGTATCTCTACCCTACAAGGTTTATATCTTTGTATTACAAAGTAAACTATCTGGTATATACTCCACTTATTCTGTTTCTACAGATTTAAAGACGTATACACCACACACTAGTGTGTCATTACTCGCCATGGTCACGGGCATTGGGGCCAATACATAATTCCCACGCACACTAAGACCTCCCCCCCCCCACAGACTCATCAGGGGCACAGAGGGTAGTGTTATCCCCAGAGGGTATAACCGCATACCGGCTTCGCCAGCACCTCCCCAGTGGCATGCCGCGGCCAGCACGGTCACAATGTTTCACAGGGGGTTGGTTTCTGGCCGGTGGCCACTTGTTGTTATAGCAACCTCCATCCACAAACGGGGGCGGTCTGTCTCGTGCCATAAAGTATGGTTTTCGTCACACGCTCTGCCTGCCTCATTAGTCAGGCCGGCAGAGGGTCATAAATGAGCACAGTGCCATGCTCATTACTCTGAGCCACCACGAGGCCACTTAAAAGTGATACTTATTAATCTTGACAGAGGCACAATGGTCCAAACACAGGGATATATACAGTTTTGTTAGAGATGGGTGTTTATGTTATGTAGTTCATTAATTATTGGTGATATACATTTTAAAGTAAGCTATAACAGTACTATCCATAATTGTGGAGAGTGTTCCATTTGCTCCATGTTTGTGTTGCTGCCAGCTATTACTCTAATTTAATTATCCCTCTTCATTGCAGGCTTCTGCTTAATATGAAGTCTGGCGTTAGGTTCTCTTCCATCATTCTCAAGCAAATTTAGACTCTTACACCTGGTAATCAGATTACAGAGCTGCATACCGCCACCTTGTGGCCTTTTTACGTATATATTTCAAATAAGCAGTTACTGTATCCTTTGTATGTTAGATATATATTGCTGTATCATAAACTATTAAAGGTTCCCTGAAGGCGGTTAGTGCCTTCTAACAGTATGAGGGGCTAGCATTTTCCCCGGTTGCATTCAGTTGTCTATTTTAACCCAGTATTTGTCATTTTTGATCTCTAGGTCTGCTTTTGTGATTCATTGACTTAATCAGAGCTAATGAGTGTTTTGTTCCTACTAATTCGTCTGCTTTTCGTGATTCATAGAACTAACCAGAGGTCACAAGTGTTTTGTTCCTACCAATTGGTACATGCATTATGTAACAGTTATGCAATTCTTAGTTCATGTGTATTACTGCAACCTCAATTATCAAGAGCATAAGTGTATGCAAGGTTCAAACTGTACTGAGCAGACAGTTACGGAACCAACAATAACACTATTGACATGTGTTACAGATACAAAGCACCAAGCTTAGGCAAACATGGCATGTTCAAGTCATAAATTGCATGGTTCCAAGCTAAGACAACTTGACACGTCTCTTAAAAGTCATAGCCCCCCCCAGCAGGAAACTCAGACTCAAGCATACACTTGACCAACAGGTACGTTGCTCCCGTGCCAGTACTCATGGTAAAAAAGTTATAGGGAACCTACCATAGGTAGTTTTCCCAGGCACTCTTTGCCTTAGAGACAGTGGACCCGCAAGGCCAACACCCACCCTCCACACAAGAAGTAATATGCCCCATGGGCTAAAGCATAGCTAGCCACCTCGCTTGTTGCATAGCAGGGACCTCACTTGTCACACCCTCACCCCAGTCGATTACTTATGTACCTAGAAGCCAACAACCCACAGGATACCCCTTGTGCCAATCATAGGTAGAGCCTCTCGAACCACTTGGCAACTAGTAGGGACCAAACTAGTGAATTCTTACACCTCTTGGCACTAGCTAGCATACCATCTACGTCCTCAGTCTTAAGCGTATGCTCCCTATATTTTCAGTATATCCTAGGTGCCAGACGAAGGAGATGATATTTCAATCCCCAGTACTCCAGTCAGGACCGTTACCCCCACACGCAAGGGTGACACCGGTAACCCATCATCAATACGATCATGGACTATCCCCAGCATCACGGCCGAACTACATAGGCACAGCATCCTTTTCCCAGCTATGGCCAGGAAAGCAGAACTGTTTAGACTGATGCAAGCCAATACCGAGAATACAGATGCTAGGGAAGGCAACTATGATTGCTTCACTAGTGTTCTCCATGGGGCAGATTAATGATAGGCTAGAGAAACTGACAGCTCGTAGCTTTCCCGCTGTAACACCAGAGCCCCCCACAACCGAAATTGCGGGCTCCTCTCAGTCTCAACCCGGTAATATTACACCCACCAGCTTGGGGTCTCAGGTCATCAACCCAACCCATATGGTACCGGCGAATCTTAAAGACATCTGTAATGGAGCTTCCTGTACCCCGGTTGGGTACCTCTGCCGAAGGATGCTCCTAGTGCTTACCAAGGGCTCCACGCACTTCTCCAGACACCATAAGTACTGCCGCAGCTTGGTTGGGGTCTCGCCGTCTCCTACCCACCCAGGACCTATGACAAGGGTCCAGGTTCCAGTGGGTGAACCTCTCTTTCTTCAGAGAGCGTAGCAGGAACAGCTCTTACAAGCTCATTATCCAAGGGAGTATGATGATCATAGCAATCCCTTGTAGTAATTCCCCCAATAAGAGACAAGACTCTAGATTGAGGGTGAAGTAGAACTGAAGGTTTAATGGTACAGGTTGGCTTTATATAAAATTCCTCAGGCCAGAGGCACACCCACTGAACCTGATGGAGCACCACAATGCAAACTGTACAGACTAGTAAAACAATGTAACAATGAACAACACTCCCACATGCAGTAAACAATCCCTCCCCTCTGCCTGTGATATAATTAATGTAATCAATGCATTAACTTAATTATCTCCCACATACAGTAAACAATCCCTCCCCTCTGCCTGTGATATAATTAAGATAATTAATGCATTAACTTAATTATCCACAGGCAGAAAAAACACAAATTTTGATAAAGTACCATAAGTACCCCCAAAACACAATATATCCCAGATAAATCTTGCATCCCCTAATAGCCACGTGGTGGCGGCCATCTTGTTTGCATGGACTATAAAAATGTCTGAACCCCTGATCTGATCTGGGTGATTTCTGGATATGTTGGTCACCCAGATCAGATCAGGGGTTCAGAAATTTTTATTCGCGGTTATAGTCCATGCAAACAAGATGGCCACCACCACGTGTTCGAATGTCGAATGGCTGCCACTTTGACTGTTCCGGAGTTCGAAGAACCATTGTTTTAAAGTCCCAATAGCCACAAATAGAGTCTCTCAACCACAATAAATTAAAGGGACCATAGTCACAGGGTAAAAGGCTGGCAAGTAGTCCCCCCACCCAAAAACCAGTGGCGAGGTCACTTTCGCCACAACATGCTGAAGGGCAAAGACGTTAATCTTGTCTTTCTTCTGATTGCCTCCTAGGATGTTGTAAAGAATCACTCCTACTCATATGGCGACATCTCTGTGGTCATGAAGGCTAGAGACCCGACACTCAGCAAAAAACTATTCCTGACTTTGTGATTGCTTTCGGGATTTACAGGGATGTGATATGTTCTGTGTACCCACATATGCACGAGCTGGTGGATCTGGGCAATAAATACGTTGGTTTGTCTTTCTATGACTACCACCGTTCATTTGAAACGAAATCGTCAGCAGCTCGGGCTCAGTACAATGTAAGGATGGATTGGAGCCAAATGGATACAGAGCTGTTCCTTAGACACTTCGCTGGACTAAGGACCCCAGCTTGAGCAATATGTGCTGCAACCACACATGCGACAAGCCTCTGCCCGATTACATGCGACAAGCCTCTGCCCGATTACACTGGACACTACCCCAGCTACTGCCATCCCAGGCACTTTAAAGGCAGAGAAGCAAGGCAGGGATAAACGTGGTCGTCTTATTCTGTATCTAGACAAGTCCCAAATTTGTAACAACTTCAATGTGGGGGGTGCTTATAGTGCATGTCGTCTTTTGCATGTTTGTTCTCATTGCTTCAGGGCACACGCGAAAGCCATGTGCCCGAATAAAATGCATATGAAACCTTACCTGACATCAGTAAATATTGACGCTCCACTCACCCTTCTAAGCATCTGGTGGAGTATTTAATCACAGGTTTTTCCCAAGGGTTCCACACGGGTCTTATCTACATGCTGGAAGGGACTTGGGAGTCTAACAATCTACAGTCGGCCTTGGTCAACACAGACGCAGTAGAGGCGTTGCTATTGATCAAGCAAGAGCAAGGGTTTGTACTAGGACCATTCGCAGAACCCCCCCTCCTCTAGCTGGAGGACTAACCCTATTGGTTTGGTCACGGGGAAAAACACAAACAAGCAGAGATTGATTATAGATCTCTCTGCTCTACATTCTTCGGTAGTTCCTAGTCTTAATTCTCTGATCCCCTCTGAAAAATTCTCACTACAGTAGGTTACCATTGACGATGCAGTAACTACCATCATATCTGCGGGCATAGGCGCCTGGCTTAGCAAGACTGACATTGTGAATGCATTCAAGTTACTACTCATTCACCCATCATTATGGCACCTGCATGGCATTAAGTGTAAGGGTCTATACTATTTTTTTTACGAGGCTCACTTTCAGCTCATAGAGTAGCCCAAAGATTTTCGACACTTTTGCGGAGACCTTGTGTTGGCTGCTCTTAAATACAAGCAGGTGCCATAACGTCATCCATTACCTGAATGATTTCCTGTTCGTAGAGAATAATGCATCCCCCCATGCAGTCTAAACAAGGCGGTACAATTATTAAGACCAGACACCATAATACATTTTCTGGGGATACAACTTGACTCAGTAGCCATGGAAGCCAGCCTACCGCAGGAAAAAAAAAATCAACAGTATCTGACATGACATAGACCACTACTTTCAAACAGGCTCATGTAATAGGAAAGAACTGCAGTCACTGATTGGCTCAATACATTTTGCCATGCATATAATACTACAAGGCAGAGCTTTCATTTCAAGGCTCTTGTGCCTCCTACCCACATTCCCCGATGACTATAGCCGTATCCCCCTTGACCATCAGGCCACTTCAGATCTCCATATGTGGAACATGTTTCTCGCAAATTGGAATGGGAGAAGCATGTTCCTCCCTCAGGTATCCATAGACACCCCCACCATCTGGAGAACATTCTGCTGCCTGCAACATCCTCCAGCATGACCAGTTTGGCAGTGGGTCAGTAATGGTGTGGGGTGGCATTTCTTTGGGGGGCTGCACAGCCCTCCATGTGCTTGCCAGAGGTAACCTGACTGCCATTAGGTACCGAGATGAGATCCTCAGACCCCTTGTGACAACATATGCTGGTGCGGTTGGCCCTGTGTTCCTCCTAATGCAAGAAAATGCTAGACCTCATGTGGCTGGAGTGTGTCAGCAGTTCCTGCAAGACAAAGTCATTGATGCTATGGACTGGCCCGTCTGTTCCCCAGACTTGAATCCAACTGAGCACATCTGGGACATCATGTCTCGCTCCATCCACCAATGTCACGTTACACCACAGACTGTCCAGGAGTTGGCAGATGCTTTAGTCCAGGTCTGGGAGAAGATTTCCCTCAGGAGACCATCCGCCACCTCATCTGGAGCATGCACAGGAGATGTAGGGAAGTCATACAGGCACGTGGAGGCCACACACACTACTGAGCCTCATTTTGACTTGTTTTAAGAACATTGCATCAAAGTTGGATCAGCCTGTAGTGTGTTTTTCCACTTTCATTTTGAGTGTGACTTCAAATCCAGACCTCCATGGGTTGAAAATTTTGATTTCCATTTTTTAATTTTTGTGTGATTTTGTTGTCAGCACATTCAACTATGTAAAGAAAAAAGTATTTCAGAAGAATAATTAATTCATTCAGATCTAGGATGTGTTATTTTTGTGTTCCCTTTATTTTTTTGAGCTGTGTGTGTGTGTGTGTGTGTATATATATATATATATATTGTGACAGATCCATCTGTATAGACTAGTATTGCTGGTTCGTCTGTTTGCCTTTATTTTTGCTGGATTTCCTGTCCGTATGCCCCTGTTCGTGTGATTCTAGAATACCGATTGAAACTACCAGACGGCCACCCAGGAGAGGAGTGTGCTGCTGGTTAACCTCTTGGCCCCAATTAGAACGTTGTGGTTAACCGCAGACACCTCTGCATTCCATTCGTACGGATGGTCGTCGTTCGTATGCCGACCACGAGGTGGCGGCCATTTTGGGACACAAGGAAGATCAGCGGTGTTCAGTGTTAATCCTATGGAACTAAAAACGGACACTTTATCTACCGAACACCACTGGAGGCTGCCGCCCGCCTTCTATTTCGTCGAGGCGTACGAACACCGGTCAGTTCGGGAGTTTTATAACATTCGTATGGACTTTACCCAGATAGCCGTCCCATGGAGTCATTCGTATACCGAAGGACTTGTGAAAGACTTTGACTCCATGGCGATTGAACTAGGTACATCGGATCTGAGCGCTATTCGGTAGAAATATGCACTCAGATCCAGGCTATCTGGGGATACGTTACACGAACCATATTTATTCGGTATTTCTTCATTTATGTATTTTAATGTATTTTCCTTAATGTATTTTAAAATGGCGATTGTCTGTATCCTTGGAGATAATTAGGTTTCTTCCCAATTATCTCCGGGATAGAGAAGAAGGATTTATGGGTAAGATGGGAAGGGCTTATGTTGAAGCCACTGCGATTGGCTACTGTCCAGTATGTTTTACAGTCTTCCACAAGGTCCCCTAGGGGAGTGTCCACCTTGTGGAGACCTGCATAAATACCGGGCAGGTAGCCCCCATTAAACACATTCCTGTTTGACCCTCAAGACGGCGCTTGGTCTCGTTTGTGGGGGGAAATTAATATTTGGACAGCGCTTTCGTTATTTCTAGCTGTAGAAGGAGTTCGACTGATTTGCTGATCAGGAGTTGCCGCGTTCGTATTCTCCGTTCGGGAGTTTGATGATCGGCTGGATGAAATCTGTATTTCTGGAAAAGGGGATTATTTACTAAACGGCGGCTTCATCTATCTGGCGGTGAGTGTCGTAACAATTGGTGGCAAGCGACGGGATGAATCCCACCGCCCAGAAGGCCAGCTACACATCCCAGGTTGGAAATGAAGTATGAGGAATTAAGGCATGCTACCCTTAAAGATATATTGGAACGCAGAGGACGGTCAGCGAGTAATCTCAAGAAAAGAGAGATTATTGCTATATTATTGGAAATGGATGCAGCACAAGGAATGGAGAGAGCTAATGTGCCTGGCATACTGGATTTAACACCCGAGGAGGTAAAATTTAACCGGGCAGTCCAGATAAGGCTGGCACACTTTGGCCCCAACCCTGCAGCAGATTTTGTAGCAGCACTGTCAGGGTATTTATATCGGAAGACATTTTGTGCTATGATAGAAATTAAAAGTGTATATTCTGAGTCACTCTGAACAGACCAGACTCCATTTTGTTATTTTCAAGTTAACAAAGAGACACGAAATTTCTATCCTTTCTGTAAAACTGACCGCTTTGCCAGAGCTAAAGGAATGTATAGTATAAACAAACCAAGTGATAAGAGACTGTCTAAAATGCTAATGGAATAGAATAATTCTAAAACCCAGACATTTGTGACAGAAAATATTAAATAATTTAATTTTACTTTCTATATGTACAAGATCCCATTGTATTGAAGAGGTCAAAATTAGTTCATGAACGGTCATATTAGAAATTACAGTAGGAATTGGAGACACATAGTCTGAAGAAAATTCAAGAAAACTGTTTGATTAGACAGAAAACTTAAATTATGAATAACCATAAAGATAACGTAAATGACGTCAAAATAGCCACCAGGAAAAGTTAACTCTTTCCAGGATAGGTATGTTTAGTGGGACGAGACTGCCCTCTATAGACCAAATACTAAAATGTTATCTAAAAGGCAACCACACACCCCAATTTTCTATTGGTCTATTAACTTGTGACGAACAGAGACATTTTCCCTTTAAAAGTTAAGACAAAGGGAAGAGAGAGTTATGCAGAGAAGGATGCAAAGCAAGACAAAGAGAGCGAGAAAGAAACATTCCTTGACACTTAGCTACCTGAGAATATCTGATGAGAAAATATCTACTTAACTGGTAAATATACTGGCTTCATTTAATTAATTTAAATTAATTAAAATGTTCTAATAGCATGATATATGACTGGATAAATCACAATCAGATTTCAATATTTAGAAATCTTAGTTAAATAAGAAGTACATTATTAAACTTTCTATTCTGCAGATAGAAACAATAATTCTGTATTTATGTGACATATCACATGTTAGCATATCGTGATATTTATCCAGGGGTATTGATATTGATAAAATATCTTTTTAGGCAAGTTAAAAATTCAGCTTATAGAACAAGTAGATTTCTTTTATTGGATGGTTCCAGGAAATGACTAATGAACTGGTTTAATTGTTTTTTTTTATTTAAAATTACATAAGAATAGATCTTAATTACCTAGGAGGTCTAGCCAGCATTGAAAGGGTTATTCTAACTGTCAGCTAAACTTTTACGACCTTACGCTGCACTCTAAGGAATTCTGTTCTCTGTGTGAAACTTTTTTTCTTTTTCTCTGTGAAGCCCATCATAAATCTTCTTGACAGCTAATGTTGTAGATTCTAAGCTCTGTTAACCGTTGGAAAATTTACATTACCATTTGTATTGCATATTCATGTTATACTAAAATTGCATTGATTATTCTCACGCATGTTACTTATTATTATTATTTTAAAAATGTCACAATAAATTAATTCTATTTTTATAACAAATTGTGATTTTATTTATATGAAATACATTTCACTTACACGATAACGATCTTTGGGATCTGAGAATTGAAATAGTGGGCAATTCTCAACTGTTTGCTATTATTATCCCATAAATATCCCCAAAAATTGGAGGCACGGTGCTGAGATCATTTAAGTTGACATTATATTCCATATACAATAATATTGGTGTAATTCATGCAATATTAATCTTGATATAGAAAAGAGTTTTGTATTGAGATTAAATCAGTGTGTAGAAATATGGCTGAATCTAGCGCTTCATCTCAATCAGAGAATGGGAAGTAGTTAGCGGAAATACAAGGTTTTCCCTTAAGCATCTTATATCAGCATCTAAGGATTAAAATTGATTATCCAAAGTGGATACTCCAAATTAGAGAACAAGTTTATAATTCGATTCATGATAGATCAGCTGATTCACCTATGGTTAAATATTTTAGCAACATAGACGAAGACTCTTCAATGCAATCTGTTACCAAATCATGTCCGTTTTTTATATTGGGTTATTCAATTATGTTAAAAAAGCATAATGAGATAGAACTTAAATTGGACGAGTGTCAGAAAGACCTGTTGCTCAAACAAAGAAGGTTCAATACTTTGTCTGATGAAAATAATATCCTTCAAGCTCAAAACTCTGACCTTTCAAATAGATTGGAAGGAATGAGCAAAATGGTGGATGATTATGATCAACAGATAAAACAGATACAGATGCAGTTAGATGAATATCAAAAGGAAAGTGAAAAATTACTGGGAAAAGACCCAGGTGATTCTTCTCAATTCCCAGATATTCACACACCAGACCAGGTTTTCTCTAAGAAAAGATGTGAGTAATTCTGAGAAAACACCTGTAGATTCTTGGCAATCTTGGGCAAAACAGTTTGAAAAGACTGTCTTGGCCAAACGTGAGAGGGAGAGTCCAGTTCAAGGTGATAGGAATGAAAACAGACATGGTTCTGTACACTGGCAGAATTCTGATGCTGATCGGAATTGTGACAGTGAACGAGAAGCTCAGAGTGATGGGAGTGAAAGTGATTGCACTGTCCACTCTGAAGACCATGTGACTGCTATGCCATCTGCACTGTTGTACGGGTCTAATTCCTCTCCAGCAGCCAGATCGCATAGACGTTTACACAGGGAAAACAGAGGTCGTAAATCAACGATGCCTGTTTATGAAATGCCAAAGGTTATTAAATTCCTTAGAGAGACTGTCCCACAATTTTCTAGAGGTTCAGGAAACATATCTGAACATCTGGAAAATAATGATAGAGCAATGAATTCATTGGGCATGTATGATGACATTCATAAGAAATGGTTCATTACATGGACCTTTGATTCAATGTGCCGTGTTTATCTAGAAAGTCTTCAAGCTATACAGTTAATGTCCTGGTCCAAGATGAAATATGAAATAATCATGGAATATGGTAAGTATAAAACCATTGCTTCTGCAAAGAAGGCGCTTTATAACTTAAAGTGCCGTCCAGATCAAAGCCCCAGAGAATTTTTAATAATTCTTAAAAATGCATACTCCGTGGCCCAAAGAAAACCCAGGTATGAAAGCACAGACTTCAAAGGTCTGTATTTTCATGCCATGCCAGTAAACATACAAATGAATCTCGCAAGAGATTACGATTGTAAGTTACCGTTAGAATGGCTAGTCAGTCAGTGCATGAAATTGTATTCTATACACCATGCACATGACGAAAATCAGCCAAAGATTAAGAAACCTGGTGATAAAATGGTGTCAGAGACTAAAATTCAGTTAGGTTTAGAAACCCAACAGAAAAAGAGGACCTATTCCGAGGTTTTGAAAACACCAAAACCTCAGAAACAGGAAAACGCCAGAAGCAATTCTGCAAATTCCTCTGATAACTCTGAAAAATCCAATACCAATGGGAATAAACGCCCCTGGGTTAATAAGAACCAAGGCAATTCCCAATAGAGAAGGAATCCTCAGGGAAATAGGAGATATGGAAACAGAAACAACCAATCTGGTTCCAATAACTCCCAACAGTCTCAGCCATCCCAGCCAAATTCTAATGGGCAAAGACAAAATGGCAATGGGGGAAATAATTTGCGTCATCAGGTTGGTCAATTGACAGACTAGATGGGCAAATTAATGGAGGAAATAACAAAGATTAACCAAGTCTTTGCCAATAATCCTTTTTTAGGGACAGCTCCAATTGCAGAGCCACCTGTGCAACTGCAGCAGCAACAACAAGTGCCGCAGCAAATATAGCTACAGTGACTAAACAGGCTAGGTTGTCAATAGATGTAATACCTAACCCTGTTTCCTTTCCAGGTACTAACAGTCAAATAAACGATAGTTGTGTTAGGAAACCTATTGCCTATCCCGTCACTTCACTTCCGGGTGAAGGAGGCGCAACGTGTTCCTTTGCTTTTTCATTTCAGCCAAAGGCTAAAATAGCCCCAGCAGCCACTAGTTTCCAGGATCCAGCCCTGAAAGGGTTAACTGATGAGATGTCAACCACTAGTTCCCTAAAAAGGATGGGCCTGTGGGTAAGACTGAGCATTCCTCAGTACAGGTAGAAACTACTGCTGTGACCGGTAATGTATGGAAAACAAGTAATATGTTGACACATTCTAAATTCTTATGTGAATTAGAAGAACATGAAGGAAGGTACTACATGTCTGTAGAAATACAGGATTCGCTACCCCAGCCTTTCAAAGGGTTAATAGATACTAGTTCACAAGCCACCATCTTATCCAATACCTACTACCAGCAGGTAATGGTCTTAGCAACGGATAAGCCGAAGCAAAGAGATTTCCCCAATGCTCTGTTGAGTGTAGGAGGAAATGCCCTTCATGTTATTGGCAATACCTGGTTAAAGTTTAAAATAGGTAACAAAACCTTTAGACACCCGGTGATAGTGGTAGATCTCCCCTATAACCAACTGATTCTGGGTATAGATGTACTCAGAAGGCTTAACACAATTATTGACTGTGTGAATGGAATTGTATGGTCGCAAGCTAAGGTTCCTATAACCTATGAGAAATCACATGTTCAATCTGATCGTAACTGCCATGTGATAGAAGAAAGACCTGACTCGATAGAGGTACATTTTAGGAATAGTCAGTCACCTGACGTGACTATCCTGCAGGTGAAGGATGCAATCACACCTGTAGATGAGCATTCCGTAAGAATTGCTCCAGAGAGGATGCAGAATGTCTCTCTGGAAGGTGATGTTTTAACCATTTCTCTCCACAGGGACTATGTTGAATCTGTAGATCTGGCAAGTCATGCTCAATTCCTTGCCAGAATTGAAAGGGTTAATAACAACTTATTCTTTCCTATTCAGATAAATGACTTAGGAAGAAATAGGAATGCAAAGCTGGACTTAAAGAGTGAGAACAGCTACATTAGCAGAAGTCTGTTAAAGCAGATCGCTAATCCTAAAAGGATCAGGTACGCTTCCCAACATGACAGGTGGATGGCGAATCAGAGAGTCACAATGTGATAGCAAAATGTTTACTATCTATTTCCATCGGAAATAAGACAGTTAAACATTTTTTCCTAGTGATAGACGAACCTCGCTATCAGGTTTACATTGGCAATTATGTCATACATCACTTTGCCATACCCCTTGAACTGATTAATTCCAACTTGTGGACACGGTTAAACGGTAATCCTTGTGGATACCTACACGAGAAAAACGCCCTGAAATCAGGACAAATACTACCATATGCGGTAAGTATCCAAGTACCTGATGACACAACCATTCCACAAGGGACAAGTAACTTTCTTTTACCACTACAGGTCAAGGAGGGTTAGAGATTAGAAAACTCTGATGCCCTAATCTGTTTATCCAACAGGATACAACAATTAGGGATGGTGGTAACGCATACACCAATGGTAATTATTGGTAAGAATCCCACTTATATCATGGTCAACAATGTTACACCCAATAGTGTTACTTTACCAAAAGGAACATTATTAGGTCTAGCATTGGATGCTGAGTACTATACATTTGGTTTCCAAAACCAAATTATAGGCCTCATCCCTGAAGAATACTTAACTGAGGACGAAATTGTCAATCAAATATTCCATTCCTCCCCAGAAGGATTATTCACTATCCTATCTGTATATCCCTTCAACGTCGAAGACGGCTCGTGTAAAATCGAAGAAGCATCAATCACCTTCGATCATCCGCTCAATGAGCAGGAATCACAAGAGTATCACGACCAAAGAGAAAAGGTAAGTCAACACCGAACTGACCCAACTTCTAGGCTTGAAGAAGCTTGTGAGATAGGCCAGCCTGAAATCGTTCCAGGATTTCAGGAAAGGCTAGAAGAGCAAATATCTTTAGCTGACGGTTGCTCCAACGATGCTGAGCGACAGCAGCTAAAGGAAATCCTTTTGGAATTCCAAGATATTTTGGCCAAAGATTCCTACGACTGTGGGTTAACTAACCTCCACATAGCCAGAATACAAACTGATCCAAATTTACCACCTGTATTTATCAAACAATATAGACTCCCATTAGCGTCATATGATGGTCTACAAGACATCATTCAGAATTTAAAGGAAAGGGGCATTATACGTCCAGTGCACAGTTCGTATAACAATCCGATCTTGGGGATTCTGAAACCTAATGGACAATGGCGTTTATGCGCTGACTTACGACAGCTAAATAAATGCGTCTATATGTCTGGTTGGCCAGTGCCATACATAGACCAATGTTTGGTACAAATGCAGGGATCCAAAATATTCACTGCCATTGACTGTGCGCAGGGATATTGGACTGTACCAGTCCATGATGAAGACCAATACAAATTGGCCTTCACATTTGGAAAGCAGCAGTATACCTGGACCCGTATGCCCTTCGGTTACATAAACTCTGGTCATGAATTCGCTGTGTTCATGCATAAAGCTATGCCTGACGCACTCGAGAGAGGAACGTTATCATATATCGACGATGTCTTGCTGAAAAGCACTTCCTTTGATAAGCATATCATAGAGATTAGACATGTTCTCACTCAGTTAAGAGAGGCAGGGATTAAACTGTCTTTACAAAAGGCGCAATGGTGTCGCACCCATGTCAATTTCCTCGGACATGAGGTAACTTCTGAAGGATTAAATCCCCAGAGGAAGAAGGTTGAAGCTGTAATGAAGGCTAAAACACCTTCAAACATCAGGGAATTAAGATCATTCCTTGGTATGACTAACTACTCCCGTAAGTTTATAGATAACTATGCAGAAATAACGAAACCACTCTTACACCTGCTTAAAAAGGAAACTACCTGGAACTGGGGGGAGCCTCAGGACCAAGCGGTAAGTGAACTGAGGAGGAAGCTCACTCAGGCACCCTGTTTAGCATACCCAGAGGGGGGTAAACCCTTCTACCTGGAGACAGGTTATACCGATTTAAGCATAAGTGCTGTTCTGTATCAGAAGCAGGACAGTTTAAACAAAGTTATTGCATAGGCTAGCAAGACGTTGTCATCTGTTGAAGTTAAATTCAACACGTGTGAGAAGGCGTTATTGTCGACTGTCTGGGCACTACAACATTTTCGTAGCTATATCCAAGGTGAGAAAATAATTGTAGAAACAGCTTACCAACCTCTACAGTATCTGCAGAGTGAAAGAATTAGAGACGGTAATCTCTCTAACAGTCGGATTACTGCATGGACTCTATCCTTACAGGGATGGCCGTTAGAAGTCTGTTATAAACATAATAAGAGAAGCCCAGTTGCCCAAGATTTAGCAGAATTACATGACTGTACTGCTCCATCTCTGGATGATAATGACACCGGAGATGACTACCTAGAAGAGCAATTGCTATCCCCTTATAAAGTTTATGACGAGGAATACTGTCGACCACTACCGTGGGTATACATTGATGGTTGTTCATATCACCACGTTGCTGGTGCTGAACGGAAGTAAGTTGCAGGTATCGGAATCACCTGGATAGGTGATTATCCCAATGTATCTATAGGATACAATATTGGTCCCAAAAGCAGTCAGATAGCCGAACTCTGTGCAGTATATAAGACCATTCAAATGGCAATAGAATATGGTATCACAGAATTTGTTATCATAACTGATTCCAACTATGTTCGCAACAGTTTCGTCGAATATCTGCCTAGCTGGAAATGTAACCAAATGCTGAAAAGCAATCACAAACCTGTTAAACATGGGAAATTGTTTTGTAAAATCGATGAACTGGTTAAGGAACATGGTTTAACCATGTATTGGAAGAAAACCAAAGGCCATTCTAAAATAGAAGGTATTGACAAGGATGGTAATGACTTAGCCGATTCACTGGCAAAACAAGCAGCCATCAATGGTGAAACCCTAAACATTGATGATCTTATGGGTTCAATTCAAGTTGAAGCCATAACTAGATGACAGGCTAAGGATAATGCCGACTTAAATGTCGTGCAATGGAGTCAAGAAGCTCCTAGTGAGGACCTGATTACCAGTCAGAAGAATGATCCCGTCATAGGCATATTCTATTGACATATAGAAGACCCTACTGCCAATCCCATCACAGATGAGGATTGCAAAGATAATGAAGATTTACGAATCTTGATGAGAAATAAAGTCCAATTTAGTATCATGGATGGGTTGCTGGTCAGAACTTCTAAACATGGTATTCAACAATAGGTAGTCCCAACTGTATACCGATGGTTAATGCTCCAACACGCACATGATGCACCTACATCTGGGCATCGTGGTGATAAGATCACATATGAGATATTGCGTGATTATGCATATTGGCCACACATGTTAAGAGATGTTAAGACATACTGTCAGGGATGTTTGATTTGTCCGCAATATCAACCCCATGGTCCAACCCATCGTGCACCACTTCAGAAGAGGGGGGTGTCATTACCCTGGTCTGATATTCAAATTGACTTTATAGGTCCTGTAACAAGATCTTCAAGAGGTAACAAATACATGTTAACCGTTACATGTATGTACACAAAGTGGATAGAGTGTTTGCCTTGTAAAGAGAACACAAGTACCGTGTGCGCCACTTTGTTGATTAACCATGTCTTTTCCAGGTTCGGTCTGCCTCAAAGAATTGAGTCAGACACAGGTAGTCATTTTACCAGCGAAGTAATGGCTAAGATGTGGAACATTCTAGGTGTTAAACGAAAGCTACATATTGCATACCGCGCTGCGTCTAGCGGGGGGTAGAGCGATATAACCAGTCTATCGTTAATATTCTGAAGAAGTACGTTAAGGAGTCTGGTAAAGACTGGGACATTAAATTGCCCCTAGTTTTAATGGCGATTAGAGCTACGCCTAGCACTGCTACCAAATTGTCATCTTTTGAATTGATGACAGGAAGAAAGATGGTTTTACCACAGCATTTACTATATCGTACTTCGGATCATAATTTGATCAATGCTGCCACTACGCATCAGTATATCGAAGATTTGCGCAAGCATTTACAGCATGCGTTTGCTTTTGCCCAAAATAATCTAGAAAAAGCAGCGACAGGGGTTAAGACCTATTACGATTTAAAAACCATGAAAAAGGAATATGAGATAACAGATCAAGTCTATCTGTATAACTTTGCGTGAAATCAAGTCAAGGAAAATACATTTTTACCTTCTTTGAAAGGGCCATATGTCATCATTGACAAAATTTCCCCAGTAGCGTACAAGATAAACATTCCTAAGGATGGTGATTTTATTGAAAAGTGGGTTCACATTAACCAGTTGCGTGCTTGTCATCCTAAATCTCAATTAAGGATTATAGGTGTGGATTTGGATGCAGAAGGGTGAACGACTAACCTGGATGAATGCTTGATTCACGTGGTATCGTATGATGTGAAATGTTGTGATGTGCCATGATCTCATGTACGTTCATGTCATTAACCATTTCCTTGCCATCTAATAACTACATTTTCTAAGCAGGTTACTAGCTTGTTTAACTGCTATAGGCATATTGCTGAGGAGTCAGTAATAAATGTAGTGAGGGATGAAGTTATAAAAATAGAATTAGAGAGAATACATATGTTGATGAATCGTAATAATGTGTTGTCCTAGGCCAAGTGATGTCATACTGTTATAAGTTTGTATGCTTAACAAACCTTGAATCATTAGTAGATAAGTCTGAAACGAGTTCCTGATCCGTGACTGTCGAAAGATGTCCAAGAAGGATGTGGCGTGTTTCTGGATCGTACTGCTCCTGTGCCAAGAGCTACGGACCGACCCGATCGCAGAGATAGGACCATCCTCCGGCATCCTGATTCAAGAGACACCAGGGTTCATCTTGCCAGAGAAGAGGATCCTTACCCAACGTGTGTTCGTCAGCTTGGACCCCAAGATTTCCATCGAGAAGGCGTAGAAACATTTCATCGATGCAGTTTCCTGAGGTACAGACTTGGTACCAGATGCACCTCCAAAGAGCACAGGACCGTGTGCGAAACATCTTGGAGCAAGCCCGGAAACCATTTGTATCCAGTTCTATTTCGATGAGCAACCGACCCAAAAGGTTCCTCACTGCTATAATTGTTGCATTAGTTTGTGCCACTGTCGGTGCAGTTGTCACAACTGGAATGTCTGCAGCCAACTCTATTACTGTCCAAAAGCTGGATATGGAAATCTATGCGCTAAAGCAACACATTAATGATATTCATCAGGTGATAAACCAGCAAAGAACACTTCTCCAAGATGTGTTAACTATTGTGGAAGACACAGTTGTTACAACAAATTGCATTCAGAGTCAATTGCCAAATCCACTGAGTTGCACCAAAGTCATGACTTATTTAAGCGTGAACTTCTATTTCTGCATGACCCAATATTGTTCCACACACTTGCTTTTCTTGACGAAGTGCAAACTGGAATGATCGAATTGGCAGGGGGATGCATACCTCTGTATTTTGTATCAAAGGATATTGTACATGCGATGCTTGCCAATGTGGATGGAGAAACAATTAAATCTGCCCTTTGAGATGGGGAGTGCTATACCTCTCTTAATTGATCCGGAACGTATGGAGATTTGCTTTTTATTGGCCATACCATATGTAACTCCCAAAAACATTTTTCAAATGAAAACAATTTATGTTGGCACATGGAAGGAAAATATCCATGTAAAAGTCCAAACCCCAGATGTTTAGGCTTTTTAACCGTGGATACCAGATTGGTATTCAATACCCATTTTGAATGACTGTGAAAAATTCAAAGACAATAATTTCCAATGTGATGGAAAACCTTTTGTGTACGATTCTACCAATGCTTTGTGTGGGATCGAGTACCTTAAACATGGCTCTGAAATATGTCAAGTAACTATGTCAAAAACCGACAGTAATGCGTTAGTTCATGCTATCTTAGTAAAAGATAAATGGTTGGTAAGCACGTGTCTTAAAACATGAGTGTTTTTTGCAGGGACCAGGTGACTAATAAAGTAATTGCCTTACCAGCACCTGTCTCACTGATCAAGGTACCCCACGACTCTTGTATCACCATCGGTGACATTACGCTATACCCAGTGTACACTGACGTCATCGAAAGTGCTATTGAGATGGTGGATCCCTTCCAGAATCAAGGTATCCCTCTAGATCCTAATCTAAAGTTCTTGCTGGGCCATAAGCCCAACCACACTATCCAAATGTCAATCAAGAAAGATAACATTTCTGTGGACACATTTAAATACTCTGAGCTAGATACTGACCTTATTGATCGTGTTGACTGGTTCATCCATGTTAAGATTGTTATTGGGTGTGCTATGATAATAATGATATTATGGTTGATTGTACTAAGTGTAAAGTTAAAAACTTTTACAGGTACAAAAATATACAAACATGTTCATTCCACGCACGGGCCTATGTTAGAAATGATGTGATTGCACAATATGTCTGATAACTTCCGTAGTGCATATTCATAAGCTAAATTGTTTGGCTCTGAAATGCACTAAAGGGGGGTTATGTCAGGGTATTTATATCGGCAGACATTTTGTGCTATGATAGAAATTAAAAGTGTATATTCTGAGTTACTCTGAACAGACCAGACTCCATTGTTATTTTCAAGTTAACAAAGAGACACACAATTTCTATCCTTTCTGTAAAACTGACCGCTTTGCCAGAGCTAAAGGAATGTATAGTATAAACAAACCAAGTGACAAGAGACTGTCTCAAATGCTAATGGGATAGAATAATTCTAAAACCCAGACATTTGTGACAGAAAAGATTAAATAATTTAATTTTACTTTCTATATGTACAAGATCCCATTGTATTGAAGAGGTCAAAATTAGTTCACGAACTGTCATATTAGAAATTACAGTAGGAATTGGAGACACATAGTCTGAAGAAAATTCAAGAAAACTGTTTGATCTGACAGAAAACTTAAATTATGAATAACCATAAAGATAACGTAAATGACGTCAAAATAGCCACCAGGAAAAGTTAACTCTTTCCTGGATAGGTATGTTTAGTGGGACGAGACTGCCCTCTATAGACCAAATACTAAAATGTTATCTAAAAGGCAACCACACACCCCAATTTTCTATTGGTCTATTAACTAGTGACGAACAGAGACATTTTCCCTTTAAAAGTTAAGACAAAGGGAAGAGAGAGTTATGCAGGGGATGCAGAGGATGCAGAGAAGGATGCAAAGCAAGACAAAGAGAGCGAGAAAGAAACATTCCTTGACACTTAGCTACCTGAGAATATCTGATGAGAAAATATCGACTTAACTGGTAAATATACTGGCTTCATTTAATTAATTTAAATTAATTAAAAATTTCTAATAGCATGATATATGACTGGATAAATCACTATCAGATTTCGATATTTAGAAATCTTAGTTAAAAAAGAAGTACATTATTAAACTTTCTATTCTGCAGATAGAAACAATAATTCTGTATTTATGTGACATATCACATGTTAGCATATCGTGATATTTATCCAGGGGTATTGATTTGCTCTAAAATAAGATAAAATATATTTTTAGGCAAGTAAAAAATTCAGCTTATAGAACAAGTAGATTTCTTTTATTGGATGGTTCCAGGAAATGACTAATGAACTGGTTTAATTGTTTTTTTTATTTAAAATTACGTAAGAATAGATCTTAATTACCTAGGAGGTCTAGCCAGCATTGAAAGGGTTATTCTAACTGTCAGCTAAAATTTTACGACCTTATGCTGCACTCTGTGGAATTCTGTTCTCTGTGTGAAACTTTTTTTCTTTTTCTCTGTGAAGCCCATCATAAATCTTCTTGACAGCTAATGTTGTAGATTCTAAGCTGTGTTAACCGTTGGAAAATTTACATTAACAATTGTATTGCATATTCATGTTACACTAAAATTTTATTGATTATTGTCACGCATGTTACTTATTATTATTGTTTAAAAATGTCACAATAAATTAATTCTATTTTTATAACAAATTGTGATTTTATTTATATGAAATACATTTCACTTACACGATAATGATCTTTGGGATCTGAGAATTGAAATAGTGGGCAATTCTCAACTGTTTACTATTATTATCCCATAAATATCCCCACAGCACAACAGGCGCTCCAGAGAAGAGGAGCTGCAGCAGCAGAGCTACCCCATAACAATGTTGGAAGGAGAAAGGTACCCTTTGCAGCATTTAGAAATGTTGTGGAATCAGAGGGAGAGATTGACGGGTTCCTGGCTGATTTTGAAAGGCAGTGTGCCCTGCACCAGGTACCCGCAGAGGAATGGGTCACTATCCTCTCTGGGAAGTTATACGGCCGGGCGAGTGAGGCGTTTCGGGCCATCCCAGAGGAGGAAATCACAAGTTGCACAAGATGCCCTTTTGGCCAGGTACGCTGTGACCCCCGAGGCGTACCGGCGGCGATTCCGGGACACCAACAAACAAGCTGGCAATTCCTATGTGGAGTGGGCATGCAGAGTACACCGCACAGCAGCCCACTGGATGGCAGGGTGCCAAGCGGTAACTGGGGAAGAGGTGCTGCAAGTGTTTTTGTTGGAGCACTGCTTTGATCGGTTACCTGCAGGAGTCAGAGAGTGGGTTAGTGACCGCAAACCCTCTACCTTACCCAAAGCTGCTCGTCTGGCTGATGAGTAAACCGACGCACGGAAGTTCGACCAGACAGCAACCAAGGTCCCTACCCGAGTGGAGTACAAACCGGCAGCACCTCCAACCACTACTGTATATCATCCCCCAGCGCAACGCACCCCCACAATGCCACCAGCAAATAACTATGTTCAGCCAGCCCGATTCAATGCCCTGGATTACTCACAGCCTATCCGGTGCTATGGGTGCAAACAGTTGGGGCACAAGAGACCGGAGTGCCCATTGAACAATTCCAACCAAGCCCAGTCGTGGAGAAGACCAGCCGGCGGAAATCAGCAGCCACCCCAGCCTTCCGCTCACTGTCTTGAGCAGGAGGAATTTTGGGGTATACTACATGAGGCTGATCCTGTACAAGCAGCCCAGCAGGACAACCGCTAACAGCACAGGCAGACTGTTAAACTGAATGGCAAAGTGGTCACTGGTTTGAGAGACACTGGAGCTGTGGCGAAACCAACCTCGCCACTGTGAACTGGAGAAGCCTGGTTGCTCGCCTGCTCCCTTTGGACTATGGCCCTGCAGGTTAAACCGTTTATTTTCCCTGCAGAAAGGCTTATTCGTGTGATCTGAGTGCCATTCATCTAATAATGTGCGCTCAGATCAAAGCTATCTGGGGATATGTAGAAATGTGTGTTTTATGTACTAAATGTATCAGTATGTAATTTTATGTATTTTACTGTCTTTTTGTCTGCCATGTAGATAATGGAGTTTTGCCTCTGTCCTGGGAGATAATTAGATTCCTTCCCCAATTATCTCCAGGCCAGAGGGGAGGGATTGTGAGGCATTGTGGGAGGTAACTCATGTGTGATTGGTGTATTGTGTAATTGTTGTAAATCCCTCCCTTGCATGGGAGAAGCCTTTATAAGCCTGTTGTGTGAATAAATCAGTGTTGTTGCTGTTTAACCCTGAAGCTGAAGTGGTGTATCTTTCTTGGGGGGAATTTCACTGTATGCCGATTGCCAGGAGTGTAAGCTGTTCGTATTGCTTTTCCTGTTCGGCTGCTTCCAGGGTTCGTGTGTCTCTTGTTCGAGAGTTGGTGAATACGTGCAGTTTGGAGTTTGGAAGGTTGGTGATTGCAGTAGCTGCTGGTCTATGGGAAAGGGGATTATCGCCTAAATGGTTTTTATCCTCTTGTGAGTGAAACGGTCCGTTACAATTGGTGGCAAGCGGCGGGATCGTCCCTACAACCAGAGGGCAGCTACAGGGCAACACCAGTGCCTGGATTACAACTGAGGGCAACGCTAGTACCCGTACAGCGACCCTATGTACAAAGGAACCAACCAAGCATGGCACCCCGCTACACGCAGGAGGCGTTTGACAAAGAGTGTGCCTCGCGACTGGCCCTCTTTACATTTGTCCCCTCTGAGGAATTCGTGTAGTTTGTAAGGAGCCAGGTAGACTAGTACCTGCAGTTCATGGCAGATCCAGCCAAAGGTATCGGTCGCCCTATTCGGTGGCAGAGTGCGTTACGGGGACTCAAAAGGCTACCCCAGGGAGCTGAATGTGTCATCCTTCCTCCCCAGCGGCAGTGTGTATCCCAGGGAGCTGAAGGTGCTGTCCTTCCTCCCCAGCGGCAGTGTGTGTCCCAGGGAGCTGAAGTTGTAGTCCTTCCTCCCCAGTGGCAGTGTGTACCCCAGGGAGCTGAAGTTGTTGTCCTTCCTCCCCAGTGGCAGTGTGTATCCCAGGGAGCTGAAGGTGCAGTCCTTCCTCCCCAGTGGCAGTGTGTATCCCAGGGAGCTGAAGGTGCCGTCCTTCCTCCCCAGCGGCAGTGTGTGTCCCAGGGAGCCGAAGGTGTCGTCCTTCCTCCCCAGCGGCAGTGTGTACCCCAGGGAGCTGAAGGTGCCGTCCTTCCTCCCCAGCGGCAGAGTAAGTCCCAGGGAGCGGAAGGTGCAGTCCTTCCTCCCCAGCGGCAGAGTAAGTCCCAGGGAGCTGAAGGTGCAGTCCTTCCTCCCCAGCGGCAGTGTGTACCCCAGGGAGCTGAAGGTGCCGTCCTTCCTCCCCAGCGGCAGAGTGTATCCCAGGGAGCTGAAGGTGTTGTCCTTCCTCCCCAGCGGCAGTGTGTACCCCAGGGAGCTGAAGGTGTCGTCCTTCCTCCCCAGCGGCAGTGTGTACCCCAGGGAGCTGATGGTGTCGTCCTTCCTCCCCAGCGGCAGTGTGTATCCCAGGGAGCTGAAGGTGCCCACCTTCCTCCCCAGCGGCAGTGTGTGACCCAGGGAGCTGAAGGTGTCGTCCTTCCTCCCCAACGGCAGTGTGTACCCCAGGGAGCTGAAGGTGTCGTCCTTCCTCCCCAGCGGCAGTGTGTATCCCAGGGAGCTGAAGTTGTTGTCCTTCCTCCCCAGCGGCAGTGTGTATCCCAGGGAGTATTGCTTTTCCTGTTCGGCTGCTTCCAGGGTTCGTGTGTCTCTTGTTCGAGAGTTGGTGAATACGTGCAGTTTGGAGTTTGGAAGGTTGGTGATTGCAGTAGCTGCTGGTCTATGGGAAAGGGGATTATCGCCTAAATGGTTTTTATCCTCTTGTGAGTGAAACGGTCCGTTACAATTGGTGGCAAACGGCGGGATCGTCCCTACAACCAGAGGGCAGCTACAGGGCAACACCAGTGCCTGGATTACAATTGAGGGCAACGCTAGTACGCGTACAGCGACCCTATGTACAAAGGAACCAACCAAGCGTGGCACCCCGCTACACGCAGGAGGCGTTTGACAAAGAGTGTGCCTCGCGACTGGCCCTCTTTACATTTGTCCCCTCTGAGGAATTCGTGCAGTTCGTAAGGAGCCAGGTAGACTAGTACCTGCAGTTCATGGCAGATCCAGCCAAAGGTATCAGTCGCCCTATTCGGTGGCAGAGTGCGTTACGGGGACTCAAAAGGCTACCCCAGGGAGCTGAATGTGTCATCCTTCCTCCCCAGCGGCAGTGTGTATCCCAGGGAGTTGAAGGTGCCGTCCTTCCTCCCCAGCGGCAGTGTGTGTCCCAGGGAGCTGAAGTTGTCGTCCTTCCTCCCCAGCGGCATTGTGTACCCCAGGGAGCTGAAGTTGTTGTCCTTCCTCCCCAGCGGCAGTGTGTATCCCAGGGAGCTGAAGGTGCAGTCCTTCCTCCCCAGCGGCAGTGTGTATCCCAGGGAGCTGAAGGTGCCGTCCTTCCTCCCCAGCGGCAGTGTGTGTCCCAGGGAGCCGGAGGTGTCGTCCTTCCTCCCCAGCGGCAGTGTGTACCCCAGGGAGCTGAAGGTGCCGTCCTTCCTCCCCAGCGGCAGAGTAAGTCCCAGGGAGCGGAAGGTGCCGTCCTTCCTCCGCAGCGGCAGAGTAAGTCCCAGGGAGCTGAAGGTGCAGTCCTTCCTCCCCAGCGGCAGTGTGTATCCCAGGGAGCTGAAGGTGTTGTCCTTCCTCCCCAGCGGCAGTGTGTACCCCAGGGAGCTGAAGGTGTCGTCCTTCCTCCCCAGCGGCAGTGTGTATCCCAGGGAGCTGAAGGTGCCGTCCTTCCTCCCCTGCGGCAGTGTGTGTCCCAGGGAGCTGAAGGTGTCGTCCTTCCTCCCCAGCGGCAGTGTGTACCCCGGGGAGCTGAAGTTGTTGTCCTTCCTCCCCAGCGGCAGTGTGTATCCCAGGGAGCTGAAGGTGCAGTCCTTCCTCCCCAGCGGCAGTGTGTATCCCAGGGAGCTGAAGGTGCAGTCCTTCCTCCCCAGCGGCAGTGTGTATCCCAGGGAGCTGAAGGTGCCGTCCTTCCTCCCCAGCCGCAGTGTGTGTCCCAGGGAGCTGAAGGTGTCGTCCTTCCTCCCCAGCGGCAGTGTGTACCCCAGGGAGCTGAAGGTGCCGTCCTTCCTCCCCAGCGGCAGAGTAAGTCCCAGGGAGCGGAAGGTGCAGTCCTTCCTCCCCAGCGGCAGAGTAAGTCCCAGGGAGCTGAAGGTGCAGTCCTTCCCCCTTAGCGGCAGTGTGTACCCCAGGGAGCTGAAGGTGCCATCCTTCCTCCCCAGCATCAGTGTGTGTCCCAGGGAGCTGAAGGTGCCGTCCTTCCTCTCCAGCGGCAGTGTATATCCCAGGGAGCAGAAGGTGCAGTCCTTCATCCCCAGCGGCAGTGTGTACCCCAGGGAGCTAAAGGTGTTGTCCTTCCTCCCCAGCAGCTGTGTGTACCCCAGGGAGCTGAAGGTGCCGTCCTTCCTCCCCAGCAGCAGAATATCCTACAGGGAGCAGGGACCGTCGGTCTCGCCCCCCCCAGCCGCAGGACAAGATAATGAAAGGGGAGACAGCTGGTCCCCCTCTCCACCAGCAGAGAGAGTGTCAGGGAGAGGAGCCTGATACCCCCTCTCCCCAGCGGCAGTTTACAGTCCAGAGAGAGGAGCTTGTTACACCCTCTCTCCAGCGGCAGCCTAACCAACAAAGGGGAGATGTTGTTGTTGTTGGGACCGTTGTCTCTGTACTTGCAGCACAAGGGGTAAGGACGGTCGGTCCTGTCCCCAAGCCACAGAGCAGTATATCCAGAGGGGAGACGGTCGGTCTCTGCCTCCCACAACCAGGCTACAACCAGGCTACTTCCGCGGTAGTACTGGCACCAGGGCAGAGTACCGCTGGTCTCTGCCCACTCAGCAACCCACCAAGGCAGCCTAACAGTTCCCCACACAGTCGTGGTGAGGCACCTGGACATGGACAAAGCTCTCCTCTACCCAGGTGTGGTAACCAGTTATTGTGGGTGGGCTGTACTGCTGTTTCTGTTTTGTGGGTGGGTTGCTGGACTAACCAGGGCACTTACCGGCAGGAGGTCAGATACCCTGTTAGTCTAGTTGGTAAAGGGGAGAAGTGTGGCGAAACCAACCTCGCCACTGTGAACTGGAGAAGCCTGGTTGCTCGCCTGCTCCCTTTGGACTATGGCCCTGCAGGTTAAACTGTTTATTTTCCCTGCAGAAAGGCTTATTCGTGTGATCTGAGTGCCATTCATCTAATAATGTGCGCTCAGATCAAAGCTATCTGGGGATATGTAGAAATGTGTGTTTTATGTACTAAATGTATCAGTATGTAATTTTATGTCTTTTACTGTCTTTTTGTCTGCCATGTGGGTAATGGAGTTTTGCCTCTGTCCTGGGAGATAATTAGATTCCTTCCCCAATTATCTCCAGGCCAGAGGGGAGGGATTGTGAGGCATTGTGGGAGGTAACTCATGTGTGATTGGTGTATTGTGTAATTGTTGTAAATCCCTCCCTTGCATGGGAGAAGCCTGTATAAGCCTGTTGTGTGAATAAATCAGTGTTGTTGCTGTTTAACCCTGAAGCTGAAGTGGTGTCTCTTTCTTGGGGGGAATTTGACTGTATGCCGATTGCTAGGAGTGTAAGCTGTTCATATTGCTTTTCCTGTTCGGCTGCTTCCAGGGTTCGTGTGTCTCTTGTTCGAGAGTTGGTGAATACGTGCAGTTTGGAGTTTGGAAGGTTGGTGATTGCAGTAGCTACTGGTCTATGGGAAAGGGGATTATCGCCTAAATGGTTTTTATCCTCTTGTGAGTGAAACGGTCCGTTACAGGAGCCACTATGACCCTGCTCCAAAAGAACCTTGTTTCGGAACACCAACACACTGGAAATACTGTGGCAGTGAGGGTAGCAGAAGGGCGCTGTGTTCCGTCTACCTGTTGCCCGGGTTCATTTGGATTGGGGAGTGGGCTCTAGACATGTGAATGTGGGGGTCATGAAAGACTTACCTGCCGACGTTTTGCTTGGGAATGATCTGGCTCCTTTGGTTTCTGCTTATGCTCCAATGGGACCTGCTGATGTCAACCCAGTGACTACTCGTGCTCAGACCCGTGCTGATGGAACCAGCCCGCCTGCTGCTGAGACCCAGGTAAGAACCGATTCCCCGACTGGTACCCTAGATCAGACCTTTGTTAGCTGGGATTCCCCAGAGGAGTTTGGGAGGGAAACCCGGGCAGATCCGACTCTCCAGAAGTACAGAGACAGGGCAGATACTGGAGAGGAAGGAGTAGATGGGGAGCGGTATGAGTGGGTGGGGGACCGGTTGTATAGGATCCCTAAGCCTTCCCAGAAAAGCGTTGCCCCTCCGCCAACTCGACAGCTGGTGGTGCCTGCGAAATACCGGCAGCAGATTCTGCTGATAGGGCATGATGTTCCGTTAGCTGGACATCTAGGGTCCCGCCGCACAGCCTATAGGATCATGCAGAACTTCTTTTGGCCAAATTTTAATCAGGCTGTGCGGATATATTGTAGTAAGTGTGACACTTGTCAACGGGTAGGAAAGCGGGGGAACCACCCAAGAGCTAGGCTTATGTCTATGCCTATCATTGGGGAGCCCTTTGCCCGCATAGCCGTTGACATTGTGGGTCCACTGGCCAGGGCTAGTCCATCCGGTAAGAAATATATTCTCACCGTGGTGGACTATGCCACTCGCTATCCAGAGGCAGTAGCACTGTCTAATATAGAGGCAGAGACGGTTGCTGATACCCTGGTTAGGATTCTTACTAGGGTCGGGTTCCCTAAGGAGATTCTCTCTGACCAGGGAACCCAATTTACCGCTGTGCTCACCCAGCAACTGTGGAAGGTGTGCGGCATTAAACCACTGCTTAGCTCACCTTATCATCCACAGACTAACGGTCTCTGTGAGCGATTTAATGGTACCCTCAAACAGATGTTGAGGACACTTGCAGAGACTGGGAGCGATTCCTGCTTTATTTTCTTACAGAGAGGTGCCCCAGGAATCTACTGAGTTGCTTTATGGGAGAAGGGTCCGCGAACCCCTAGATCTCCTTAGAGGCCACTGGGAGGGGGAGACAGAGCAGGAAGGGACCCCCATCGTACCGTATGTCCTGGAACTCCGGGACCGCATGGAGAAACTGTCTCTGATGGTAAGAGAGAACCTCCAGGTGGCCCAGGGGAGACAGAGGAGATGGTACGATCGGGGTGCCCGACAGCGGGTCTTCCAGGTTGGGCAGAAAGTGTTAGTGCTCAAACTTGTGAAGGTGAACAAGATGCAAGCATCTTGGCAGGGCCCGTATAAGGTGTTAGCTCAGGTGTGCGATACTACCTATCTTATAGCCAGCTGTTCAGATGAAAGGATCCAGCAATCCTTTCATGTGAACATGCTAAAGGAGTATCAGGAGAGACCAGAGGATGTCGCTGCAGTATGTGCCCCTGCTGCAGACGATTCAGAGAGTTTACCCTTACCCGATTTGTTAGAGAGGGACTCCCAGACTGACCTTACTAGCCTTGTACAGCTAGGGGACAGGTTGAGCCCCACAGAGAAGGGACAGGCAAGACAGCTTCTGTGGGAGAAGCAGGCGACGTTCTCCCAAGAGCCCGGCTACACTACCCTAGCTGTACATAAGGTAGAGACCCCTGGACAGAACCCTCTGCGACAGCCCCCTTACTGTATCCCTGAAGCAGTCCGAGAAGGAATGTGGAAGGAGATACAGGAGATGACCCAACTTGGGGTCATCGAACACTCCGATAGCCCTTGGGCTTCACCTGTAGTCCTGGTGCCTAAGAAAGATGGGACCACCCGGTTCTGTGTGGACTACAGGCGGCTCAACGAGCGGACCACCACTGACGCCTACCCGATGCCCCGGGTAGACTAATTATTAGATCGCATTGCCAGGGGATGCTATCTGACCACCATCGACCTGTGTAAAGGCTACTGGCAGATCCCCCTAGCCGAGGATGCTATCCCCAAGTCGGCCTTCGTCACCCCATTTGGCTTGTACCAATTTAAGGTCATGCCATTTTGGATGAAAAATGCCCGGCTACCTTCCAGGGTATGGTGGATAGACTCCTCGATGGATTCGAGGAATTTGCTTGTGCATACCTGGATGACATTGCAATCTACAGTGGGTCCTGGGAGGAACACCTGCGGCATGTAGGGGTGGTACTGGACAAAATTGGGGCCGCTGGCCGGACATTGAAGCCAGAAAAGTGCCATTTAGGCATGGCTGAAGTGCAATACCTGGGTCACAGAGTGGGGTGTGGGAGCCAGAGACCGGAGCCAGCCAAGATAGAGGCAGTAGCTAACTGGCCCACACCTATCACTAAGACTCAGGTGACAGCAGGGTACTATAGACGATTTGTCCCAGACTACAGCACTATTGCTAAACCCCTGACTGACCTGACAAAGAAAAATCTCCCTAAGCAGGTCCTGTGGTCTCCAGCTTGTGAAGCTGCGTTTCAAGCACTTAAACAGGCTCTTGTGAATGCCCCTGTCTTGGCTGCCCCAGTCCCTAACAAATGTTCGTCCATACAGATGCTTCCATGTATGGACTGGGGGCTGTGCTGAGCCAGGTCGGGGAAGATGGAGGAGAGCACCCTGTTGCATATCTCAGTAGAAAGCTGCTACCCCGAGAAGTGAGTTATGCGGCAGTGGAGAAGGAATGCCTGGCCCTGGTCTGGGCATTGAAAAAGTTAAGCCCTTATTTGTATGGACAGGAATTTTCCCTTGTGACGGACCACAATCCCCTTGTCTGGCTTAACCGGGTCTCAGGAGACAATGGTAGACTGCTGCGGTGGAGTTTAGCACTACAACCGTATAACTTCACCATCAGCTACCGACCCGGTAAGCAGAACGGGAATGCAGATGGATTGTCTCGGCAAACCGACGTTCTTACCACCTCCTAGTCTGGTCAGCCTCAAGTTGACCCGCCAAAGGGTCAAGCCGGCTCTGCCGGAGTATCCCACAAGGAGGGAGCTGTGTGACAGATCCATCTGTATAGACTAGTATTGCTGGTTCGTCTGTTTGCCTTTATTTTCGCTGGATTTCCTGTCCGTATGCCCCTGTTCGTGTGATTCTGGAATACCGATTGAAACTACCGAACAGACGGCCACCCAGGAGAGGAGTGTGCTGCTGGTTAACCTCTTGGCCCCAATTAGAACGTTGTGGTTAACCGCAGACACCTCTCCATTCCATTCGTACGGGTGGTCGTCGTTCGTATGCCGACCACGAGGTGGCTGCCATTTTGGGACACGAGGAAGATCAGCGGTGTTCAGTGTTAATCCTATGGAACTAAAAACGGACACTTTATCTACCGAACACCGCTGGAGGCTGCCGCCCGCCTTCTATTTCGTCGAGGCGTACGAACACTGGTCAGTTCGGGAGTTTTATAACATTCGTATGGACTTTACCCAGATAGCCGTCCCATGGATTCATTCGTATACCGAAGGACTTGTGAAAGACTTTGACTCCATGGCGATTGAACTAGGTACATCTGGATCTGAGCGCTATTCGGTAGAAATATGCACTCAGATCCAGGCTATCTGTGGACACGTTACACGAACCATATTTATTCGGTATTTCTTCATTTTGGTCTCGTTTGTGAGGGAGAATTATTATTGGGACAGCGCTTTCGTTATTTCTAGCTGTAGAAGGAGTTCGACTGATTTGCTGATCAGGAGTTGCCGCGTTCGTATTCTCCGTTCAGGAGTTTGACGATCGGCTGGATGAAATCTGTATTTATGGAAAAGGGGGTTATTTACTAAACGTCGGCTTCATCTATCTGGCGGTGAGTGACGTAACATATATGTATATTATGTATATATATATATATATATATATATATATATATATATATATATATATATGGAAGTAATATAAACTGGGATTTTTTTTTTATAAAAAACAAATAAAAACGCTAACTTTGGCCAGCGTTTGTGACTAAGTGGCTACTACAAGAGACTGGAAATACCCCATTTGGAATACTCTGGGTTATCTACATTTGAAAATGGTATGTCATGATGTGGTTAATTTAAATTCCTGGGCTGCTATATGATCTCAAAGGCAACATAGGCCCAGCAAACCAATCTAGTACATTTCAATGTGCAAGGAAAAGGGGAAAGCCCTACATTTGACCCCTGTAAGTTTGCAAAAACCCATCAAACCTGGACATTGGGGGGCACTGTTGTATTCGGGAGATATTGATGAACACATATTGGGGTGTTCTTTGTCAGTAACACATAACAGGAACTAAGAATCAATGCCTAAAGTGCAATGTGAGAGAAAAATAACACAAAAAAACCTGACTACCCAAAAGTTTGACAAAGACTGGTGGTAGAATTAGTGCATGGAAAGTGTTAAAAAAAACACCATTTGAAATACCCTAGGGTGTCTACTTTTTAAAAATATATGGTTTGTTGTTGGTGAATAACATTGGCTGGCTTCAAAAATGTCCCAAATAGGACATGGGTGCATGATGACCAGCTGAGAAAATTCCAAGTTTGAAAACTGGAATGCACACCCTCCAAATAAGGTATTTTAACCCCCAGAGAACCTGACACACCTATACATGGGGGGTATCACTGTACTCAGGAGATGTTGCTGAACACATATTGGGGTGTTCTTTGGCAGTAACCCTTAAAGTTCTCCATCTATGTGTGTCAAACAAATCACCAATTATTATTATTCTTTTTTAATTTGGCATAGATTGGTGGTAAAATGGTTGACTGAAAAGAGTCAAAATACCCCACGTTTAATACCTTAGGTTGTCTTCTTTTAAAAAATATATACATGTGAAGTGTTATTCAGGGAGTCCTGACAGATATCAGTGTTAATTTTGAAAAAAATGGTTTGGAAATAGCAAAGTGCTACTTGTACTTATAGCCCTATAACTTTCCCCCCCAAAAAGCTAAGAACATGTTAACATTGGGCATTTCTAAACTCAGGACAAAATTTAGAAACTATTAAGCACAGGTATTTTTTGGCGGTTGTAGATGCGTAAAAGATTATGGGGGTCAAAGTTCAAAAAAGTGTTTTTCTTTTAAATTTTTTCATCATATTTTATATTTTTTTTATAGTAAATTATATGATATGATTGTGACGAGACCAATCTCGCCACATTGCATTGGAGAAGCATGGTTGCCTGCCTGCTGCCTTTTGACTATGGACCGGCATTTAAATACTTTATTTTCCTATGCAGAAAGGTCTATTCATGTGTAACGTACCGTTTCAGCAGACAAGGCGATATTAGGCGATATTCCCCTTTCAGATATAAAGGCAGCTTCAGTAAAACACCAAACTCCCGAACTGGATACAAGGGAATGTACCAAACTCCCGAACTGCATACAAGGGAATAAGGTAGCACTCCAAACTCCCGAACCGGAACCTCACAAATAGCTGCTAGCAGATGAAAGGGAAAAGCTCCCAAGCGGCTTACACTCCTGGCAATCAGTCTCTATCAGCATACAGTGAATCCCCCCAAGAACGAGACAAGGCTCCGTGTTGAGGATCAAGCAGTGGTCTGTTTAATGAGGGCTACCAGCCCAGTATTTATGCAGGTCTCCCACCTGGTGGACACTCCCCTAGGAGACCAAATGGGAGACTGTAACAAAAGACAGACATGTATCATTTTAGGACATACAGTCACAATACTTTCCCACAATGCATCCTGGCTTCCTCCCCTCTGCCCTGGAGATAATTGAGAAGTAATTCAATTATCTCCCAGGACAGAGGCAAGACTCCATTATGCATGTGGTGAACACAAGATACAATATTACTTTAAAATACACAAAGTTACTTTTTGCACCTAAAACACAGACATGTAACATATCCCCAGATAGCTCAGGTCTGAGTGCACATTATTAGGTGAGTGGCACTCATACCACACGAATACAGTTTAATCGCTATGAAGTCAAAGTCTTTAATTACACGAATAGGCTCCATGGCATAGCTATCTGGGTTAAAACTTTCTTCCAACATAAAATACCGAATTTACGTACATTCGTTAAATCGGTACGAATTAGAACCAGGGGCTGGAGGCTCAGCGGTGCTTAGCTGACACAGTGTTCGGGTTTAGCGTAGGAAAGCCGGGCAGAAAAGCGATGGCTGCCCGGGGAGCTCCAGAACACCGCCATCATGTGGCAGCTAGGTGTAACCGCGACCACCCAGTAGCAGTCAATTAAGCTGCGGTTAACCGCTGCTACTGGGTGGTCAATTGCTGGCACACGCTCGTTAAGCCGCGGTTAACCGCGGCTTCAGGGAGGTAAATGGAGGGCACACGCCAGATTCTGGGTGGCCAATTAACGGCGCTTGCCGGCTCCCCATGGCTCTGGGGAGACTAAGAAAGGGCTGTTTGTTCGGTAGATAGAATCTACCGAACGGCTGTGCAGAAAGGAATAAATAAATCTTTCTGCACAGTAAAATTAACCGTTTAACTCTCGGTCCATAATCCAAAGGCAGCAGGCGGGCAACCATGTTCCTCCAATGCAATGTGGCGTGATTGGTCTCGTCACATCATGTATTTCTGCTCTGGCGTTCGGTATATTCTAGGATTTACTGAATGAACTCATTTAACCCAGATAGCTATGCCATGGAGCCTATTTGTGTAATAAAAGACTTTGGCTCCATGGCAATTGAACTGTATGTGTGTGGTCTGACAGCCATTCGGTAATAATGTGCGCTGGGGATATGTTGCATGTCTGTATTTTATGTAATAAATGTAACCTTGTGTATTTTATTGTATTTTACTGTCTTTTTACTGCCATGTGCTTAATGGAGTTTTGCCTCTGTCCTTGGAGGTAATTGGATTACTTCCCAATTATCTCCAGGATAGAAGACTAATTGGAACTGGTTTTGGGCAGAAAAGCAATGCTTCCTTTGGTCACAAAGGACTTCGATCTATCTTTTGAACCAATGGACCAAAGTGGATGATTTTGACATATGTTCGTATTTGGAGTATGCTGATTCTCAAAATTTATGTGAATGTGATGCATACTTTTAAAGTTATGAATAATGTGGAAAAACTGTATTTCTCTGCTTGTGATAATTACATTACCCATTGTGTAATGTAATTGTATCACAGGCAGAGGGGAGGATTTTGTGTGGGAGTGTCTGAGTGTATTGTACGTGTTTATTGGTTGTTTTTCAAAACCCTGTGGGTGGTACTAATGTGTATATAAGAACAATAAACCCACAGCTCTGTCTGTTCACTGCTTGACCCTCAACACGGAGCCTTGTCTCGTCTTTGGGGGGATTTACTGTATGCTGTTAACCCCTTTTATGCCTGGGGGTGCCGTGACAATTGGTGGCAAGCTGTAGGATCGTTCCTACAGCCAGAAGGACAGCTACAGGAGACAACATTCCGTGGATTTTACAATTTGAGGGCAACGCATGTCCCAGTACAGTGACCCTGACAGCACCGGGATGGAACCAGCAGTGGAGTACGATGAGGGTGTCATGAATGACCGAGATGCAGTCCGCAAAGGCATCTGGTACCAGGCACTGGGTATTGTGGAATATCTGCGGGACGAGAGGCTCTCCAAGGACGAGCAGCGACAGCAGAAGCGACTAGCCCTGCGGATGCCTTTCCTGGGAGAGCAGCCCCTGGAAGAGTGGGTAGAAGATCTGAAGTACCTGGTAAGGCGGGAGATGTGGCTGGAGGATGCCTACCAGGCGCTCTGGTGGTATGAAGCTCAGTACCTACCCCGGACAGCCGAGCATGACAAGCCAGAGGGAGATGAGTTTGATGGTCCTGGCTTGATATGGGAGACTTTTGCAGAACCTGAGTTTGGGAGCGCTACACAAGCCCGGTTCCATGATCTCTTTGAGTGGAGGGAGAGCAGGGATGACCTTCATGAGATTGAGCAAGAACTGGTCCACCTAGTGACCCGAGAGATGGAGCTGGAGCAGGGCTACCAAAATCTGTTCCACTCCAGTGAGAAGGCTCAGCAGGGAAGCGGAGACCCAGATCCAGACCCATTCAGCAGGGCAGATATTGTAGAGTGTTACTGGGAAGAACCCCAGGTGGCCAGTTGAGATGGGACTGAGGTCTCTCCACCGGTCCTGCAGGGAATTGGGAGCCCAGTCTCCATTCCCCAGTGGCAGTGTGATCTGCAGGGAATTGGGAGCCCAGTCTCCATTCCCCAGCGGCAGTGTGATTTATTGGGAATTGGGAGCCCAGTCTCCATTCCCAAGCGGCAGTGTGATCTGCAGGGAATAGGGAGCCCAGTCTCCATTCCCCAGCGGCAGTGTGATCTGCATGGAATAGGGAGCCCAGTCTCCATTCCCCAGCGGCAATGTGATATGCAGGGAATAGGGAGCCCAGTCTCCATTCCCCAGCGGCAGTGTGGTATGCAGGGAATTGGGAGCCCAGTCTCCATTCCCCAGCAGCAGTGTGATATGCAGGGAATTGGGAGCCCAGTCTACATTCCCCAGTGGCAGTGTGATCTTCAGGGAGTAGGGTGCCCAGTCTCCATTCCCCAGCGGCAGTGTGATCTGCAGGGAATTGGGAGACCAGTCTCCATTCCCCAGCGGCAGTGTGATCTGCATGGAACAGGGAGCCCAGTATCCATAACCCCAGCGGCAGTGTGATATGCAGGGAATAGGGAGCCCAGCCTCCATTCCCCAGCGGCAGTGTGATATGCAGGGAATTGGGAGCCCAGTCTCCATTCCCCAGCGGCAGTGTGATCTGCAGGGAATTGGGAGCCCAGTCTCCATTCCCCAGCGGCAGGCTGAGCTACTGGGGGCAGAGACGGTTGGTCCTGTCCCCCAACAACAGGGCTGTTTAGCCAAAGGGGAGACAGTCAGCCTCCCCCTCCAGCAGCAGAGCTGTGTATCTAAAGGGGAGACAGTCGGTCTCCCCCTCCAGCAGCAGAGCTGTGTATCTAAAGGGGAGACAGTCGGTCTCCCCCTCCAGCAGCAGAGCTGTGTATCTAAAGGGGAGACAGTCGGTCTCCCCCTCTAGCAGCAGAGCTGTGTATCTAAAGGGGAGACAGTCGGTCTCACCCTCCAGCAGCAGAGCTGTGTATCTAAAGGGGAGACAGTCGGTCTCCCCCTCCAGCAACCAGACTCCAACCAGACTACTCCTGTGGTAGTGCTGGCACCAGGACAGAGTACCGCTGGTCTCTGCCCACTCAGCAACCCACCAAGTCAGCTTACCAGTCCCCCACACAGCCATGGCGAGGCACCTGGACATGGACAAGTTTCTCCTCTACCCAGGTGTAGTAACCCGTTATTGTGGGTGGGCTGTATTACTGTTGGTGCTTTGTGGGTTGGCTGCTGGACTAACCAGGGCACTGACCGGGAGGAGGTCAGATACCCTGTTAGTCTTTCTGGAAAAGGGGAGAGATGTGACGAGACCAATCTCGCCACATTGCATTGGAGAAGCCTGGTTGCCTGCCTGCTGCCTTTTGACTATGGACCGGCATTTAAATACTTTATTTTCTTATGCAGAAAGGTCTATTCATGTAAAATCTTCCTTTCTCGAACAATTCCGATAAAGTCTCATTTGTTGACTTTTTGGAATATTCCGGAACCATTGTGAATTATGGCAACTTGTATAGTTAATTAGGCTGTTACAGTGCCGTAGGTTTAAAACAATTCTTATTGCACACTATTCCATTACAAAGACCGTTAGATCTAGGAAGTTAATGTTGGTATCGTCCATTTCCTGGGTGAAGCATAAACAATATTCATTAGAATTCATATATTACTAAAATATTTAAAAAGGGTTTCATCCCCTTGCCAAATGATCAGGATGTCGTCAATATACCTTTTCCATAGCACCAGGTTCGCCAGAAATGGATTCTGTCGCCAGATGAACTTGGACTTCCAGTCTGCCACAAAGATGTTGGTGTGACTGGGAGCGAACCTGGTGCCCATGGCTGTCCAGCATATTTGGAGATAATGTGTACCTTCAAACGAAAAAGCGTTTTTCTTTAAAATTAAGTCAATACACTTTAAGATTAATACCATATGTTTCTGAGGCCTTTGTTCATCATAGGTAAGAACTTCCTGTACAGCCCTGATCCCTTTCTCATGGTCTATTATTGTAAATAAGGAAGTTACATCTGTAGTGGCCCAGATGTAATCCTCTTTCCATGGAAGGCTCTACATTTCCCTGATTATGTTGGCCGAATCTTTTATATAGAGGGGTGCTTGAGATACATATTTCTGTTGATAGAAAATCTATATATGCCGATAGATTACTTGTCAGAGATCCGATCCCACTAATAATTGGCCTGGTGGGTTATCCAAACTTTTGTGGATCTTGGGCAAGTGGTAGAAGACAGTTTTGGATGCTGAATGCACAGGTAGTCTAGCTCCATCTTGGAGATAATTTTTTCATTAAAGGCTTCCATTAAAATAACCTCAAGTTGTTTTTTAAAATCAGTAACAGGGTTTTCATTTAAGACCTTATAAGTATTATCATCACTTAAGATTCTAAATGCTTCGTTAAGGTGCATCTCTCTATCCATGATGACAATCTCACCTCCTTTATCTGCTTGTTTAATAACGAGATCATATGTTTCCTTTAATTTATTAATCCCTAATTTCTTTATCATTTTTGATCTTTTCAAATTCGTTCAATACCATATCACAAAAGACTGGGATATATTCTCCTTTATCCAAGGTGGGGAAGAATTTAGATTTCATTTTAAGACAGTGGACCATCATTCTGGCCCACTGTCATCAATACCTTAATGTTGGACTCTTGTACATCCTGTGTTCCGAGAGGGTTTAGATTTTCTTTTTTCTTTTCAAAGAACCTCTTGATTGCTAGTTTTCTAAAAAACTTTTGTATGTCGATAAATAACTCAAAATGATTAGGATTATTTTGTGGGGCAAATTTCAGACCTCTACTTAATACCCTGATTTGGTCTTGCATGAGGTCATATTTGGATAGGTTAAAAATACCTTCTCCAATTTAATTCTGCTTTTTTAATAAAGGGTACCGTTCCTCCTCTGTTCCCTCTTGTCTTCTTTCCTGTTCTAATGGTTTCCTTTTCTTTGCTGGAGACGATATTTCCAATGGTGCATACCTGTTCTTGTGTATCCACAGGTTTTCTTTTCTGGGTGGGCTTGTTCTCTGTACTCCTCTGCCTAAAAAAGAATCGGTATGATTTTGTCAGGATTACTGTTGATCCAGCATGCAGAATAGTATCACACCTAGGACTAAGGATAACGTATAACCGGACCTTAGAATGGCCAGACCTAACGTCTCCAAGAATAGTCAAAATACTTGCCGAGGTCAGGGACACGGAATGAGACACACCGATGAGGAAAGCCAGAAGTCAAGAATACCAGAAATCAGGGAAGTCAAAACGAAGCCAAAGTCAAATACCAGAAAAACGCAATCAGGAACACACTCTCAGATAACCAGCTAGTGGAAACCACGACAGGGCACTAAAAAAAAAAGATAATTTGGGTTTATATAACCCTCCTTAGACTTTAATTGGCTGTCTCTGACCCCAAAATGTGCATGAGCATCTGACGTTATAAAAGCCGATATGCGGCGGCTGGCATTCCTAAGGACATCGCACCCACTGGGGACCGGAACGGAGGGAGACCGGGTAGCTGCCAGTCAAGCCCAAGGTAAGTTTGAAGCATCTCTAAAGGTGTGGCTGCTTAGTTTGAGTGCAGCCACACCGGCAGAGATGCTGGGAGCCGTGACAGTACCCCCCCCCACTTGAAGACCACCCAGTGGGTGGGTAGGACCAGGCTTAAGGAGAAACCTGGCATGGAAGGAACAAATGTTGCGGCCCGCATGTACGCCTGAAGCAGAAATCCAAGAATGACCAGCAGGCCCATAACTCTTCCAATCAACCAAATACTGTAAAGACCCTCGAGAAAACCTGGAGTTGATAATAGAGGAGACTTCGTTCTCCTGTCCAGAAACAACCAAAGGAGGGGGAGGGACAGAAGGGGTGGTATACCTATTACAGATAAGAGGTTTAAGTAGGGATACATGAACCGTATTAGAGAATAAGACACGAATAATTTGAAGGGGACCAACAAACCTGGGTGCAAACTTCATGCTAGGGACATTGAGTTTTATATTACATGTGGAGAGCCAAACTCTGTCATCCACCTGGTAAACAGTGTTGGCACCCCGCCTTCTATCAGCATGCAGTTTGAAACAAGCCATAGCTGTTTCTAAAGCTGTGTGGACCTTAGTCCAAATCTCACGAATACATGTGAGATGGTCATCCAGAGCGGGAATAGCAGTGTCAGAAAATACTGCAGGGAGGATAGTAGGATGACGACCATAGTTTAAAAAAAAATAAAAATGGACTATGTCCTGATGAGTCCTGGGTAGCATTATTTCTTGCGAATTCGTCCCACTGTAACAAATCAGACCAGTTCTCCTGAGCGCCATTAACAAAACATTGCGAATATTGTTCCAACGATTCATTTGGCTCGCTCAGCCGCACCATTGGTTTGAGGATGGTAAGAAGATGAAAATGATAATTCAATACCCAACTGTTTAGAAAACGCTTGCCAAAATTGTGACACAAATTGGGAACCCCTGTCCGACACAATTTTTAGCGGAATACCATGCAATCTGACTATTTCGCAAATAAATATATGAGCCAGTTCTTGGGAAAAGGGTATCTTCTTGAGCGGAACAAAGTGTGCCATTTTAGAAAAGCGATCAACAACCATTAGGATGGTGTTGTAGCCTTTAGAAATCGGTAGTTCCACAATAAAGTCCATAGATAAATGAGACCATGGAATACTGGGTATAAGAAGCGGTTGTAATAGCCCACAAGGTAGTTTATGGGGGACTTTAGAAACCGCACAAAAAGTACATGCCTCCACATACTCTCCACATTTCTTCGTAACTAAAATGCTCCATTCCTTTTATCAATTTTGTAGCATATTCAAGGCGTGGTCTTACCAGCAATTTATAAAGAGGCAAAATTAGGGATTATTCTAGCCTCGGTGAGGGAATAATCTAAATTTTATTAAAGGCAGCAAAGAAACAGAACTTTTCAAAACAACCAATCAGAACAAAGCAACAGTAGTATAAAACCCCTAAGCAGGCTCTTCCACTTCCTCTTTCTTTGATGAGGTCGAGCAGGAGAGCAAGGAAACCAACAAATCCACCTTGTAGCAGACACATCCAGAGAAACAATTGTCAAGCCCAGAGAGAAAACAGATTACACTGCAAGAAAACAGAAAACATTGTGAAAGTAAACTGTCAAGGCAAGATGTCATATCCATTCAATATCACTTGCACATCATAATACCTGATGAATAAACAAAGTTTACAGATCTTATGAAGACCTAGTATCTAGTATGTACCTAAACTAAAAGGCATTGACGAAACATAATTACAACACAAACATGATGAATAAAACACACATGGACAATCATCACTAAATAATAAAAATAACCTTTATTATGTAAAACCATGCATTCCCAAAACATAACAATATCCCCAATTAATTATAATAGCATAAGACCCAAATCCAGGGAGGGGATGTAAAAAAGGGGGGGAAATATTCGCCTCCTGTCTTTAATACAATTTAGATTATTCCCTCACTGAGGCTAGAATAATCCCTAATTTCATGGCAGGACAGGAGGCTTCATATTTGCAATTGTAATGCCCAACTAGTAGAACCAGAAGAAATATGAGATAGAGGACTGAAATAAAAGGAGAATGGAAAAAACGATTCCCTAAACCAAGCAGCGGAGTAGAGAAAATGCAGAAGGGACCCAACGGCTTCCAAAGTTGTTGAGGTGACAGCACCCCAAACCAAAAGTGTCCCAGCAGAACTCTCTAGGTCAGCCAATAAGAGGATCCACCAAATCCAACGGGCGAGCGAAGATGCAGAAACAGTCCAAAATGGCCATAAGTAGAAATCAACAGCTGTCCATGAGTAGACGGACGAAAGAACCAGATCCTGGATTTACATGGCCGTGTACAACCTGTCAACAGAGCCGTGGCCTATCCGGAGAATAGGGGTACGACACAGAGGAAGAATAGAAATGAAATATGTGTGGAGCAGAAGCCGATGTACTGAATGGCAAGAAGGAAGAAGACACTATGTCGATACCATGACATCAGAATGCGATGAAATACAAAATGTACTGGGGAAAACCGTAAGCGGAAAAACTGGCGCAAGGCAAGTCCTTATCATCAGGTCATTCCTCAAGGAAATGCAGAACACACGATACCACTAGAATTGAGGAATAGCGAGAGATAGGGCTCCCGTAAGGTATACTCCTCCTGGTAGACTGCAGATCAAGAGATCCTTACCAATGCCAGAATCTTGAGAAAACGCACATGAGTCGTCCACTAGCTGACATAGGATGTGAATGGCCCATTACCATCCTACCCTGAGAGGGCAACTCTGCCAGACAATGGGGTCAGCCGTGATAAGGACCGCAATAGGGACCCAAACATCTCTCCAGACACCAGTCATGGCAGGCTACCCCTGTAGATCCCACACGGGACATTAAAAGACAGGGAGTCGTAGATTGCCTTCCCATGGCAAACTCCAGCAAAAAGGGGAAAGCACGGAGGACTCCTCCGAAGTGGTGTGGCGAAACGACACTCTTGTAGGTAAACGGGCACATCCTCCTGGACCACCCAAGACCTCTCCTCAGGACCATATCCTTTCCAGTCAACAAGATATTGCACCTTCCCCCGAGAAATCCGAGAATCGAGGATGGAATTGATCTCATACTCCTCCTGACCCTCAACCTGGACAGAACGAGGGGAAGGCACAGTGGAGGAAAACCTGTTACATACCAAAGGCTTCAATAAAGAAACATGAAAGGAGTTCGGGATGCGTAAAGCAGGCGGAAGAGCCAGACGATATGCAACAGGATTTATCCGAGACAGAACCCTGTAAGGGCCTATGTAACGAGGAGCAAATTTCATGGAAGGAACTTTCAAGCGGATGTTTCTGGTACTCAACCATACCCTATCACCCGGAGAGAATACAGGAGCCACCCTTCTGCGTTTGTCAGCGTGTCGTTTGGACACCATGGAATTATGAATAAGGATTTGTCGAGTCTGATCCCACAACTTCCTCAGATTGGCAACATGAATATCAACCGACGGTATCCCCTGGGAGGGGGAGGCCGACGGAAGAACGGAAGGATGAAAGCCATAATTCATGAAAAAGGGGCTAGAACGAGTAGAATCGCAAACACTGTTGTTGTGCGCAAACTCCGCCCAAGGAATCAGACCGACCCAATCGTCCTGGTGTTCAGAAACAAAACAGCGCAAGAACTGTTCTACCTTTTGGTTGGTGCGTTCGGCAACCCCATTGGACTGGGGATGATAGGCAGAGGAAAAATTTAATTTGATACCAAGCTGGGAACAGAAGGATCTCCAAAACCGGGAAACAAATTGGGAACCTCTATCAGAAACGATTTCAGAAGGAATCCCATGTAAACGAAAAATCTCCCTCGCGAAAATTTCAGCCAATTCGGGAGAAGAGGGCAATTTGAGCAGAGGTACAAAATGAGCCATTTTGGTAAACCTGTCAATTACTGTGAGGATAACCGTATGTTTTTTAGAAGCCGGTAAATCAACGATGAAGTCCATAGCCAGACAAGACCATGGTTTCACAGGAATTTCTAGGGGGTGCAAAAGCCCACATGGAAGCGTATGAGGTTGTTTAGTCCTCATACAGACATCACATGCCCCGACGAATTCCTTAAGATCCTTACGTAATGAAGGCCACCAGAAATCTTTAGAAATCAAAGAACATGACTTGCGTATGCCAGGATGTCCGGCAAATTTACTGTTATGAAAACACTGCATAAGTTCCAGTTGGAGTTTAGGAGGAACAAAGTAACAGTCCCCCGGAATAGGTCCGGGTGCCAGATGTTGTAACTTCTTGATCTCATCCAGCAACGGAGAGTGAATCTTAATGCTAGTGCTGGCAACAATATTACGCTTGGGAACTATAGAAGAAAAAACCATATCAGGCATAGTAGAAGGTTCGTGTTGGCGGGACAATGCATCGGCCTTAGAATTCTTAGAACCAGGTCTATAAGTGAGAACATAGTTGAAATGAGTAAGGAACAAAGACCAACGAGCCTGCCTGGCAGATAATCGCTTGGCTTCCCCTATATATGACAAATTCTTGTGATCCGTCAAAATAGTAACCGGGTGTAAAGTCCCTTCCAACAAATGTCTCCACTCCTTCAAAGCCAAAATTACCGCTAACAGTTCCCTGTCACCAATATCATACCTGCTCTCAGGCCCAGACAATTTCCTGGAAAAAAAAACACATGGATGCAGTGGTTTATTCAAACTTAACCTTTGGGACAGAATAGCGCCTACACCTGTCTCTGAGGCGTCTACCTCGAGTAAGAAAGGCAAGGAAGTGTCTGGATGAACTAATATCGGTGCTGAGGCAAACTGTTCCTTGAGAGTACTGAAAGCAACAAGCGCTTCTGGAGACCATGTCTTAGTATCAGCACCCTGTTTAGTCATGTTGGTAATAGGAGCGATAATAGACGAGTACCCATTAATGAAGCGCCTATAGTAATTCGAGAAACCGATAAACCTCTGAATGGCCTTGAGTCCCTTGGGCAATGGCCAATCCAAGATAGATTGGAGTTTAACAGGGTCCATCTTAAACCCCTCTCCAGAAATAACGTAACCAAGAAAATTTACCTGAGATTGGTCAAAGCTACACTTCTCCAATTTGCAGTACAACCCATGCTGTAGAAGTTTATGCAATACCCTTCTGACTTGTTTGTGATGAATCTCAGACTCTTTAGAATGTATTAGTATATCATCCAAATAAACTATAACACATTCATGTGGAAATTCCCTAAGAACCTCATTAATCAAGTCCTGGAATACAGCAGGGGCATTGAAAGCCGTTTTCCATTCATCACCCTGCTGAATTCTCACCAAGTTATAAGCTCCCCTCAGATCTAACTTGGTAAAAATCTTAGAACCTTTCAGGCGATCAAATAGCTCAGTAATTAGGGGGATCGGATAAGCATTTCTGATTGTTATTTTGTTCAAGCCCTGATAATCAATGCAAGGCCGTAGTGTGCCGTCTTTTTTATCTACAAAAAAGAAACCGGCTCCGGCTGGAGAAGAAGATTTCCTAATAAAGCCTTTGTCTAGATTCTCCTGAATGTACTCCTCTAAGACTAAGTTCTCCTTAGTGGATAGAGGATATACATTGCCCCTCGGGGGCATAGTACCAGGTAGGAGATTAATCTTACAATCAAAGGACCTGTGTGGGGGTAAAGTATCAGCCTTCCTCTTATCAAAGACTGCCTTTAAATCCTGGTATTGGGAAGGTATCTGTAAATCTGTGGGCTTGTTAGAGTTACTAGGTGTGTCCACTAGACACAACGGTGAGACTTTCTGTACACAAACTTTCTGGCAACCTTGACCCCAAGAGACTATTTCACCTTGTTCCCAATCAATAGTAGGGTTATGCTTTTTAAGCCAGGGATACCCCAAAACTATAGGAACTGAAGGGGATGAGATAAGCATGAGAGAAATCTCCTCCTCGTGTAAAATACCAATGGTTAGTTTAACTGGTAAAGTTTCACGAGAAATAACTGGATCTAATAACGGTCTACCATCTATGGCCTCAACGGCCAAGGGAGTCTCCTTTAACTGAGATGGGATAGAATGTTTCTTGACAAAGGTTTGATCAATAAAGCTTTCAGCTGCTCCGGAATCTATTAATGCCATAGCTTTAAGTACTCCCTTTTCCCAAGTTAAAGAAACCTCTAATAGTAGCCTATGATCCCTGTAATCATAAGTAGAGGACAAAATAGAAACACCCAAGGCCTGTCCTCTGGAGAAACTTAGGTGCGAGCGTTTCCCGGACGGTTAGGGCAATTAAGGCGTAGGTGGCCTCCTACTCCACAATACATACACCGACCCTCCCTTTTCCTATATTGTCTTTCATTCTCTGAAAGGTGAGTGTTACCAATCTGCATAGGTTCTGGGAGAGACAGAATTGTAGATTCAGAATTCTGAAATGCGGGAGTTAGTCTTAAGGAAGATCTATAACCATTATCATGAGTGTTCTGCCTCTGTCTCATGCGTTCATCTATACGAGAAATAAATGAAATTAATTCCTCTAAATTTTCAGGAAGATCCCTTGTGGCAACCTCGTCTAAGATCGCATCTGACAATCCGTTCAGAAATACGTCCATATAGGCTTGTTCATTCCACTTGACCTCTGCCGCCAAGGATCTGAACTCTAGCGCATAATCCACAAGGGTTAGACTATGCTGTCTAAGACGTAATAGTAATCTAGCAGCACTGGCCTTTCTCCCTGGGGGATCAAAAGTCCTCCTAAAAGTAGTAATGAAAGCATTATAGTTATAGACTACTGGATTATCATTCTCCCACAGAGGGTTAGCCCATCAGCTTTGTCAATGAGTAGCGATATTATGAATCCAACCTTCGCCCTGTCTGTAGGGTAGGCGCGGGGTTGTAATTCAAAATTAATTCCTATCTGTTTTAGGAAACCACGACAAGTATCCGGAGCACCGCCATACCGTAAAGGGGAAGTAACACGGGAAGAAGTTCCCCCTGTGGCTACCTCTAGGCCTGTGTTAGCAAGAGAGATAGATGGAGTACGCATCTCCTCTGCTTGATTACTTGGATGGGATAGTAATGCTTGCAGTGCTAGAGCCATTTGGTCCATTCTATGGTCCATGGCTTCAAACCTCGAGTCAGGCGAACCAAGCTGAGCGTTTGTACCTGCAGGATCCATGGCCCTGTCGTAATGTCAGGATCGGGACAGGGATCCAACACGCAGAGTACGAACAGGAGAGATGTACGTATACCGGACCTTAGAATGGCCGGACTAACGTAAGGAGAGAGCAGAGAATAGTCCGAGACAAGCCGGGGTCGAGGGAACGAGAGAACAGGTAAGCGAGAGACAAGCCGAGGTCAAAGGACACGAGAGGTAAACAGGAACGATAGTACAAGCCGAGTCAAAACCAAATAGAACAATAAACATAAGAGCACTGAGGAACCAGACAAGCTAGAACCACGACAGGGCAATGAACCATTACACACATCCCTCTTTTATACCCCGGTTCTTTAATTGATGACTCCGCCCTTTCCGAGCCCTGATTGGTTGTTCCGAACTAGATTGACAGGTCGGGATGTGATTGCCGTCATGACGTCGACTCCTGAGCGTCGTGTCATAAAAGGAAGCGGAACTCTAGCGGCCGGCGTGGGAATGACTATGAGAGCTGTGAGGATTGGATGAATCAGCCCCGCTGAGAGAACGGCCGTCGGGAAGTCTAACCTCCTCCGAGGTAGAGACTTCAGGTACCCTGACAGATTGGTCAAAGCTACACTTCTCCAATTTGCAGTACAAACCATGTTGTAGAAGCTTATGCAATACCCTTCTGACTTGTTTGTGGTGAGTCTCAGGCTCTCTAGAGTGTATTAGTATATCATCCAAATAAACTATAACACATTCATGTTGAAATTCCCTGAGAACCTCATTAATTAGGTCCTGGAATACAGCAGGAGCATTGCAAAGCCCGAAGGGCATTACCGTATACTCATAGTGGCCATACCGGGTATTGAAAGCCGTTTTCCATTCATCACCCTGCTGAATTCTCACCAAGTTATAAGCTCCCCTCAGATCTAACTTGGTAAAAATCTTGGAGCCTTTCAGGCGATCAAATAGCTCAGTTATCAAGGGAATAGGATAAGCATTTCTGATCGTTATCTTATTCAAGCCCCGATAATCAATGCAAGGCCGTAGAGTGCCGTCTTTCTTATCTACAAAAAAGAAACCGGCCCCGGCTGGAGAAGAGGATCTCCTAATAAATCCCTTGTCTAGGTTCTCCTGTATGCATTCCTCTAAGACTAAGTTCTCCTTAGTGGATAGAGGATATACAGTACCCCTCGGAGGCATAGTACCAGGCAGGAGTCTAATCTTACAGTCAAAGGACCTGCGTGGGGGTAAAGTATCAGCCCTCTTTTTATCAAAGACTACCTTTAAATCCAGGTACTGAGATGGTATCCGTAAATCTGTGGGCTGGTTAGAGTTACTAGGTGTGTCAACTACGCAAACCGGTGAGATTTTCCGTAAACAACCTTTCTGGCAACCCTGACCCCAGGAGACTATCTCACCTTGTTCCCAATCAATAATAGGGTTATGCTTCTTAAGCCAGGGGTACCCCAAGACTATTGGAACTGAAGGAGATGAGATAAGCATGAGAGATATATCCTCCTCGTGTAAAATACCAATGGTCAACTTAACTGGTATAGTCTCACGAGAAATAACAGGATCTGATAATGGTCTACCATCTATGGCCTCAACGGCCAAGGGTGTATCCCTTAGCTGAGATGGGATAGAATGGTTCTTGACAAAGGCTTGGTCAATAAAGCTTTCAGCTGCTCCAGAATCTATTAATGCCATAGCATTAAGTACTCCCTTTTCCCAAGTTAAAGAAACAGGTAACAGAAGCCTATGATCCTTGTAATCATATGTAGAGGACAAAATAGAAACACCCAAGGCCTGTCCTCTTGAGAAACTTAGGTGCGAGCGTTTCCCGGACGGTTAGGGCAATTTAGGCATAGGTGACCTCCTACTCCACAATACATACACAGACCCTCCCTTCTCCTGTATTGTCTTTCACTTTCTGAGAGACGAGTGTTACCAATTTGCATAGGTTCTGGGAGAGCTAGAGTAGTAGATTCAGAATTCTGAAATGCGGGAGCTAGTCTTTTTTTTTTTTTTTAAATACTTTATTTTTGCGTCCTGTCAGACAAAGAGGAATGATAACAGTGCATGGGCTTACGCAGAAGCCACAAAATATATATATATGTATAGGAATAACATCCATGAAAACTGTACATAAACTTCAAAAAATTTCACTTGAGGCTTGATGTCGTCACTGTCTCTGTCCATCAGGGGATTTTTTCTTTTTAGAGATCCGCATCATATCGTGGTGATGACACCATTTGAAGAAAGAAACAACCGCGGAACATAAAATATTATATATAACCTCATGCATCGTAACCTGATAGGGTTGCCTCATCCCGTAATATAAGGGGTTTACCCTGGCGCACCTTGCCTTGTGCCTATCTCGTAGAGCAACTTGAGTGTAAAGTGCGATTAGGGTCATGTTGCGTGGTGGTACACCGTTGTTTTATACCGTATGTGTAGAACTTAAGGAAATGAGGAGTGAAGAGAGAAGAAAAAGGAAAGAGAAAAAAGGGGGGGCAAGAAGTAAGGGGAGGGAGAGGGGGCATGGGGTAGATGGGGAGGGTCGTATGCGACGTCTCAGAGCAGCGTGGCAATGTTCGTACTTCTTATCGGTGTGTGTTGTTCTAGGCGGTGACCGGGAGTACATAGTCGTGCCATGGTTCCCATATTCTATCAAATTTTGGTGTGGTGCCTTTCAATCTGGCCGTCAGACTATCCATTAGGTGTACCTCTTTTACGTTGCCTATTACTCTCTGGATGGTGGGTAAGTCTGTTTGGAGCCACGTTTGTGCCATCGATCTCCTAGCTGCCAGTGTAATTTTATGGAGTAATGTTTGTTCAACTCTTGTCCAATTATCTACTGGTCTGTTCAGGAGGTACGTCCAAGGGTTAAGGTCAGGTGCCTTATGGAATATTCCATTGACTAAGTGAAGGATCTTAGCCCAGAATGCCTGAGCTTTGGGGCAATCCCACCACATGTGAAGGTATGTACCCTTGTGTCCGCAATCCCTCCAACAGTCGTCAGTGGGTGTCTGGCCCATGCGGTGTAGTGTAACTGGGGTGGTGTACCACCTGAACATTGTTTTGTAGGATTGCTCCTGTAGTGTGACACTTATAGATACCTTATGGTTTGCTTCCCATATGTCCCTCCATTCCTCACCCTCTAGTACCTCTCCCAGGTCTCTTTCCCACGCCTCCGTATATGTCAGCGGTCCCACTCTTTTGATTCTGAGCATAAGTGTGCATACATGGTGGTAATTAAGCCTTTTCGTGTATACTCATTCAGACACATTTTTTCATAGAATGTTAGGGGGGTGGTTGCTGCCTGTCGAACGTCTGTCTGTTGAACGTAATCTCTTATCTGTAAATAACGGAAGAAGTCTGCTGGGGTGAGGTGTGTTCTCTGTCGGAGTATGTCAAAGGGGACTAGTTTCTTTTGTTCATACATATGGCAGATTCTCTGAATACCTGCCGTCTCTATGTTAGCGAAGTCCCTAGCTGCTATGCCTGGGGGGAATGCCTTGTTCCTCAGTATAGGGGTCATGGGTGAGTGCCTAGATGTTAAGTTATATTTGTGGGCATACGTGTCCCATATGGTTAGGGAGTTCAGTATTGCTGGGCAAGTCGTCCTAAGGATAGGCCTGTCTTCTTTGCGTACCCACATGTGATATTGCGGGAGGTCGGCCCCTGTCATAAGTGACTCCAGGTCTACCCACCTTCTAACCTCCAGGGGAGAATGCCACATAGCGATCTGTGCCAATTGTGCCGCCAGGTAGTAGGAGTAAAGGTGTGGCAGGCCCAGCCCTCCTCTTTGTTTCTGTCTATATAGTACATTTCTGGATATCCTGTGCCTGCGGTTGTGCCAAATGAAATCGCCAATTGCTTTCTGGAGGTGTGCCAGATCTGATTTGAGTAGTCTGACAGGTAGCGCCTAAAAGAGAAACAGTATTCTCGGTAGGATGTTCATTTTTACTGTGTGGATGCGCCCTATCCATGATATAGGTTTGTCTTGCCAATTGTCCATGTCATGTATGAGTGTCTTAATCAAAGGGGTATAGTTCAGACGGTGTAGATTTTTTGGGTCTGCAGGCAGGCGTACTCCTAGGTACTTAAGATGGTCACGTACTATCGGAATGTTGTGAGTTTCCTGTATGGTCGTTATGTCCTCTGTTGTCATACCGAGTGGGAGGGCACTTGATTTATCCAGGTTCGCCTTGTAGCCGGAGAAGGCCCCGAACTGTGTCAGTAGGCCTCTGAGTGCCGCCATGGATGCTATGGGATTCGTGAGGGTCAACAGAACATCATCCGCGTAAGCGAATGCGAGAAACTCCTGACCCGCTACTTTGATCCCTGTAATCAGGGGGTGTCGTCGCATGGCGGGAGCTAGTCTTAAGGAAGGTCTATGACTTCTATCTCGAGTGTTCTGCCTCTGTCTCATGCGTTCATCTATTTGAGAAATAAATTAAATTAATTTTTCCAAATTTTCAGGAAGATCTCTTGTGGCAACCTCGTCTAAGATCTCATCTGATAATCCGTTCAGAAATACGTCCATATAGGCTTGTTCATTCCACTTGACCTCTGCCACCAAGGTTAGCCCATCTAAGAGCTTTGTCAATGAGTAGCGAGATTATGAATCCAACCTTCGCCCTGTCTGTAGGGTAGGCGCGGGGTTGTAATTCAAAATGAATCCCTATCTGGTTTAGGAAACCTCGACAGGTATCCGGAGAACCGCCATACCGTAAAGGGGAAGTAACACGGGAAGAGGCTCCCACTGTGGCTACCTCTAGGCCTGTATTAACAAGAGAGATGGGTGGTGTATGCATCTCCTCTGCTTGATTACTAGGATGGGATAGTAATGCTTGCAGCGCTAGAGCCATCTGGTCCATTCTATGGTCCATGGCTTCAAATCTCGAGTCAGGAGAACCAATCTGAGCGTTTGTACCTGCAGGATCCATTGGCCCTGTCGTAATGTCAGGATCGGGACTGGGATCCAACACGCAGAATACAAACAGGAGATAGTTACGTATACCGGACCTTAGAATGGCCGGACTAACGTAAGGAGAAAGCAAAGAATGGTCAGAGACAAGCCGAGGTCGAGGGAACGAGAGAACAGGTAAGCGAGAGACGAGCCGAGGTCAAAGGACACGAGAGATAAGCAGGAACGAAAGTACAAGCCGAGTCAGAACCAAATAGACAATAGTAATAAGAGCACTGAGTGACCAGACAAGCTAGAACCACGACAGGGCAATGAACCATTACACACATCCCTCTTTTATACCTTGGTTCTTTAATTGATGACTCCGCCCTTGCCGAGCCCTGATTCGTTGATCAGAACTAGATTGACAGGTCGGGATGTGATTGCCGTCATGACGTCGGCTCCTGAGCGCCGCGTCATAAAAGGGAGCGGGGTTATCGCGGCCGGCGTGTGAACGGCTATGAGAGCTGTGAGGATTGGGTGAATCAGCCCCCCTGAGAGGACGGCCGTTAGAAAGTCTAACCTCCTCCGAGGTAGAGACTTCAGGTACCCTGACACCAGATCAGCCACATCTATCAGTCTCCTTATATTAAATACTGGGACCTACTTGGTCTTGATGAATGATTGTAGGTATAATCGTAGCAATCCTAGCTGCTAGAACTGACAAGTATATTTTTATGTCACTATTTAACAACGAGATGGGTCTATAATTTGTTACCAATTCGGAATATTTCCATGTTTCATGAAATAATTGAACAGAGCTGTAAGTGGTTCAATGATATTAATGATATTGCTGAATCCATCTGGCCCTGGTGCTTTCTTTGCCTTTAACTTTTTAAAGGCTACTTCAACTTCATTTAACAAAATTGGTTCATTTAAATTTGTCAGTTGTCCCTCTGTTATTTCATCCTGAGAATTTATGCCCATATTTCTACATGACAAAACCTTACTGGCCTTAGCAACTGCAGATTGACTTTGCATATTGCTGCCTAATTTGTTGTCTATAACAATTCCCAAATCCTTTTCGTGTGTGTTTATCCCTAATTCACTACCATTTAGGGTGTAAGTTGGCACTTTGACACTTTGGATTTTTTGAATTTCAGAACTTCGGCATTTCGGAATTTCGGGACTTCGGCACTTCGGGACTTCTTTTGCAGCCGCTTAGTAGATAACTCCCTAATTCCCACGGTATTAGGGAGTTATCTACCAAAAGGCTAAAAGACCTAAATTGGTCTTTCAGCCACATTTACTAATACTAAGTAAAAATTAATTAGTATTAGTAAATTTTGCCCCTACTCGCTATACCGTGAGTAGGGGCATGTCTTTTAAACAGTGAGCAGTCAGTGGCTGTTAAACAAAAAATGAACTGCTTGCACTCAAGTACCGAGATAAAAAGGAAGTTTTCATCCTAAGTACCATCCATGGTGAAAGCGCTCGCAGGGTTGCAGTATGTGGCAGAGAGGAATTTAAACGGGTGCCAGTCTGCATACAGCATTACAATCGACATATGGGGGGAGTTGACCTGTCTGATCAACTGATGCTGCACTATTTGATCATGCAAAAGACCAGGGCATGGTATAAAAAGTGAGCATATATCTAATGCAGACGGCAATCCACAATGCCTTTGTCATATTTAAAAAGGCAAACGCTGAGCTGAAATGCATTTTTCTCTAATTTCAGTTTCAACTCTGGGCAATTTCTGGGCTGCTTGAGTGCCACACAGAGGGATCATCAGTGGAGCCTTGCAGAAGAATGGAGGCAGGTGACTTCGGCTTCAGGATTCCACCAACCCCCAAAAAGAACCCCCCCCCCCCCAAAAAAAAAAGGTGCAGGGTGTATTACAAGAGGGACGTAAAAACTGAGACCAGTTATTACTGCCCTGATTGCCCCTCTTAGCCTGGCCTATGTATTGGCCACTGTTTTAACATTTTCCACACCCAGGCCGAAAAAGTAGACCAGTTTTGGGGTGTGATTTTAGTCGTCTGTCTGATTGGTTACCGAATCTTGGCTTTGTCTCCCGTTTATCCTGTCTTTTCTGATCCTTGACCTCGGCTTATCCTATCATTGTTCCATTTCTCTTTATTCCTTTGTCCTAGGCTTGTACCTTGACTATTCTCTGCTTGTATAGCCCGGCCATTCTAAGGATCGGTATTACAAGTTTCTCTCTGTGTTCTCTCTCTTTGTGGTCTCTCTGTGTTTTGGTTTTGGAATCCATGACAGCTTTGCCCAGGAGCAGATGACTTGGTACTACCCCCTAATAGGTTTACGCCAACTATTCCCCCTTTCACAGCAAATAGTATGCACTTGTTCATAATTTGAATTGATGAGCTGCATATATTTAAAAATAGATGTGGCTTTTGAGAGGTAATTTGCAATAATGAGCTGCAAAAATGAGACTTGGGCCCAGCATCCACTTTTGAAAAATATGAAAGTGGTTTGTCTCCAATGTGCCCCTTCAACATGCACTTATCCCTGAAACAGGTACACATGGGGGTATTGTTGTACTAAGACAACATAGCTGATCAACATATTATTAGTGATGTACCGAACTGTCCGCCGGCGAACAGTTCCCGGTGAACTTAGCGTGTTCGCGTTCGCCGCGGCGGGCGGACACATGCGCAGTTCGATCCGCCCCCTATTCGTCATCATTGGGCAAACTTTGACCCTGTGCCTCTCGGTCAGCAGACACATTCCAGCCAATCAGCAGCACTCCCTCCCTTCCACACCCTCCAACCTCCCTCCCAGCATCCATTTTCGATTCATTCTGAAGCTGCATGCTTAGTGAGAGGAGGGAAAGTTTAGCTGCTGCTGATTAGATAGGGAAATTGATAGCTAGGCTAGGGTATTCAGTGTCCACTACAATACTGAAGGACTAATCTCATCTCTGCTGTAAGGACAGCACCCAAAAAAGCCCTTTTTAGGGCTAGAACATCAGGCTGCTTTTTTTTTTTTCCTGTGTAATCTAATTGCAGGTGCCTGCCTGCCAGCTTCTGTGTGAGGTTCACATTGGATACTGTGCCTACTTGCCCAGTGCTACCACTCATATCTGTTTTTACAATAGGTTAAGCTTTACATTTAAAAAAAAAATAATTTTTTTTCACTGTAATAGAAGAGCAGTTGCCTGCCTGCCAGCTTCTGTGTCAGGTTGGATGCCTTGCCCATTTGCACAGTCAGTGCCACCACTCATATCTGTTTTAACAATAGGTTAAGCTTTACATTTAAAAGAAATAATTTTTTTTCACTGTAATAGAAGAGCAGTTGCCTGCCTGCCAGCTTCTGTGTCAGGTTGGATGCCTTGCCCATTTGCACAGTCAGTGCCACCACTCATATCTGTTTTAACAATAGGTTAAGCTTTACATTTAAAAGAAATATTTTTTTTTCACTGTAATAGAAGAGCAGTTGCCTGCCTGCCAGCTTCTGTGTCAGGTTGGATGCCTTGCCCATTTGCACAGTCAGTGCCACCACTCATATCTGTTTTAACAATAGGTTAAGCTTTACATTTAAAAGAAATATTTTTTTTTCACTGTAATAGAAGAGCAGTTGCCTGCCTGCCAGCTTCTGTGTCAGGTTGGATGCCTTGCCCATTTACACAGTCAGTGCCACCACTCATATCTGTTTTAACAATAGGTTAAGCTTTACATTTAAAATAAATACATTTTTTTCACTGTAATAGAAGAGCAGTTGCCTGCCTGCCAGCTTCTGTGTCAGGTTGGATGCCTTGCCCATTTGCACAGTCAGTGCCACCACTCATATCTGATTTTACAATAGGTTAAGCTTTACATTTAAAAGAAATTATTTTTTTTCACTGTAATAGAAGAGCAGTTAGTTGTCTGCAAGCGTCTGGGTGTCAATCCTACTTCAGCGTGTGCTCTGCAGACCTGTGCCAGCGTGCTTTGACAGTTGCCAATCATATCTGGTGTCTCTTTAGCGTGCTTTTACAAAGAAAAAAGGTTTCCAGTGTAAGTTAATAGCAGCCAGTCAGTGTCCTTCAAGCGGCTCTGTCAGGCCTTCCTTCAGCGTGTGCCCTGCACAACCCTGCCAGCGTACTTTGACAGTTGCCACTCATATCTGGTGTCTCTATAGCGTGCTTTTACAAAGAAAAAAAGTTTCCAGTGTAAGCTAATAGCAGCCAGTCAGTGTCCTTCAAGCGGCTCTGTCAGGCCTTCCTTCAGCGTGTGCTCTGCAGACCCGTGCCAGCGTGCTTTGACAGTTGCCAATCATATCTGGTGTCTCTATAGCGTGCTTTTACAAAGAAAAAAGGTTTCTAGTGTAAGCTAATAGCAGCCAGTCAGTGTCCTTCAAGCGGCTCTGTCAGTCCTTCCTTCAGCGTGTGCTCTCCAGAACTGTTCCAGTGCACATTGCCAATCATATCTGGTGTCTCTATAGCGTGCTTTTAAAACCAAAATTTTTTTTTCACTGTTATAGATTGAATAGCAGTTACTTGTCTTCAAGCGGGTGTGTCAGGCCTACAGTGTGTGCTCTGCAGAACTGTTCAAGTGCACATTGCCAATCATATCTGGTGTCTCTATAGCGTGCTTTTACAAAGAAAAAAGGTTTCTAGTGTAAGCTAATAGCAGCCAGTCAGTGTCCTTCAAGCGGCTCTGTCAGTCCTTCCTTCAGCGTGTGCTCTGCAGACCTGTGCCAGCGTGCTTTGACAGTTGCCAATCATATCTGGTGTCTCTACAGCGTGCTTTTACAAAGAAAAAAGGTTTCTAGTGTAAGCTAATAGCAGCCAGTCAGTGTCCTTCAAGCGGCTCTGTCAGTCCTTCCTTCAGCGTGTGCTCTCCAGAACTGTTCCAGTGCACATTGCCAATCATATCTGGTGTCTCTATAGCGTGCTTTTAAAACCAAATTTTTTTTTTCACTGTTATAGATTGAATAGCAGTTACTTGTCTTCAAGCGGGTGTGTCAGGCCTACAGTGTGTGCTCTGCAGAACTGTTCAAGTGCACATTGCCAATCATATCTGGTGTCTCTATAGCGTGCTTTTACAAAGAAAATTAGTTTTTCACTGTTATAGATTAAATAGCAGTTACTTGTCTTCAAGCGGGTGTGTCAGGCCTACAGTGTGTGCTCTGCAGAACTATTACAGTTCACATTGCCAATCATATCTGGTCTCACAGTAGCTGGCACGCATAGTACCACTAATCCCCCAAAAAATGACAGGCAGAGGCAGGCAACCCCGCAGGGGCCGTCGTGGTCGTGGTGCTGTGATTCCCTTTTGCCCTAGAATAATGCCCAGTTTTCAGAAGCCACGTACCCTGAACTTGAAAAGTTCTGAGGACATAGTTGACTGGCTAACACAGGACACCCAATCTTGTACAGCCTCCGCTCGGAACCTTGACGCACAATCCTCCTCCAGCTTAGCTTCAGGCACCTCTCAAGATACCACTCACCCGCCTGCCGCCACCACCAAAACTAGCACCACAGCCGCTTTACTTGGTATGTCAGAGGAGTTATTCACACACCCGTTTGAAGAAATGAGTGATGCGCAACCATTATTGCTAGAGGATGTAGATAACAGGGATATGTCTCAGGCAGGCAGCATTAAACACATGGAGGTACGGTGTGATGATGATGATGTTGTACCCGCTGCTGCTTCCTTTTTTGAGTTGTCAGATACAAGCGAAGCGGTTGATGATGACGATGCGTCCATGGATGTCACGTGGGTGCCCGCTCGGCAAGAAGAAGAAGAGGGCGAAAGTTCAGATGGGGAGACAGAGAGGAGGAGGAGACGAGTTGGAAGCAGGGGGGGTCGTCGCAAGGAGCTAGTGGCACAGTCAGACAGCATGCATTGGCACCCGGGGTCAGCCCGACAGTACGCCAATCAACGCATGCTGTGTCCACCACCAGAATGCCGTCATTGCAGAGCTCAGCAGTGTGGCATTTTTTTTGTGTGTCTGCCTCAGACAACAGCGATGCCATTTGCAACCTGTGCCAAAGGAAACTGAGTCGTGGGAGGTCCAACACCCACCTAGGTACAACTGCTTTGCGTAGGCACATGATCTCACATCACAAACGCCTATGGGATCAACACATGAGTACAAGCAGCACGCCTACTCTAAGTCGCCATCCTCCTCCTGGTCTAGCATCTTCAGCCACGTCAACCACTGCTGTCCTTCTTGCCCCCTCTCAACCATCCGCCACTCCGTCTCCCGCCTTGAGCAGTTCCCGCTCATCTGCCCACAGTCATGTGTCTGTCAAGGACATGTTTGAGCGTAAGAAGCCAATGTCACCAAGTCACCCCCTTGCCCAGCGTCTGACAGCTGGCTTGTCTGAACTATTAGCCCGCCAGCTTTTACCATACAATCTGGTTGAGTCTGAGGCGTTCAAAAAATTTGTAGCTATTGGGACACCGCAGTGGAAGGTACCTGGCCGGAATTTCTTTTCACAAAATGCAATCCCCAACTTGTACTCGATTGTGCAAAAGGAAGTCATGGCATGTCTGGCACACAGTGTTGGGGCAAGGGTCCATCTGACCACTGATACCTGGTCTGAAAAGCATGGTCAGGGCAGGTATATCACCTACACTGCGCATTGGGTAAACCTGCTGACGGCTGACAAGCAAGGAAAGCGTGGCATTGCAGAGGAGTTGGTGACACCGCCACGAATTGCAGGCAGTCCTGCTGCCACCTCCTCTACTCCTCCTACTCCATCCTCTTCCATAACCTCCTCGGCTGAGTCCACTTGTGCTGCTGCGTCTTGCTCCACATCAGGACCGGACTGGGAGAAAAATTCAGCCCGGGCATTTTTTATCACAGCGGCCCACTAAGAAGGGGGCGGGGCAGAGGGGGTGTGTTTTGTCATCACCAATGACAAACACGCCCCCTCTCAAAGTGAGCATGTTGGTTCAATGCTCTTTCAGGGCAGATCATGCGCAGAGCTCTGCTGAAGAGCTCTAGCATGAGAAAAGAGCCCTGTATTTGTTCTGCACAGCGCATGCAAATGTAATAACATGCTTGCACTGTGTTTCCTTGCAATTTGTCTCTGGTGTCTCTATAAATGGATACCAGGAGACAAAAGGGCCAGGAAAGAGTATTGTGCATGTGTTTGGAGCCTGCTTGTGGGATTGCGTGTGTGTAGAGTGAGCTGATTGTGGTGTGGTATTGTGTAATAAGGTTGGTTTTAGTCATGTTGTGTTTGTGGTGTAATGTGATGCATATGTGGCTAGGGGCTGTAGAGAATGTGTGTGTATAGGGGATATAGCAAGTGTGTACATACAGGCTATAGTGTGTGTGTGTGTATATAGGTGATGTAGTGTTTGTAGAAAGTATGTGTTTAGGGGTTTAGTATGTGTGTGTATATATATATATATATATATATATATATATAGTCTAGTGTGTGTTTGAAGAACCCAGAATGTGAATAGGAGATCTAGTGAGTGTGTATTTATAACGGATTCATAGTGTATATGATCCAGAGTTGGGTAAGGGATCTAGTGTGTGTCTGGAATGTAATGTGTTTGGGGGGCAGTATGTGTGTGAGGGTGCGGTGTGTGATGTGTGTGAGGGTGATGTGTGTGAGAGTGCTGTGTGTGAGAGTGCTGTGTGTGAGAGTGCTGTGTATGATGTGTGTGAGAGTGCTGTGTATGATGTGTGTGGGAGTGCTGTGTATGATGTGTGTGGGAGTGCTGTGTAAAAAAAGTATGCTTTGCACAGCGTATAAGGGTGATGTCACAGCACAACGGGAATCTAACAGGGGGAGAGGTGGAAGTCATCCTCCTCCTCCCACGACCACGCCGGCAAGGACAGGACGCTTTAAAGACGTGTTGTTGATGGAGGACATGCGGACCTTTTTAAGTCCTATGCATCGCCACAGCCCTTCGGGATCCACCCTCAGAGAGCGACTCGACCGACAGGTAGCAGACAACCTCGCCTTAACTGCAGATATCGACACTCTGAGGAGCGATGAACCCCTTGACTACTGGGTGTGCAGGCTTGACCTGTGGCCTGAGCTATCCCAATTTGCGATAGAACTTCTGGCCTGCCCCGCTTGAAGTGTCCTGTCAGAAAGGACCTTCAGTGCAGCAGGAGGTATTGTCACTGAGAAGAGAAGTCGCCTAGGTCAAAAAAGTCTAGATTACCTCACCTTTATTAAGATGAATGAGGGATGGATCCCGAAGGGACTGACACTGGGCGATACATTCGATTAAAAAAGGCCTGATGAGATGAGCTGCCTTGGGCTAAAAATGGTCCACACGCTGCTGTATTTTAGCTCTGAATGACGTTTGACTTGCGTGACTTATCCGCCACCAACTAGGGTTCAAGCCGCCATGTTTTAGGGCACTTTCTGCCTGTGAAACAAACATCAATTTTTCTGGCCGCTGCTACAGCAGCGGCTGCAACAATACCAAATTTTCCAGGCATGTGTACATGCCTAATTTTTATGCCCACTGGTGCAGCACTGTGGCTTCAAAAACCAAACCAAAAAAAAATCCTCCAAGATGGCACCAATATACCAGTGGTCTAAGCATCTTCCCACCTTGGCCTAAAAAGGGGGGGTGATTCAACAATTAAAAATCTCTGCCATTTACACGTCCACTGATATGAGACGCGGAAGGTATTAAACTGATATGAACAATACTCCACTCCTATCAGTAGGTCCGTCCCATTGTGATTTATGCCCCCCACCCACCGCGCAGGGATGGGGGCCGGGGGGAGGAAAGTAGGCCCCCCCATTGTGATTTATGGCCCCCACCCACCGCGCAGGGGTGGGGGCCGAGGGGGGGAGAACAGTAGGTCCCCCATTGTGATTTATGGCCCCCACCCACCGCGCAGGGGTTGGGGAGGACAGTAGCTCCCCCCAGTGTGTATCATGGGCTTTGAGGACAGGTGTCAATCCATACCTGCCAAGTGACCCTATGTAGGGGTAACAGTCCCTATTCTGCTCTGTGTCAGTGTGTATCATGGTCTCTGTGGACGGGGAACAGTCTCTATTCTGCTCTGTGTCAGTGTGTATCATGGTCTCTGTGGACGGGGAACAGTCTCTATTCTGCTCTGTGTCAGTGTGTATCATGGACTCTGTGGACAGGGAACAGTCTCTATTCTGCTCTGTGTCAGTGTGTATCATGGTCTCTGTGGACGGGGAACAGTCTCTATTCTGCTCTGTGTCAGTGTGTATCATGGATTCTGTGGACAGGGAACAGTCTCTATTCTGCTCTGTGTCAGTGTGTATCATGGACTCTGTGGACAGGGAACAGTCTCTATTCTGCTCTGTGTCAGTGTGTATCAGGGGCTTTGAGGACAGGTGTCAATCCATACCTGCCAAGTGACCCTATGTAGGGGGAACAGTCCCTTTTCTGCTCTGTGTCAGTGTGTATCATGGTCTCTGTGGACGGGGAACAGTCTCTATTCTGCTTTGTGTCAGTGTGTATCATGGTCTCTGTGGACGGGGAACAGTCTCTATTCTGCTCTGTGTCAGTGTGTATCATGGACTCTGTGGAGAGGGAACAGTCTCTATTCTGCTCTGTGTCAGTGTGTATCATGGTCTCTGTGGACGGGGAACAGTCTCTATTCTGCTCTGTGTCAGTGTGTATCATGGATTCTGTGGACAGGGAACAGTCTCTATTCTGCTCTGTGTCAGTGTGTATCATGGACTCTGTGGACAGGGAACAGTCTCTATTCTGCTCTGTGTCAGTGTGTATCAGGGGCTTTGAGGACAGGTGTCAATCCATACCTGCCAAGTGACCCTATGTAGGGGGAACAGTCCCTATTCTGCTCTGTGTCAGTGTGTATCATGGTCTCTGTGGACGGGGAACAGTCTCTATTCTGCTCTGTGTCAGTGTGTATCATGGTCTCTGTGGACGGTGAACAGTCTCTATTCTGCTCTGTGTCAGTGTGTATCATGGTCTCTGTGGACAGGGAACAGTCTCTATTCTGCTCTGTGTCAGTGTGTATCAGGGGCTTTGAGGACAGGTGTCAATCCATACCTGCCAAGTGACCCTATGTAGGGGGGACAGTCTCTATTCTGCTCTGTGTCAGTGTGTATCATGGTCTCTGTGGACGGTGAACAGTCTCTATTCTGCTCTGTGTCAGTGTGTATCATGGTCTCTGTGGACAGGGAACAGTCTCTATTCTGCTCTGTGTCAGTGTGTATCAGGGGCTTTGAGGACAGGTGTCAATCCATACCTGCCAAGTGACCCTATGTAGGGGGGAAAGTCTCTATTCTGCTCTGTGTCAGTGTGTATCATGGTCTCTGTGGACGGTGAACAGTCTCTATTCTGCTCTGTGTCAGTGTGTATCATGGACTCTGTGGACAGGGAACAGTCTCTATTCTGCTCTGTGTCAGTGTGTATCAGGGGCTTTGAGGACAGGTGTCAATCCATACCTGCCAAGTGACCCTATGTAGGGGGGACAGTCTCTATTCTGCTCTGTGTCAGTGTGTATCATGGTCTCTGTGGACAGGGAACAGTCTCTATTCTGCTCTGTGTCAGTGTGTATCAGGGGTTTTGAGGACAGGTGTCAATCCATATCTGCCAAGTGACCCTATGTAGGGGGAACAGTCCCTATTCTGCTCTGTGTCAGTGTGTATCAGGGGTTTTGAGGACAGGTGTCAATCCATATCTGCCAAGTGACCCTATGTAGGAGGAACAGTCCCTATTCTGCTCTGTGTCAGTGTGTATCAGGGGTTTTGAGGACAGGTGTCAATCCATATCTGCCAAGTGACCCTATGTAGGGGGAACAGTCTCTATTCTGCTCTGTGTCAGTGTGTATCAGGGATCATTAGGATAGGTGTCAATCCATATCTGCCAAGTGACCCTATGTAGGGGGAACAGTCCCTATTCTGCTCTGTGTCCGTGTGTATCAGGGATTTGACTATCTTTGTTCAGATTCAAAAATTACAATTCCAGGAAAAATTTAACAAACATTTACACGAACATGTTATGCACATCATAGAAACAACGTAAACCTCTTTAAAGCCACAAACTTAAGACAAAAAATACGTACACACAATGTGTAAGGGTTTGAAAGAATATTCTGAATCCTTACATGTTTACTTTATCGTTTGTTTGATTTTTGTGAACCATATATAAACTACAAGCACTACTATAAAAACTCAAGTGGCCATGCTGATCAAATTAAATAAAGGGTGATGTCACAGCACAACGGGAATGTAACAGGGGAAGAGGTGAAAGTCATCCTCCCCCTCCCACGACCCCGCCATATCTGCCAAGTGACCATATGTAGGGGTAACAGTCTCTATTCTGCTCTGTGTCAGTGTGTATCAGGGGCTTTGAGGACAGGTGTCAATGTTAGGTTATTTCTGCCCTTTATGGATTAAAAGCAGACTCTGCATCAACTGTGTAATTTTCCATGGGAGTTTTGCCATGGATCCCCCTCCGGCATGCCACAGTCCAGGTGTTAGTCCCCTTGAAACAACTTTTCCATCACTTTTGTGGCCAGAAAGAGTCCCTGTTGGTTTTAAAATTCGCCTGCCCATTGAAGTCAATAGCGGTTCGCGCGGTTCACCGGTTCGCGAACATTTGCGGAAGTTCGCGTTCGCCGTTCGCGAACCGAAAATTTCGGGTTCGCGACAACACTACATATTATGTGTTATACTGCTGTAGCACACATAATGATTGGAAAATATACAGTAACATCTCCAAGTGTGTGTCAAAAAGACAGAAAAAATGCTAATTGCTACTAGACTTGGTACAAACTAGCAAAAAAAACTGTCAAACTGCTATAATACCCCAAATTGAAGCATAGGCCCATTAAATCCGTCTCTCAAAATTCTACTGTAAATACTGAAAGGGACAGGTCTCCTATATGGCACTGTAGCTTCATGAAATAGTGCCAAATACATTCATTGGGGGTATCATTTTACTCAGAAGACTTAGCTGAGCATACTTTTGTGGCTTTGAACTTAGTGGCACATATGAAATATACAAAATGCCCAGCGAAAATGTAATCCGTATGTAAAAAATGCCTCAAGTTATTTTTTACCACATACTTTGGCATATATTGGTGATAAAACGGGTGCATGTTAAGGTACAATGTGCACCATATCAGATACCCTGGAGTGTCTACTTTTACAAATGGTAGGCCTTTGTAGGGTTTTTTTTTGAACAGTCAAACTGCTATATTACCACAAATTGAAGCATAGGCCCATTAAATCCATCTCTCAAAATTCTCCTGTAAATACTGAAACGGACAGGTCTCCTATATAGCACTGTAGCTTCGCGAAATAGCGCCAAAGACATACAATGGGGGTATTGTTGTACTCAGCAGATGTAGCTGAACACAAAATAAAGTTTTGTACAGGAATAGCACACACCAACTTTGCAAAATACACATGAGAAGTTCTTTGTTATAAGTTTGTGTGTCAAAAAAAACAACACAATTTTATTCCAATATTTAGCAGAGATTGGCGGTGAAATGGCTACGTAGAAAGAGTCAAAATAACCTTAGGTAAATAGCCTGTGATTTCTACTTTATATAAATATATACTTATGTGTGGCAATTTTATAGCATGACAGGAGGCTTCATATTTGCTTAAGTCTCTCTTTACTAGAACTCCACAGCAGCACATTAACATAGAGAGATAAACACCAAAGACAAAAACATAAGGTATCTATATAAGGCTCCTCCTCAGCCACCATTTCCTCTTTCTTTGCTGCTCCGCAGAACAGTACAGGTCAGAGTACCACTGCCTCCTGTTTTTTTCCCTGGGTGGCTGTGTATTTATTATATATATGTTTCCCTTTTTGCTTTGCATCATGTTTGATTAATTCTTTTTCTCTATTTTACTGTGTTTGTATTGGTAACATAGCATAGGCTTTTGCTTTCTTCTATGTTAACAGACTTTTCTAAATGTATTCTATCTTTTGCATTTTAGGTGGTAATTTGTATTTTTACTTTGACTATTTTCCTTTCCTTTTTGTGCTTTCCGTTTTTATATGTGCCTGTCACCTTTACGGTCGCCGTGAAGCGGTCCCGTGCCTCCCGTGCCGACCGTCGGGACCGCGGAGAACGACTCCAGCGGTCCCTTGAGCGCCGTGTACTGATTCCCGCCCGCCGGCTTCGTCCGCCGAGCGGGAATCCCCTTCCTGCTCCCCGGTTTCCCCCTCCACGCCGCGCCCACTCTCCGGCTATGTCCGGGCAGCGTGGGGAGGATACTGGGCACTTCTCTATTGCCGCGGGTGGCGGCTTCCATGAGCCCTCTCCTCCGTGGCCACGTGGCCGGGTCCGGGGGTGCGCGGCTTCCTAGGTGCTTGCAGCGTGTGCGCCCTTCACTTAAGGGCGCAGGACATTTTGGTTTTTCGGCCATAAGTTCTCATCATAGATATCTATGCTCCGGTTAGCCATTTATCTTTGTATATATTATTATTTCATCATTTATGTTTTTGATGCAAGAAATGTCTGGAAATAAAAGCTCCATTCTATCCATTTCAGATGTTTCTTGGTGCCACACTTCTGTAGCACCATAGGTGTTTGTTTAGCCTCTCATCCTGATTCACCTAAGATATGTATAGTGGGGTATATGCCTTTCTTTGGCTCTGTAGTTTTGGTGAGCTTCTGGTATTTATGAGATTTAGTCATGGCCCTATGTCTCAGTTATGTGCAATGTGGTCAAGACAGAACACGCTGTACATTATATGCTATAGCGGAATACTTTCTTGTTTCCTCCTTTAACAGTGTCGGCCATGTCCTATATCTGGGCCTGAGACACGTGCTATGCTATGCTTTGCTTCATTCCTTTTTTTTCTATTATATACTGTACGTCTGTTCTCCGGCAGACCTCCTTATGTATTTGGGGTTTCCATTTCTGTTTTTAGGTCCCATACTTTCTATCTTCCCCCTAGGTGCATATATACCTCTCAGAGGTGATTTGAGGTTTTTTAATTGGAGCGTGTTTCCCCCCGTCTCACTGCAGGTAGCAGTGCATTGCAGGTTGCGTTGTACACTACGGTTTGCAGTTTTTCTCTCTGAGCAGGGGTTCAGTGCCCTTACTTCTTATGCTATTCATACTGCCTGGACTATTTAAGGATTGAGCTGGCCATCCGGTGGATATCATGGCAGAGTGCCTGACTGGAATGCTGAAGCGGGGAGTTCAAAACCAGCCAGGTCTCTTAAAAAATAAACTCAATTACAGTTTCTGCATTACATCTGCATGGGACCCTGCTTGGTGACGCTTTCCCTCTCACGGTCCTGGACCTGACCGGGGGACCCTGGTACAGCTTCCTTACGTACCTCTGTACCGAGACTCGCCTGCCTGTCACCTCTACAGGTTAACACTTTGCCTCCATATGCCACTGGGCCGGTGCTACCTATGCCCATATATTGGCCGGCTTCGTCCGTGCCCCTATGATTGGCCTGCTCTGTCAGTGCCCCTTGATTGGCCAGCTTTGTCTGTGCCCCATGATTTGGCCTGTGCTGTCAGTGCTATATTACGCATGCTACTGGGCCGGCGGCTCCGTTACCGGGACCCCTGTTTGTGGAGCCGACATGCGTTTACTACTTGCCTCTGCCAACTGTAGGGGTGCTGCCCCTACTGCCTGCTAGTGTTACCCATTCTCTATCTCCTTAGGTAACGCGTATCAACATCACGGACGTTATGGAGGCCTCTGCACAGGAGCAGAGTTTGCAGGCATTAATGGATGCGGCGGGGTCCGCCTCTGTGGAGACAGCCCTGGCTAGGGCCCTCCGGACAGGGGGCAAGTGGGGCCCCCGCCTGGCAGACGACTCGGCTGAGTCAGACTCTCATGGGAGAGAGCAGGCAAGTGCGCAAATGCGCTATTGGAAGGGCGAAGTCCCTAAAACCACGCTCCCGGAGGGCAAGGCTCCGGCGAAGCGTCATGGTTCGAGGTTCTTAACCTCGCCGGCCTCGCGCCGCCGTCTATCGGGCGGTGGGGTGGAGGCCTCCTTGCTCCCCCCCCTATCATAGGCCATATTGGATGAGTGGTGTACAGACCAACTCCCTTCAATGGTAGCTGATGATGGGGACTAAGACCGTGGGTTCGGCCCAAGTTGGCGCTTGGAGGATGAAGACGCGCCGGGAACAGGGGCCCCCACGGTGGTGCCGGGTGACGACACCCTTCTAGATGCTATAGGTGAACCTCGGTCTGACCCTCGCTCTATCTGGCACCCCAGGTCCTCATTATGGTCGCGACCCGACCACTTAGCACAATCCGTGCGCTACTGGGTCCGTAGACCCCTGGAAAGGGAGGCCCGCGAGTAACTTCGGGCTGAATGCCCCTGGCCGTCCTGATGGACGAGGTGGCGGGGGTCCCGGATTTTGAGCCCCTGGTGGCCTCGTACTTGAATCGTACGGCTCAGGACCCCACGTACGGGGTCGAGCGTCACCCCCGCCCGGCACAAGATGAACAGCTGGATAGGCTGGGCCCCTTTGTGCAGGTTGTTGGCCCTGACGGACGTGGCTTACACGGATGGTACGAGCCTGGACCCGGCCGTCAGGCGGGATTGGACGCTACGCCCCATTTGCCTTCTAGGCAATGCTGATCTGCACCGAACGCAGGTAAACGGCTCTGTTTTGTATGGACGCTAGGCTATCGGAGCCAGGGTTCAAGAATTGGGCCCCCTGGCCATAGGACCTACTGTTTGGGGAACCTTTCGTTAAGGAGCTACAGAAACGCATCGATTTATTTGCTTCCCTGGATGAAGCACAGTCCTCTATAAAGAAGGTGTTTCGCTCACGGATATCCCGGCTGGTCTTCGGACCCACAGATCCCGTGGCCCATCCTTTTTTCCACCATACCAGCCCAGACCTCACTACACTCGAAGGGCGGGTAGAGGTCGTGGAGACCGTGCCAGAGGGCGAGCGAGATTTCCTGTGGGTGTGAACTCCTGCCACCTTTTCTATTCCCCTCTACTACGTACAGACAGATCGTTTCACTGCAGGGACAGGTGGCAGGTAGTGTCTTCAAATGCATGGGTCCATCAGTCGGTATGGGATTATGTCATGGATTTCCACTCCCCACTGACGCAGGTTGGACCTCCAAGTGTCTCCATCATCGCGAGGGTTCAACGTCCCTTGATGGATTCGGAGGTTCGGACTCTGCTCGCCAATTCACATTCCTCCCGTTAGGTCTCAGCTCAGCCTTTGGTGCTTCACCAAGCTGCTGACGCTGGTGGTCACCCGATTCTGGCCAGGGGCGTCCGTTCCCTGTTATTTTTTGGATGGTTTTGCTAGTCCTCTGCGAAGATCCCTCCAGGCTCGGATTTCGAATGTGTTCGGCGACCTCCTTATTGGAGCTCCTGGGATTCATAGTTCATCTGGAGAAATCAGCTTTGGAACCTTTCCCAGACGGTGGAGTTCTTGGGGGTCGGGGTCAATGCGGTGGAATGCGTTCCCCGTCTGCCTTTGGCACTGAGGACAACCGCCCGGGAAGTGAGTAGGAGGATATTACGACAAGTCTGGATTCCCCTTCAAAGGTTTGCCCACGTGGTGGGCCTCCTCTCAGCCTCGATACAGGCAATATACCCGGGCCCACTACACTACAGGACCATGCTACGGCTAAAGGCCCCTGTTCTATGCATGTGTCCTTCTTCAGACCTGATGTTTTTCTGCTCCCGGACGGGAAGGCCGGACTGCGCGGGTGGCTTCTCTGCATGGCCACATGGAACGGCGAGGCAATATTCGGACCAACTCCGGATTTTGTACTGGAATCGACTATACGCCTTTGGGTTGGGGTGCCACGTGTGTGACCGGGCCCGTGGTCGGACAAGGAATCGGAATTCCACATCAATTGCCTGAATTGATTGCGAGTTCGTTGACAGTTCGGAGACTGGCAAGTCACTTGTCGGACTGTTGCACCCTCCTTCGGAGGGACGAGGCCTCAGCGGTACAATATACTGACCGCTTGGGAGGCGCTCGATCTCGCACACTAGAGGTGACGAAGGAGATTTTCCGCCTTCTGCTTCCAGCGCAACATCGCATTACAGACGAAGTATCTACTGTGTGAATCGAACCTGACGGCGGATTCGTTTCTCCTGGCTTTGGAAGGATGCCAGCGACTGGGAACTCTTTCGACCCATCTTCATCGTACTCGTGCATCGCTAGGGTTTGTTCATGGTGGGTCTATTCGCCACCGGAAGGACCGTCGGATTCGGACGTGCTTTGGTTGGCTCCCGGACCCTGCGTGTGCGGTGGTGGTCGCGTTTCGACAGGTGTGGTTGTTTTCTCAGGAAGCATAGGTGTTTCCTCCATTCGCTTTTATCTCCCGGGCGTTACTTCTAGTCTGTGGTCGACGTGTGCCCTTAGTGTTGTTGGCTCCGCTATGGCGAGATCGGTCGGGTTCACGGAGCTTCTGTGTTTTTCCTGGTTCTTGTGATTAGTCATTTATCTAGACGGCGCGTGTCCCGTTTGGAGGTGTTTTCCCTTCGGTCAGGACCCGCTGGTCTGTAGATTCCTACGTGGGATGAGGCTGGCACGTCCTTCAACACCTAAATACTTTTCCCTCTGGGAGGTAAGTATGGTTTTTAGCGTTTTCTTCGAGATCCGGCTGGAGTTCCTTGTTTTTCCCTTCGCCAGCTTTCTACTGGTTTTGCCCTCTTGTTGTGTCTGGTTTCGTTCAGACGTCTTTCTGATGTCCGATTCTTCACCCCTATCCAATCTCGATGGATGACATGGTTATTGACACTGGCGGGGGGAATGCGATTCTTAGAGTGCATTCGGTTAGCGCCGCTACTGCCTCCGAGTTTTTCCTTGATGGGTGTTTCGCTTCGGGGCGTTTTTGTGTGTGGCGGTCCGGTCCCGTGATGAGTTTTCTTGCGCCAGTTTGTTTTGGACTATGTTTCTTTTGCTTTGCTGTCGGAGAGTTAAAACAGCAAATATGAAGCCTCCTGTCATGCTATAAAATTGTAGATTATACTAGCTTTAGTGTAACTATAATCTTAATTTTATTAATGACAGGAGGCGAATATTTCCCACCCCGTTTGGTTTCTCCCCTCCCTTGTTTTGGATGGATTGCATTTATTGTATTTCTGTTGATTTGTCTGATTATCTGGGCTAGGTTTGGTAGTCTGGGGTGATGTTGTGGGAAGTGTTTGTTATATTGTATTGACGGTCATTAGTGATGGATTTCATGTCTTTATTCTATCAGTACTGGATCGTGGGATTTATGTTTTATCAGTACATTTCGTTCACTAATCAATGTTTTCGACTCTGTTTATTTCGTTTCAGTTTAATGGTTCGACTTCAGTTCATAGAATCGGCTGTTTGGCAGGATGAAGATCAAGTTCATCCATTATCCGAAGTTTTTTTCCAGATGGCATTCATTGTTATGTTAGATATTTTCTTTATTTAGTTATTGTTATTGTTGTGTACGTTACTTTGTCGCAGCGTGAAAGAGGAAATGGTGGCTGAGGAGGAGCCTTATATAGATACCTTATGTTTTTGTCTTTGGTGTTTATCTCTCTATGTTAATGTGCTGCTGTGGAGTTCTAGTAAAGAGAGACTTAAGCAAATATTCGCCTCCTGTCATTAATAAAATTAAGATTATAGTTACACTAAAGCTAGTATAATCTACAATTTTGTTTTCTTTTATGGCTATTCAGCTTACAAGACAAACATACCAAATTTTAAAATCGCTCCACATTAAAAGTTTATTTTACTCCTTGTGTTTTGTGACCTGGAACTGCCAAACCTTAAAATCCTAGACATTATATATTCTGTAAAATCAGAAAAACTAAATAAATGTATTTTTAATTGTAGATTATGCTAGCTTTAGTGTACCTATAATCTTAATTTTATTAATGACAGGAGGCGAGTATTTGCTCAAGTCTCTCTTTACTAGAACTCCACAGCAGCACAGAAAAACAACCAATCAGAAAAAAGTTAGGTACTATAAAACTCCCCTCCCCATGCATCATTTCCTCTTTCAAGCTGCGACAAAACAGAATAAAAGGCAGAAAACATAATGGGGAAGAAACAAAGTCCTAGATACGATGAATACAACGATGTCCACCATCCGAGAAGAACTGCCAAACCAGATAGTGATGATGGACTGTAAACTGAAACGAGAGAAAAAACAGAATCGAACAGGTTGATTATCCAATGAAAAGTACTCTGAATAAACATGTGTGCACCCAAAGTAGCAACCAAAATTACCTTAATATGTAGATATCCCAACCCTACTTATGAAAAAATAGACATAAAAACAGCCGACAGGTAGCAGAGACAACAAGCAGAGTTGCATACGTACCTGATTAAACCAAACTATTAACATAAAACAAGGGATGGATAAGAATGGGTGGGAAATACTTGCCTCCTGTCATTAATAAAATTAAGATTATAGGTACAATAAGGCTAGCATAATCTACAATTTTATAACATGACAGGAGGCTTCGTATTTGCTGTTTTAACGCTCAGTCAACAAATCCAACGAATCCAGAACAAAATGGCTCCTGTGAGGGATAAATAGAGTATAGACGGAGGACCCACCATCTCCGAACCCTGTTCACCAGGTATGCATTCCGAGGAGATGGGGCAGTCCTGCCATCCTATCCCAAGATCGTAATGACTGGGGAACTCAAGAGAACCGGGGTTTCCGGTCTTACCATGTGATCCATGCGAACGGTTTACCTTCAGACCGGGTAATAGGCCTTCCTTAATCTTATTACTCGAGCATGGCAGTGCCCGTTTGGTCTCCGTATATCCTGTCACCTAAATATGGGAGAAACTGTCTGCGCAGTTGTTCGTAATGGTCTGGATATCCAAAACAGAAAGCAATCCTCTGTTTTATATGGTGCAGAATATACCAAAACCTGCACTCACGTAATACCTGAGGTCCATCCGTTAGCCGTACCATCTCCAGGAGTGTGTGTAAATAAGTGGGAGTCTCCCCCCGGTAGACCTCTGTGAGAATGTCTTGCATGTGTTAGAGCGGTCCGGAACCAGTAGATCCATTACAGAAGATAGAATAGAGGGATCCAGCCTAAATATGTATATCTTGCATGACCAGGCAGTCCTCTATAACGAAATCAGTAGCACGGACGTCAGATCTAATAGAATGCAGGAGGGACGCCCCTCCATGTAGTCATCGATGTCTTGCACAGGTACAAGCCTGTGTGATGAACAAATGGTCAGCACTGTAGAGCGTCGAGTGTATGAGAGAGCCGCGCTCTCTACTAATGTGATCGAATATCGTGATAGCGTCCGGCTGATAGCCTGAGTGGGCCGCACCCATAAATAACCAAACAGTAGAGTCTACATCCGTGACCGGTCCTCTCTTGAGAATGTGTCCTCCAAACATGTCCTTTGTATCCAGCTCAGTCTCTGGCTGAGTTTGAGGGAGGGCTGTGCCCCCTCTAATAACAAATCAGTGTCTGGTTCCATATCTGAGAGGGGTTCGCTCTCTGTTCCTGAAGATAAAATATTCTCGGATCGAAGTGACGGAGGGCCGCACCCTCCTGTGATCCAAACTAGAGTCCCTAGAGACTGAGGGTGACCAACTGCAGGGTACACCAATACTAGTATCAGCATAAGGCTGAGGGCAATCTTCGGAAAAAACAATGGAAAACTATCAACTTCACGCAGAATACAGGGGCCGTCGAAGGGACATGGATGTCCCGAGCGCACAGCCCATCCGCATAAAGACTGCCTGAGCGCGATCTGCTGTTCTGACCACCCACCCACTGGGAGCTGAAGGTGTGATTACCTATTTGCCATATCAGAAATTACCTTCACCTTCGTCCATATCATCATCGGATTACTACTTTACTCTGACTGTGCATACCAGGAAGAACACTTCTACATTGGTGAGATCAACCCATAGACGGCCACATATAGTGCACTATATTTTGGACTACTAGGACTCTTATATATTGTTTTTCCTCTTTTTTTCTTTTTTTCTTTTTTTCTTTTTTTCTTCTCTTTTTTTCCCTGGATTTGGGATTTTTTTCAATTTTGCAATTTTTTCTATATTTTTGAATTTTTTCCAATTTTTCGATTACAAGGATCTTTACCAAGTGTATATACATTAGATGAACTTTACCCCACACATGGGAGGATTTTGTATATATTGTTGTATTTGATGTATTCAGGATGAAATGAACATCACTACTATTATACTTTGCACAAATTTATCTAGAATAAACACTATGAATTTATTTCAGCATTAACAACAAGTGTTATATGTATTTATCACTAAATAGAGTGCGGTATTCATATTTATTTATTTATGATTGTGATTTGGAGGTTGTTTTGGGGTTAACTTCGAATACCTGCACCTAGATGTAATTGAGTGCCAGCACACATTGTAATTTTTTTGAAAACTATCAACTGACCGTCCGGATCCCGTGCGCGCACGCGGGGTCCAGGCTGACCGTTGGTAGTCTGAGGAAAGCTGGAGACGTTCTCCACAATCCACGAGCGCCCGGGAGGTTGGAGGAGGTCAAGTCAGGCCTCTCGACGACACGAGCGAAAGGAAAAGGAAGTCAAAAAAAAAAAAAAAAAACAATAACGTAGAAAAGAGTAAAAAGGAAAATTCTATCTCAGCTAGAAGGCAAATAGCAGGCCGGAAGGTAAGACAAGTAAGCCCCACTGAACAGGGCCAGGAGCTAACCTTACGCAGGAATAACTACCGATACCTATATGGATACCGGGAGGCAGATAGTTGTTAAAGACAAGGAAAATACTGCATTCTCCTGTAGGTGTCTGAGCACCGGTCCTTGCCTGTGCGAAGTTCTCCTTGGAGATGTATGTCCGGGGTCTTCATAAGAAACCCTGCGCTTCAGGCATGAGGTTTAGGGCCTTCACACTTCCCACCATATTCAGATGGCCGTATACTGGTGTCCTCTTGGATAGTATGGCAATGGTGCTTGTCTGGACACCTGCCTATTTCCATGTCACTGGTGGGCAAAAGGGGTTCGGCACCAATAGAGCAGGCCCGTCAGGAGGGCACAGGCCCAGCAGGCCAAACAAATGGACACAGAATAGTTGGCCAAGCAAATAGGCACGGACATAGCAGGCCATTCAAATAGGCACCAACATAGTAGGCCAATAAGTGGGGCACAGACATAACAGGCCGTTTAAATGGTCACAGACATAGCAGGCCGTTTTAATGGGCACAGACATAGCAGGCCGTTCTAATGGGCACAGACATAGCAGGCTGTTCTAATGGGCACAGACATAGCAGGCCAATCAATGGGGCACAGACATAGCAGGCCAATCAATGGGGCACAGACATAGCAGGCCAATCCTGGGTTGCATATTATTATCATATGATTATATGTTATTTATATAGCGCCATCCAATTCCGCAGCGCTTTACCATGGGCCTTGAATGAGTAATGGGGACCTCTGTGCTTGGGTAGAGTTCTTCCCAAAAAGATCCTTGATTGTAGATTGTAGATTGTAGATCCTCAGAGCACCCTGACATAGGGCCGCCAGGCATCAACCCTTTTAGACAGCGTAATGCCGTGTGAATAACTTGAACCGGGACTGGCAGTCCCTAAATGCCCAGCAGGCAAATAGCGGTATCCCAGTCGTATTGGGTTTAAGCGGAAGTTGTTTCAGTGATTACCATGTCCATGAATGTAAGATACATTGAGCGGTACTCTCCTTAAACTGTGAATTGGTATGCACATGCTCACACAGATCTGTTTGATGTTTCATATCATTAATATAGATTACCATCATCATATCTGAAAAAAATGTATAGTATCAGTGTAGACTGGTCTCCCATACCAGTTTGAGCCAGATCCAGGTCTGTTAACTTCATAGATATGCCATGGACAGTGAATTCATACCAGAGTAGTCTCCTCTGAGACCCCATAGCTGGACCCGAAAAAATATATACTGTGAAGCACATGAATCCTAGAGCTAACTAGCCAACTGTCTCTGTATATACCCTGTACAGAGCCTGTATAACTGAGTTCATAATACCCGTAACTCACAGCAATCTATGATATACACTGTCTGCAAAACTCACAGCAATCCGTGATATACACTGTCGGCAAAACTCACAGTATCCTGAGATATTCACAGTCAGCCAAACTCACAGCAATCTGTGATATACACTGTCAGCAACACTCACAGCAATCTGTGATAAACATTGTCAGCAACACTCACAGCAATCTGTGATATACACTGTCAGTAAAACACACAGCAATCTGTGATATACACTGTCAGTAACACACAGCAATCTGTGATATACACTGTCAGCAACACTCACATCAATCTGTGATATACACTGTCAGCAACACTCACAGCAATCTGTGATATACACTGTCAGCAACACTCACAGCAAGCTAAATAAAAACTGTCATAGAAACTCAGAAGTCTGACATGTAAAATAAATCTGATATATAAAATGCCATAAAGCTCACAGCAAGCTGTGAGATATACACTGATAGAAATTATAGTCATATCTGAGAAAAATGTGGTAAACCTGTTGAAATCTGCCGGGGAATCCCAGCAGGGCAACAAAAGCCGAGATCTGACTGTGGAAGAAGGAGGGGCTGCGGGCAGGCGCCCCTTCTCTAGCCGGTCGGATGCACGTGGCTGAAGAAACCGGCCGCGGCGAGGCGGCCACGTGCGTGAGCAGACCCGGTCGCAGGGTACTCGCGTCTGACCGCGAGAAACCCCAGGCGCCGGCAGGCTCACACCAGAGCTCGGGGAGTCAGAGGAGGCAGCCAAGCGGCTAGTCTCCTGACACCCTGAGCGGAGCACCCGCAGCCCCACAGGGGGGGGGCTAATAGAACAATGCCAGGGAGTGGGGTGGGAGGGGGGAGCAAACCGACAGGCATCCCCAGGGACCCCCCAAAAACCGCTACATGACGAAAACATCCCCAAGAACAGGGGAAGCAGGATTGAAAAAACGGGTAGTAATCCCGAGATAATCAACAAAAATAAAACAAAATACAGTATACAACTAATAAATAAACAATATGAAGAGAAATCTAATGGATAAATAAATACCAGAAACATAAAATAAAGATGAGAAATATAAAAATGATATCAAATAATATAAATATAATAAATACACATATAATAACATAACTAACAAGTAGCTAAATAAATAGTCTGAAGCAAACTAATAGACAGAAATAAATACCAGAAACATAAAATATAATAACAAAGATAATATATAAACAAAAAATATAAATTCTAAATAAGTCCAACTAAATCCCAAAGCCCCCAACCAATATTAGCAGGAGGCAGTGGTACTCTGACCTGTACTGTCTGCGGAGCAGCAAAGAAAGAGGAAATGATGCATGGGGAGGGGAGTTTTATAGTACCTAACTTTTTTCTGATTGATTGGTTGTTTTTCTGTGCTGCTGTGGAGTTCTAGTAAAGAGAGACTTAAGCAAATATGAAGCCTCCTGTCATGTTATAAAATTACTTTCCTTAACCTGCACTAATTATGCACACATTATTATTTCTAAAACTGTAAATAAACACACATTTTTCTTTTTTTTGTATTTTTCTGTATTTTTTTGTAATAAATAAATGTGTTTGTGTGTGTGTGTATATATATATATATATATATATATATATATATATATATATATATATATTACATCAAATTAAAGCCCTTTCTGTCCTTTAAAACAGTATATAATATATTGGTGCAATAAACTTGTAAAATGCAAATTGCAGTTGAACGCAAACAACAAACAATGCAAAAAATGCTTTTGTCAATAAATGCAAGGCAAGCTGAGTCCTTAAGGGTTTAATTTCGATCCAAGGTGAGGTTTTGTGAAGTTTTTTAACTAAGGTGGTGGAAAAAGCTCTGATTCAATGGGGGGAGAGAGAGGGAGAGAATTTATACTTTTATTTATTTATTTTTTTACTCACTGTAGGTGGGGAATGCTGCCTTTGCTCCCCTTGCCATCCTTCCCCCTTTTTTTCAGGGAATGGCTGACAGTAAGTATTCAGAGGGAGGGAAATAATGATTGTAGGTGGTGTTTGGCATTTTTACCCTCCCCGCTGGCTGCTTTCACCACTTATGGAAGGGGTTGACGGCTAGTGGAGATGACTGGAAATAGGTAATCAAGGTAATTAATCAGGAGATGAAAAATAAAGAACTTATGGCATTGATGAAATGAATGACATAATCAGTTATTCAGGATGCTTTTCTTTTTCAAAAGTATACATTATTATTTTTTTCAAAGTATACATTATTAATGTTTTTGTTTGTTTATATATATATAGCGTGTTTTAAGTTTACTGTGTTGTTGAAAATGAAAACATTTGTTGGCCAATTGTAAATTGTGAAAAAATAAAAAAAATAAAACGCACCTAAAATACATGTTTGATAATCTTTTATTTTTATTGTTATTATATTATATATGTTCTCACTATTATTCCAAACCACCATTGAATCCCAATCATGTACACATCCTGGAAACCCATAATGTATTATTTTTAGTCAAATAGCTCCATCATCTCCCTACCTCCATTCTCCCATCTAAGGAGAAAAAGAACACGAGAGAGAGGAGAGAGCTGGCAACTGTTATTTGGCGGGTGAAAGGAGGGAAGGGGGTGCAAGTAGTGACAAATAGCCTTTCTTGCACATTAAACGTACAGATTTATAGCATGATGCATTCGATATATGGGTGTTACAGTTGGCCAGTTTGGTTCTGGAGAGAGCAATACCACACAGCCCTAGGACAAACCCACACAGTACTGGACTTCAAAAAAAACTGCACAATACCTGTATGCTAGTTTACTCTTGCAGAACACTGCCAGCAGACACCCACATGTACCCTCGCCCCTCAAACTGCCTTTACAGAGAAATAATGATGCTGTGAATCTGCAGCCAACAAGCCCTACATATTAATGGTAGTATGGGGGCAATTGCCCTGTTCTACTTTTCTAAACCCTCCTTCTGAGAGAAAAACATCAACATGTAGCCTATTCTTTGTCATAGCTCTGCAATAGGCCCTGGGGAGATAGCGCAGCTAAGCGGACAAGGGCACATGTAGGAGTGTGGGGATAGATGCATAGCATTGGTTGGAAAAGAGTCTGTGGGTGGGATTATGTTCTGTGTAAGACAGTGTGGGGGAGGTCTTACCTCAGTGCCACTTGGGATTCGGGCCAGCAAACAGCTTCCTGTCCTCCTGCTCCTGTTTGCCTGGGCCTGCAGATTTACACAGCTTGAGGGTTGAGGCTCTCTGGCTTCCCTCAGGGCTGCTGCAGCGTGGATGGTGGCCGGCACCTGTGGGAACAATTGGCAAGCATTAATGAGGAATGGCTAACGATGTGGCCCCCCCCCCCGCGGCCTCCCTCCCCCTGGAGTACCCCCTGTGGTCTCCCCTGCTGCCTCCCATGCGGTCCCTGCCCCTGGGGGCCGCACCAGCACTGGCAGGCGTTCCCACCGCCTGCCAGGCTCTCCCCTGATCCCACTCCTCAGGCCCGGTTGATGAGGTGGAGCCCGGGCCCGAGGCATCAACAGGACCGCGTGTCTGGGGGCTCCAGACACGCGGCCTACCAACAGGGGCCTGGATTTGAGGATTTCTGCGGCCGCGCGCATGGCCCGGCCTTCTGCCACGGGGCCTGCCACTGCCGCGCGGACTGCGGCCTCCTTTGCCGCCCGGCCTGGTACTTCCAGGCCGGGGATGCGGCCTCCTACCGCCGCGCGGCCAGCTGTGTCCACGGCCGCGCGGGCCCTCACTGCAAGGCCGGGGAGGCGGCCTGCTACTGCCGCGCGGCCTCCTGGGGCGTCTGCCACGCGGCACACACGTGGGCCCCCTACCACACCATCCGCCCCGGCCGCCAGCGCTGGATTGCGGGCCTGGGGCGGTGGGCGGCGGATTCAGCTCTCCGGGCGGCGGGTGGCCGCCCGGCACCAGTCCAGGTCCCCCCGCGGCCGGTGGGGGTTTGGGGCGGTGAGTAGGCCCCCGCGGCCCGCGCGGGGTACCTTAGTACCGCCGTTTGGGATGGGGGGGGTCTCTTGGCCCGTCGGGAGCCTCCTCTGCCGGTGAGGAAGGCTCCCAGGACTGTCTCCCCTTCTTCTTCTGCCAGGGGACCCAGCTCCCCCTTTTTTGGGCCCCCTGGTCCCCCCTCTTCTTCCCCATTTTCTGCTTCCTCCCCCCCCCCCCTCTTCTAGTGGGCCTGCCCTCTCCCCTCCTTTTTCCCTCTCCTATGTTTTCTTTTCCCCTCCCCTGGGTCTCCTTTCCCTTTCTGTCTACCCCTCTATGTTCTCCCCCCCTCTATCTAGCCTGCCCCCCCCTCTATCTAGCCTGGTGTCCCCCACCCCTCTGTCTAGCCTGGTCCCCCTCCCCCTCTTTCTAGCCTGGACCCCTCTCCCCCCCCCACCCTGCAGGTCACTTACCTCGGCCATCTCCTCTGGGGCGTGGGCTCTCCTCTTCTCCACTGCTCTCTCCTCTGGACTCTGCTGCTGTTCATGGATCCCTCCAGCAGGTGGCGCCTGGATCACAGCTGTAGTCTTCTGTGGATGCTGGTACTGCTGTTTCTTTGCCTCGTCCTTCTGCGTCTGGTGAGTACTTTTCCCCCCTCTTTTAGCGCTTTGCGTGCATGCGTTGTTCCTTCTTTGTTCAGTCTGGTCCTCCTAGCACGGTAAAATAAGAAAAGAAAAAAAAGAAAAGAAAATTACAAAAATTAAAAAATAATAATAATAATAACAGAAATAATAAAAAAAAAAGAACGCAAACAACCATAAACAAAAAAAAAACAACATTAAAAAAAAATAAAACCAAAAAAAAAAAACGAAAGAGAAGTAATTTGCAGTACAAAAATGAATTGTGTCCATTACCGCGTGGAATGAATTAAACGACAAACACATAACAGAACATACAACTGTGATTAAACTGTCCGGTACAAGGTGGTGAATATTCAAAGCAAAAAAAAAAAAAAAAAAACTAAACTAAAAAAAAAAAAAAAAAAAAAAGCTAATCAAAACATTTGTATATGTGTGTATGTATGTGTATGTGTATATGTATATATATATGTATGTGTATGTGTATATGTATATATATGTGTGTGTATGTATGTATATTTATATATATATATATATATATATATATATATATGAACGAAGAATGTTTGGGTACGAGGACAGCGCTTTCCCCCCCTTCGTTTCAGTATGTCTCATTTGTTTAGGTACACTTTCCCGTATCATATGTTTAGGGACGCTTTCCTGCAGCGTCTAGCGAAGGCTGTTAGGGCCAGCGGAGCCTCCCAGGTTCACGTGACTCTGGGTGTTGCTGAGCTACTATGGCCCGCTTGGCTTGCACGCACTACTAGGGAGCATATGGGGGAAGGGGCTTTATTACAGGTGTGTTCCCTCCTGCCACGGGGGTCCCTTGGCTAAGAGGGACATTAGGGGCTCAGGGAGGGTCGTGGCGGGTACATCCCATGGCGCATATTCGGGTACACCGCGTGTTCTGGTTGGCATGGTCAGGGAGAGGACTCCCTGCCAGTGGTGAGTGGTTCTGCGATCGGGATGCTCTCGGGACGCATATCGTCCCTGGGTGGAACTGGTTTGGTGGTAGATACGTTTTGCACTGTCATCCGCGGTTGGCAGTGCAACCCTTCTTGGCCTGGGACCGAATGGGCTTCGTCCTCTGGTTTTACTTGGGGCTCGCCTGGCGCCTCAGCACGGTGCGTTTTGATCTCTGCTATCTGTCGGCTCGGTGCAAGGCCCGCAGTCCATGTGTAGCTCCATCGCCTGAAGTCCGCTCTGCGGGTCCACCCCCCTTGGGATATGGTGCCCAGGGGGGAGCGGGGTCAATATCCCAGATTCTTTCTTTACTCAGTTGTTGTTTCCTTCCATGGGCTGGGTTTGGGATGGTGGGGGCTGCGGGGCCATGGGGCCTTGCTGATGAAGGCAGCTGTGGGATCGTTTTTTCTGGCTGCTGCCGGTACGCCCGTCGGGTTATTTTTTCCAGGCGTTGTTTCTGACAGTCCGGCTAAGGTGGCTCTGTGCTTCCACGTGAGTGCTCCTGACGTCGCTTCTGTGTGGGGCCGTCAGTGTTGCGTTTCCGCTCTCTGCTGCCGCGGTGTTTTCTTGGAGTAGTGTTTTTGAGTTTAGGAGTTCCGTGGCCCAGGCCTTACCCGTGGGTACGTGCTGTAGTCTCCTGGATAGTGGGATCCATTCCTGCAAAGGGGACGTCCGTTGCCCCTGATTGTGGTTTGGGACATCAGGTAGGAGGCGTCGGTGGTTTTGAGGGCGTTGTGGGTTGCGGCTGCGCTACCCGTGGGCTCTCCTGGGTATGCTGGGCTTTGCCGGTGGGGGGTTGCCCTTGGGACTGTATGGGGTTCCTTCTGGGCCTGCTTTTCCGCTGGCTTTGTGCAATCTGGCCTTCTAAGTCCTTGCCGCTGGCTTCCAACTGTTTGCCGCTGCGGCAGGTTTGGGGGTTTTGGGCCATTTGGGCTCTTGGTGGTTTGCTGACTCTTGCCCATTGCGCGGGCTCTGGCGGACTCTGGTGTTCTCGGAGCTCCCCCTTCCTAGTAGCATGGTAGGCATGGGGTACCCAGCTCACGAACGAGTGGGTGGGGGTTTTTCCTTGGGGACCATCGTGGGGAGGTGCTGGCTGTCTTTATCGTGTGTAGATAACCGCTACCCTGGTGGTACTCTGGTACTCTGGTTGCGGCACCTGGCTCGGAGTGGCTTGGGCTAGGGGCGGCTGGTCTGGGGTTTTTGCCGGTTATTCCCATTGTGTTAGCCGATGCTCTGTCTTGTTCATTATAGGGCGCGGTGTCGATTTATAAGGCGGTGGAGGGGTGGTCGCTTGGTCCACCGGTCTGATGAGACTGGTCCGTGGGTTGATCTCTGCGGCGGCGTGGTGGCCCGCTCCAGTAAGGTGGGAGTGATTGGGACGGATGGGAATGTTTCTTTGTGGGTTCCGGGATGGGACTGCTCATCTACATGTTTGGTTACGGGTGTTGGGGGCGATTTCTGCGTTTGTCTGGGGTCGGCTTCCCGTTCATGTTACGGTCGCCGGCAAGTGGGTGGAATTCTTAGATGTTGCGGGGTTGACTTTCTGCATCCTCCTGAGGTAGAGGGAATGCACGGGGTTATGGTTGGGCTCCTTCCATGCTGTAATGGGTTCCAGGATAGTCTGAGTTATACCGTTCGATCGGGGGCAGTGCAGGGTCCGTCCTTTGCCTGTTTTTCATTGAGAGTGCTGTTCCGTCCCCTGGAATATTCAGCCTTCTCACCTTGTTTGGTTCTAGGAGATGGGTTTTTCACCCCCGCGTCCATTTAGTCGGGGTGTTCCTCTTGGGGGCTCGAATTCCTGGATAAGGATGGTGGGGTATTCAAGGGGCATTTATTTGGTTGGGGGCGGCTACGGACGCCGCCAGGCTGGGCGTGCCTGCGCCAATGGTTCAGAGGGCTCGAATGGTGGGAGTCAGGGTGGTGGGTTCCTTGGGTTCGCCTTGCTGGTCTCTGACTGGATCTATCTCCGCGGTACGGTCCCCCCTCCACCCCGGGCTGGGGAGGGTGGGATTTTCGTGTGTAATTTGGGCCAGGAGGCGAGGGCGAGTGGTTGGATCTTCCACCTTTGGGAGCGGAGGTTCGGTGGTCTGGCACCGGATACGTGAGGGGGGTGTGGCTCCTCCTCATACGAGGTCAGCTGTCCCGCCTCATGGGGTACCAGGGGTTTTGTCAGCCCTGGGTGGCATGACATGGGTCGGTAACGGTTTCGGACTTGGGTGCTCTTCAATATGGTCATGTTCCGCATTATGTTTCTTCCCCAAGGTTCTCGGGGGCTATCGCCCTTTCCTGTTGGCAGTGCGCCCCGCAGGTGAGTGCCCTGGTGCGCTGTGGTCGGTCATTGGACTAGATGTGTTTCTGGGTTTGTCATGGCCATAAATGTAATAATAAAATAAAAAAAAATAAAAAAATAAAAAAAGAATTAACATTTCCAGTTCTCCTTTTGGGTTTGGCCGGATGTGGCCTAGTTATCTCAATGGAAGGGTGCGCTTCCTGGAGGTCGGACTTGACCTCTGTTACTCTAGCGCTGCGTGAAGTGGTGGAACAGGCCATGGCTGGTTGTGGTGGGGTTCCCCGCTGATTTTAGGCATAAAACAGCGGGGTTGTGGCGGGGGTATGTCCTTGCCAATTGAGTTTGAGGTTACGTTTAAGTAGATGGAATGAGATGAACAAGTTTTTTAAGGTCTCAAACCTCCCCTGCTCTAAAGGTTAAACTTTAGGTTGCCTGAGGTCTCGTGCCCATCGAGCGTGGATAAGGTCGGCTGATGGCAGGCATTGGAAATATATGATTTTTATGACGAGGGGGGAGGTGAGAGGGAGTGGTGATTAGGAACCACTCCAGGTTTTATTGGCAAGGACGGTTGGGTCACTGTATAACACTATGGGTGGAGTTATATATGTATATATGTTAATTTATGCTTATTTATGTCTAATGTTTTGGTTACAGAAAAGAAGAGATTTAATAAATAAAGTTATGGATGTGTTATGCAGTAATTTAGTTTGTCATAATAAATGCTGTGGCCTGTTTCATCCATACTAAGTGGTCTGTCGTTACTGGGGGGTTTAATGGGGTTAGATTTTGTTCTAGGCTGCATCGCGATTCCCCACTACGTACATACATGATACATATATTTCCTCTACCTGCCTTTTTTAATTGTTGTCAAAGCCTTTATTGTTTTGCATTAAAGACACACAATAGTCACCAAGTTAACTTCATTTCAAAGTTGTGGTCTGGGTGCAGTGGTCCTTTAATTATAATCCTTCAATGTATAACTTTCAATATTTTAGAAACTACAATGTTTACATTGCAGGGTTAAATCCACCTCAAGTGGTTGTCTTTTTGACAGTCACCAGAGGTGCTTTCTTCTCCAGATAGAGTAAAACTGCAAAAGGGGTTGACAGAAGGTGGATGGATAGATGGGAACATAAAGTCCCAAAATAATGATTGTTATTTTTGGGACTAAAAGTTTAATATAGCACTAATATGAAACTTGGCAATTCCCTATTCTTCCAAAGCGATCCTACAATTTTCTTGCTTCTTGAAATTAGCATTGGACACTGAACATGTGAGAGATTTGACACATGTTTGCTGGTTGTTACTATTAATGTACAAGGACTCTGCACGTCAGTTAGTTGAAAGAATGCCATTAATATTGACAAACAGGCAACCACAGTTGTATGGCCCCATTGTAATGATAAGCATTTGCCTTCAAGGCACATGCCTCAGCTTCAATTCTCTGAAAACTATGTGTGCCTTCATCATGTTTCTCATATTTAGACTGGATCTGTGTCATGTTTACCTGTGTTCAGTAAAAATTGATAATATTGTCATGGGAAAGTTAATATTAGCTAGTGATGTATATTAAGTAGTAGATTCAGTAGTAGTATTATTTGATAAAAAAAAAAAAAAAAAAAATCAAACCTCTGGACTCTCCAGATCTCTGTTGATGATGCTAAAAAAGTTTGGACTATCTGACATTTGGAGATGACTAAGTCCACAAGATAAAGATTCAACACATTTCTCAGGTAGCCATTGCTCTTATGCGAGAATAGACATGATTATGGGTAATTTAATTTCAGTACAAGCTATAAACAAAAACTCAACAAGGTAACCCACCACAAAAAGTGCACTACCCTCTCACAATGACGATAGTCACCAACGTCACATCCACTTGGGGTATCCAGAAAGTTACAGTCGTTTGAAATGCACATGTGCTCCAGTCACTTTATTACCTGCTTCCTCCATGTTTGTGTTAAATTAGTCTTTATTGAATCATATTCCTGAAACATAGTTCACACGCAGGGGATGGATTGCAAACCGTTCATGCAATATGGGTAACCGATACAGTTGTGCAGCATTTCTTCTTTTTTTCCTGCGCATGGGATCATTTGAAACAAGGTTATATAATATAGGAAGCGGATACAGTCGTGTATTATTTCGTCATGGTTCCCGGGCAAGGGAGGAATCGCAAACAGGTTATACAATATGTGAAGTTGATATTGTGCAACAAATCTTTTATTTTTTTTGTATTACTATTAATTTTTTTGCAGTTCCACTCTCTGTGTAGTGTACTGTAATTCAACATTTAACTTGTTAACATAGTGAATGCTTTCTTTTTTTTTTATTGTATTTTATTGAGTTTTTCAACAATACCATACATAGTTGCATGTTGTTAAGATATTGAAGGTAAAAAAGGTGCAAGTCGCAGCTTGCTTTCAATTAATACATTTGCTCGTTTACAAGTCCTAATACAGACATGCGGGTGCAGTTTTAAATACAACGGAAATTTTGTATGCCATATACCCATAACTGGTACATATTGTTAATGTATGGCTCAAAGCGAGAGTATAAACTGAAAACAAGGACATAAAGAAAAAAAGAAACATAAAACAGTATGCCATTCGGTATGCATCTGTGTGTTAGCTTATGTGGTATTTTGTCTTGACAACCGGGTCCAGTTATACCAAGTTTCCTTAAATTTAAGGGCCTGAGAGGGTGAGCTAAGAGACATTTTTTTGATATGTAGTATTGTTGTACCTTATCTTTCAATTGTGTGAGAGACGGACATGTTGTATTTTTCCAATCGGTCGCTATTAGATTCCTGGCTGCCAGGGAGGTTAGAACTATAAGTTGGTGGTATGTCGGTTCAACCTTTGTGTCTGGTAGCATCAATAAGCAGTTGGAAATGGATGGAGAGAAGGTCGAGAGCCCCAGCTGTAACAGGAGTGCCCGGACATCATCCCACAGGGGTTTGATGCCAGTACAAGCCCACCAAACATGTAACATTGTACCCTCCTCTGTTCCACATCTCCAGCACAGTGGGGATACCACTAGATATATTTTGTGAAGCTTGGTTGGTGTGAGATGCCAACTGTGAAGTCATTTTTTATGAGCCTCTATATGTGAGTAGCATTTCCTCCATTTGGACAGTCCGTTCAGGGCTCTCAGCCAGTCCCCCTCAGAAAGGTTTTTGCCCAGGTCTCTTTCCCATTAGGTTTTACACAGCAGCAGTTTCTCCGGCTGCATCTCCAGCCACGCTCTGTAGCAAAGGGAGAGGGCTTTAGGTTTGTTCAGTGTTCCCCTACATCTAAGCATAATTAAGGAAGGCAATAACAGGTTACTCGTGCTGTTAGGTGCGGGAGGGGGGGAGCATGAGAGGTCAATATACTTCTTGTAAGTCGCATCGTTATTGTAAGTCTGGGAATGCTTTTACTTTATTTTGGACTTCCAAGAGGTGCTCAAGCCTGGTTGTACCTAGTTGTGTCCAGTCCTGGAGGGACAGTGACTAGGTTATGGTCCTTAGTACCGTCAAGGGTGCTTTGGGATGTAGTTTGTGACCATAACCCATCTGAGCCATGAAGGTATCCCACATCATTATGGTCAACCTGGTGATTGGGAGGAGTGTTTTGTGTACATGTCTAAGGTGTTTTGGGGTCCATAGGTAGTCTGTTAAGGAGTTGTCCTGAAATTGGGCCCTTTCCATGTCTACCCATTGTGTGTGGCCATGGGGTGAGTGTGCCGTTATACCTGTTACTAGAGCAGCAGCTTTGAAGTACAGGTGTATATTGGGAAGGCCGACACCCCCCGGTAGGTATTTCTTGTAGAAGAGTAAGTGGGAGTCTTGCTCTCTTGCCCCCCAAATAAATGAGTTACAGGTGGATTGCAGTGTCTTAAAAAGTGTGGAAAGTATTGGGAGTGGTAGCATGAGGAACACATATAGGAGTTTCGGGAGGGTCATCATTTTGAACGTGTTAATTTTACCTGGCCATGTTAGGTGGGACATTTTCCATCTGGCTAGTTCTTTTGTGCACATCTGTAGAAGTGGTGTGTAGTTGTGTTTTATGATGCCTGCTATTGTGGGTGCTATTTTGACCCCTAAGTATGTTAGAGTGGAGTCTCTCCAATCCAATTGGTAGGAAGTTTTCAGGTTACTTATTATGTCTCTAGGTAATCCAATAGGTAATGCCTGTGTTTTATCTTGGTTAAGTTTGTAATGTGATAAGTCCCCAAATTTTTTCAACAGAGCAAGGATGTGGGGTAACGCTTGTCGTTGGTCAGAGAGGGATATTATGATGTCGTCAGCGAAAAGGGCAAGGCGGTATTCTTTTCCCTTTATGCGTATGCTTTGTATGTGTTTGTGATCTCTTATTGTCTGAGCTAGTGGTTCTAGAAAGAGGATATACAACAGGGGGGAGAGTGGGCAACCTTGTCTGGTGCCATTGGTGATGGGAAACATAGAGGATAGAAAGCCGCCGCAGGACACCTTGGCAGCTGGGGTTGTGTATAACGCCATGATCCTGTTTATGATGGGTTGTATAGGACTCTTTGCATATAAACCCAGTTGAGTCTGTCAAAGGCCTTTTCTGCGTCCAGTGCCAAGAAAAGGCCTTGTCCCTTGTTTTTCTCCAGCTCTGCTATGATGTTCAACACCTTTCTAGAGTTGTCTGATCCTTGTCTGCCTTTGATAAATCCAGTTTGGTCATTGTTTATTAGTTTAGGCAAGAGTCGGCTAGTCTGTTGCTGAGAAGTTTAGCATATATTTTTGCATCGCAGTTGAGTAGGGAAATGGGTCTGAAATTTTTACATTCCGTGGGTGGTTTTCCTGGCTTAGGTAATGTCAAGATGTGGGCTAGTAGCAGTTTGTCTGGTAGCGTTCCTTTCTGTATGCTGTGGTTAAAGAGATTCAGTAAATGAAGGGCTAGAGTCGATTGGTATGTGCAGTAGTAGGAATTAGGTAGTCCATCTGGGCCAGGCGCTTTATGAGCCGTGAGAGAATCGAGTAATGAGGAAACTTCCTCTAGGCTGAAAGGGGTGAGGAGAGATTCCGCGTCCTCCTCGCTCAAAGTGGGGAGCTTGAGGTTGGATAGGAACTCATCTGTTTCAGCAATTGAGGGGGGTTAGAACATGGGGGTCCTTGTTGAGGTTGTAGAGTTTACTGTAATAGTCAGCGAATGTGTTCGCTGTGTGTTGTGGATCTAGTATTTTTACCACTTTGGCGCTCACCAGGTGAGATATTTTTGCGGTTTTGGCCTGTTTCCGAAGCTGGGAGGCTAATTTGACTCCTGCCTTGTTGCCTGAGGTGAAGAAACTATGTTTCATTCATCGTAGCATTAGTGTCTATTTGGTTAATTCAAGGTCGCGCAGTTGACTTCACAGGCACAGGATAGTGGCATGGTGGGAGCGGGTCGGAGTTAGTTTTTTTGAATGTGTGACGTCAGTAAGTTCCCACAGGATGTTAATGTAATTTTCAAGGCATTTCTTTTTGCCATAACTAGCATGTTTAATGAAACAACCTCTAATTACTGCCTTGTGTGCTAACCAAATTTGCTCCGGAGTGGAACTATGTTCTGTATTGTCAAGGAAGTAGTGCTGGAGGTCTTGTTTTTTTGTTTTGTTTTTAATTCTTTATTTTTGTTTGTGCATGAAGTAACAATAGAGCATGCAGCACCACGACAGCGTCTGCTAGCGTTTTGTCAGCATTTCAACATGTGGCAGTTTAAACAGCACAATATTTTTGTTTTAAAACATGAAAATAACATCGCTTTTCTGTGAGATTCAATACGTTACAAAGTGGTGTGTAATGTAGGGTATGTGTAACAATGCGACTACCTGGTAGCGTTTTTAGTGCCTATGTGGTAGGTTGCTATAGTCAAAGAAAGGGTTGATGCGTCCTAGTGAGATTCGTGTTGTGAGGGCTTGCTAGCCATGTATGATATGTCTAAATGTGCTGGGGTGTCTAAGTTCGAGGCGCATAGTCTTGCATGATTCCGCTGTCTGAGAGTGTACGTGTCATATTTGTGACTTTTAACATTTCTAACCATGAGAGTTGATGTCAGTGTCATATGGTAATTAGTGGTTGCCTTATAGGCGGCCGTAGGCCCAAAAGAGGTGGCTCAGCGTCTCCATTAAATGAGGATGGTGGCAGTGCTACGGCTTATTGCCTCTTAATACATATAATACATAAAATACAAATAATAGGTAACCTGGTAGCATTTTTAGTGCCTATGTGGTAGGTTGCTATAGTCAAAGAAAGGGTTGATGCGTCCTAGTGAGATTCGTGTTGTGTGGGCTTGCTAGCCGTGTATGATACGTCTAAATGTGCTGGGGTGTCTAAGTTCGAGGCGCATGAGAGCTGATGTCAGTGTCATATGGTAATTAGCGGTTGCCTTATAGGCGGCCGTAGGCCCAAAAGGGGTGGCTCAGCGTCTCCATTAAATGAGGATGGTGACAGTGCTACGGCTTATTGCCTCTTAATACATATAATACATAAAATACAAATAATAAGTAAGAATGAACTAGCGGTTTAAAATAAACTATAAGTTGACTTTCGCCTGTATATAGTATTGGATGGGTAACAGTCCTCTTGTTGGTGTCTGTGTGAGTTGTCATCCCACGTTCCGGAGCGGTCACCTGGTTACCCGGGTTGCTCAGGTACAGTTCGGATGGTGGCCGCTGCGTCTGAGGCCTGCCGTTGCCCCTGAGGGATAAATTAATAAAAAAGTTTGGACTATCTGACATTTGGAGATGACTAAGTCCACAAGATAAAGATTCAACACATTTCTCAGGTAGCCATTGCTCTTATGCGAGAATAGACATAATTATGGGTAATTTAATTTCAGTACAAGCTATAAACAAAAACTCAACAAGGTAACCCACCACAAAAAGTGCACTACCCTCTCACAATGACGATAGTCACCAACGTCACATCCACTTGGGGTATCCAGAAAGTTACAGTCGTTTGAAATGCACATGTGCTCCAGTCACTTTATTACCTGCTTCCTCCATGTTTGTGTTAAATTAGTCTTTATTGAATCATATTCCTGAAACATAGTTCACACGCAGGGGATGGATTGCAAACCGTTCATGCAATATGGGTAACCGATACAGTTGTGCAGCATTTCTTCTTTTTTTCCTGCGCATGGGATCATTTGAAACAAGGTTATATAATATAGGAAGCGGATACAGTCGTGTATTATTTCGTCATGGTTCCCGGGCAAGGGAGGAATCGCAAACAGGTTATACAATATGTGAAGTTGATATTGTGCAACAAATCTTTTATTTTTTTTGTATTACTATTAATTTTTTTGCAGTTCCACTCTCTGTGTAGTGTACTGTAATTCAGCATTTAACTTGTTAACATAGTGAATGCTTTCTTTCTTTTTTTTTTTAAATTGTCTCGGGGGCAGCAGTTCCATGAATAGTTGCCGTAGGAGGTGCGGCAGTTCCTCGGCAGGTACATCCTCCGTGATGCCCCTTATTTTGACGTTCAGTCTGCGCCTAGTATCTTCTATAATGGCAAAGCGTTGGTCATAGGTTTTGTGTTGTTGTCGCATCTGAGCGATCTCCGTTGGAGTGAGGCAATTTGTGTTGCATGTTCCCCGGAGGTGCCCTCCAGGGTGCCTAGCCTGCCCAACAGACCCCTTATTTCCTCGCGGATCTTTGCCGTGTCCGCCAGAATGGTGTTCTGGAGGGTCCTCAGTAATGTCGTGAGGATCTCGGTGGTAACCGGAGAGGAGTCAGGCTCTTTAGGGGCCGGCTTTGCAGGCTGTGCCACTGGGGTTTCGTCCTCTTCCTCCTCCTGATAGAAGTCATCGGAGATATCCAAGAAGTTCTCGGGGTAGGCGGCCATCTTGGGCCTTGCCGCGTTGCTGGCCTGGCGCAGGAGGTCGCCGATATGAAGGCCCTGGCGCGGCTTGTCCGGCTTTAGTTTCTTGGTTTTGCGACCCATTGCTGTGGGTGAGTGTCGAGTGGTATGTTTGTGCAGATGTAGAGGGAATTTGTGTCCCAAATCAGGTAGAAATAGCGTCGGTAGTTAGGAGCTCTCATGAAGCGTGTCTGCTCGGCTCGGTAGCTCGCTGGAGGTCTTGTTTAATCTGTGCCGCCACTGTTGGGTCAGTTAGTAACCAGTAATTTAGTCGCCAGCTGCCTCGACCTTTAGTTGGGAATTGCTCTGTTAGGGACATGATAATAGGAGCATGGTCCAACCATGTGATAAGCCCTATGTGGGTTTTCTCTTTTTGGTAAGCATCACAGATGGGATCAAAAACCTATCTATTCTGGAATAGCAATTGTGCGCTGCAGAGTGGCACGTGAAGTCTCTTTCGCTAGGGTGTTGTATCAGCCATAGGTCTACATAGTTATTTACTGTGAGAGTGTGCCTAATGCGGGTAATTAGTTTCCCTCTAGTTTTTATAGTCTGTTTTTGTAAGGGTTCCTGCTGTGAGGAATCGAAATAGTTATCTAGTAGTGATGTACCGAACTGTTCGCTGGCGAAAAGTTCCCGGCGAACATAGCGTGTTCGCGTTCGCCGCCGCGGGCGAACACATGCGCGGTTCAATCCGCCCCCTATTCGTCATCATTGAGCAAACTTTGACCCTGTGCCTGACAGTCAGCAGACACATTCCAGCAAATTAGCAGCAGACCCTCCCACCTCCCTCCCAGCATCCATTTTAGATTAATTCTGAAGCTGCATTCTTAGTGAGAGGAAGGAAAGTGTAGCTGCTGCTCATTAGATAGGGAAATGTATAGCTAGGCTAGGGTATTCAGTGTCCACTACAGTCCTGAAGGACTCATCTGATCTCTGCTGTAAGGACAGCACCCCAAAAAGCCCTTTTTAGGGCTAGAACATCAGTCTGCTTTTTTTTTTTTTTTTTATAATTGATTTTTTATATTTTATTTCATATTGATCATTTTTAATTTAATACATTTTGTTTATACCTTCTTTGGAGTTTCCCATTCCTACCCAATTGGTTCAAGGTGGAGGAGATAAGGAGGAGACAAAAAGAGGGTGGTGGATCTCCCCTAGAAGATCCTGAGGCGCTTAACACTAGAGCCAAGGGGGCGGAGCCTAGCATCCGGACGGAGCGGTCGTGCTGTGCCTCAGCTCCCGCTACAATCGACAATTTTCGGGGATAATACCCCCAAATATCGGCACGACCACGACTGGACGGCTCCTAGCATGTTGGGGACACTCGGGGGTACCGCCCGGTACCAAACTCTGACCCGTCACCTCTCGAACTCCGTGCAGAACACTCAGAGGCCTACCGGAGATCGGGCAGCAGGGAGACGGCTGCTCCCCAGTCTGACCGACCCGGACAAAGATCCCTCAAAAAAGTCATCTCCTACCCCCCCCTCTGGACCGATGGGGGACATCTCGGTCCAAATCCAACGACAGGCTTCACAAGCATATCACGCAATCCTGTACACTGCAACATCAGGCCAGCCTAACGCATGGGGAACCCAAAATGGCGGCGGCAAGTGACCTTCGCAGTTTGAACCGCTTGCCTGAAGCAGGGGAGCTCTGCGATATTCACCAACGTATAAACGCAGCATTTGCAAGATTCTGGCACAAGCTGGAGCAGAGGCTTCAAGCTCAGAGGGCAAGCAAGCCACCCCAGCCGGCAGCTTACAAGCCGAACCGACCTTGCAGCGTGCAGAAAAAGGCAAAACTGCAACCAAGGCCAGACCGCAAGCTTGAAGTGAGAGACACGGGGAAGAGGCGTCCCACTCCGGGCACAGCATCTACCCACAAGAAACCTGTGCAAACACGCAGCCCACCCAGACCGGGTGCCAGGAGGGAAACACCTCCAAAGCATTGACCACCCTGCAGGAGGAATGCCCGCCGCTGGCGGCAAAAGAGATCCGGCACCAACTGCACCCACAATGGGATCGCCTCGACCTCACAGAGCCATCAAGCCAGTGGTCAGAAGATGCCACCCCCCAAATGGGCCTGGGGCAGGAGGGGGCCCACGCCCTGTGCTGATCGCTCCAACGCTTGGGACTGTTCAACAGGTGCCTTATCAATGCCGACTGCAGGCATAGGATGACTCCCAGCAACTATCACTGCCGCACTGCGGCCTAGACTGCTGCCACGCCACCACAGCAACGCAGCTATAATGGACCATGTCCTGATAAACTTCAAACCTGACCTCCCCGAGACAGACAACCGATGTTGAAGCACTGTAATGATATGTTTCATAATGATATGTTTTTCATTTAGCATTCTACCTTGTGCAACCCTCGCATGCCATATATCTGATCGTTGACCTAGGTTATCCTCCTAACGCGATTCTACATGCTCATACTTAAAAGTAATTACAGGTGGCCTATCGCAATTAATTTGCATGCTGTCAATTATAACCATTTACCCTGTCTCCCAGAGTTGTGCACTTGCGCAGCCAAATAGGCATGGGTAAACGCTACTCGCTCAACCTACCCGGAAGACGCATTTTTTATTTTTGGTGTTACCAGACATAAGTAACCTATAAATTCTCGCCATGCTCAGCCTCTCTAAGAATAGCTCACCGAACGCATATTTGGGCTAGCGTGGTTAACGTAATCAGTCCAGTAACATATTGTTAAGCCTTTGGGTATGACAATTAGTAGCATTATCATTTTATCACGATATTATTTTGTATGTTCAACCCTGGGAGCCAAGACTGACCAGCAGCTGTGAACATGGGCGCACTTAAACATATTGCTACTGGTTATACAAATGTGCCTACTATACTAACACTGTACACATTAACATGACTCACTACTGTTATCAATCCTGTATCCCTTTGTTACCCATATGACGCTATAAAACAAAAAATATGGCAATCTTTCTTTGGAGCGCACTACGTATCTTCTTGTTGTAATTACCTTATGTTACCCCAATGCCTCCTCTTTCTATGCTGTACCCCGTAACGCATGTGCCATAATAAAAGAAAGATTTACAAAAAAAAACACTAGAGCCAAGTGTGTTATTGGCTCTACTCTTGTGAGTTACCCATCTACAACTTGTTTTCACATATTTATAGTTTGTAACAAACCATCTGCACTAAGATTTGCTTGTTCATTATTTACAGAATATTGTAAAAGCATTGTGTCAACTTATACTATACAACTGTTTGTACAGGTAAACCAGAGCTCCACTTATATTTTGTTTTATTTGCATGCTCTGTGTTGTGAAGGTTAAGGAATTCCATCACTTAAGTGTAAGAGCCTTATTTCAGATTGCTGTTGCTGTGTGCACCTTTTTCTTTGTATACATAGTATTTGTCAATCCATATCTGCCAAGTGACCCTATGTAGGGGTAACAGTCTCTAGTCTGCTCTGTGTCAATGTGTATCATGGTCTCTGAGGACAGGTGTCAATCCATACCTGCCAAGTGACCCTATGTAGGGGAACAGTCCCTATTCTGCTCTGTGTTAGTGTGTATCATGGTCTCTGAGAACAGGTGTCAATCCATACCTGCCAAGTGACCCTATGTAGGGGGAACAGTCCCTATTCTGCTCTGTGTCAATGTGTATCATGGTCTCTGAGGACAGGTGTCAATCCATACCTGCCAAGTGACCCTATGTAGGGGGAACAGTCTCTATTCTGCTCTTTGTCAGTGTGTATCAGGGGCTTTGAGGACAGGTGTCAATCCATATCTGCCAAGTGACCCTATGTAGAGGGAACAGTCCCTATTCTGCTCTGTGTCAGTGTGCATCAGGTGCTTTGAGGACAGGTGTCAATCCATATCTGCCAAGTGACCCTATGTAGGGGGAACAGTCTCTAATCTGCTCTGTGTGAGGAGGAGGAACAGAAATGAGTAGCTCGGCATCCAACCTTGTGCAAAAGGGGTCTTTCATGCTATCGTGCCTGTTGAGGGACCCTCGTATAAAAAGGCTGAAGGAGAACACCCTGTGTCCACGCTACTAGACCCCCGGTTTAAGCAGACAGTGGCGGAAATGTTACCGAATTACAAGTCGGAAAGGATGCAGCATTTGCAAAATAAATTAAAAAGTATGCTTTCCACAGCGTATAAGGGTGATGTCACAGCACAACGGGAATCTAACAGGGGAAGAGGTGAAAGTCATCCTCCTCCTCCCATGACCACACCATATCTGCCAAGTGACCCTATGTAGGGGGAACAGTCCCTATTCTGCTCTGTGTCAGTGTGTATCAGGGTCTCTGAGGACAGGTGTGAATCCATACTTGCCAAGTGACCATATGTAGGGGGAACAGTCCTTATTCTGCTCTGTGACAGTGTGTATCATGGTCTCTGAGGACAGGTGTCAATCCATACCTGCCAAGTGACCCTATGTAGGGGGAACAGTCTCTATTCTGCTCTTTGTCAGTGTGTATCAGGGACTTTGAGGACTGGTGTCAATCCATATCTGCCAAGTGACCCTATGTAGGGGGAACAGTCCCTATTCTGCTCTGTGTCAGTGTGTATCAGGGTCCCTGAGGACAGGTGTCAATCCATATCTGCCAAGTGACCCTATGTAGGGGTAACAGTCTCTATTCTGCTCTGTGTCAGTGTGTATCAGGGCCTTTGAGGACAGGTGTCAATCCATATCTGCCAAGTGACCCTATGTATGGGGAACAGTCTCTATTCTGAACTTTGTCAGTGTGTATCATGGTTTGAGGACAGGTGTCAATCCATATCTGCCAAGTGACCCTATGTAGGGGGAACAGTCCCTATTCTGCTCTGTGTCAGTGTGTATCAGGGGCTTTGAGGACAGGTGTCAATCCATATCTGCCAAGTGACCCTATGTAGGGGGAACAGTCCCTATTCTGCTCTTTGTCAGTGTGTATCAGGGGCTTTGAGGACAGGTGTTAATCCATATCTGCCAAGTGACCCTATGCAGGGGGAACAGTCTCAATTCTGCTCTGTGTCAGTGTGTATCAGGGGCTTTGAGGACAGGTGTCAATCCATATCTGTCAAGTGACCCTATGTAGGGGGAACAGTCTCTATTCTGCTCTGTGTCAGTGTGTATCAAGGTCTCTGAGGACAGGTGTCAATCCATACCTGCCAAGTGACCCTATGTAGGGGGAACAGTCTCTATTCTGCTCTGTGTCAGTGTGTATCATGGTCTCTGAGGAAAGGTGTCAATCAATACCTGCCAAGTGACCCTATCCATATCTGCCAAGTGACCCTATGTAGGGGGAACAGTCTCTACATAGCAGAGCAGTCTCTATTCTGCTCTGTGTCAGTGTGTATCATGGTCTCTGAGGACAGGTGTCAATCCATACCTGCCAAATGACCTTATGTACGGGTAACAGTCTCTATTCTGCTCTGTGTCAGTGTGTATCATGGTCTCTGAGGGCAGGTGTCAATCCATACCTGCCAAGTGACCCTATGTAGGGGGAACAGTCTCTTTTCTGCTCTGTGTCAGTGTGTATCAGGCCCTTTGAGAACAGGTGTCAATCCATATCTGCCAAGTGACCCTATGTATGGGGAACAGTCTCTATTCTGCTCTTTGTCAGTGTGTATCGGGCTTTGAGAACAGGTGTCAATCCATATCTGCCAAGTGACACTATGTTGGGGGAACAGTCCCTATTCTGCTCTGTGTCAGTGTGTATCAGGGGCTTTGAGGACAGGTGTCAATCCATATCTGCCAAGTGACCCTATGTAGGGGTAACAGTCTCTATTCTGCTCTGTGTCAGTGTGTATCATGGTCTCTGAGGACAGGTGTGAATCTATACCTGCCAAGTGACCCTATGTAATGGGAACAGTCCCTATTCTGCTCTGTGTCAGTGTGTATAATGGTCTCTGAGGACAGGTGTCAATCCATACATGCCAAGTGACCCAATGTAGGGGGAACAGTCTCTATTCTGCTCTTTGTCAGTGTGTATCAGGGGCTTTGAGGACAGGTGTCAATCCATATCTGCCAAGTGACCCTATGTAGGGGGAACAGTCTCTATTCTGCTCTTCGTCAGTGTGTATCAGGCTTTGAGGACAGGTGTCAATCCATATCTGCCAAGTGACCCTATGTAGGGGGAACAGTCCCTATTCTGCTCTGTGTCAGTGTGTATCAGGGGCTTTGAGGACAGGTGTCAATCCATATCTGCCAAGTGACCCTATGTAGGGGGAACAGTCCCTATTCTGCTCTTTGTCAGTGTGGATCAGGGGCTTTGAGGACACGTGTCAATCCATATCTGCCAAGTGACCCTATGTAGGGGGAACAGTCTCTATTCTGCTCTGTGTCAGTGTGTATCAAGGTCTCTGAGGACAGGTGTCAATCCATACCTGCCAAGTGACCCTATGTAGGGGGAACAGTCTCTATTCTGCTCTGTGTCAGTGTGTATCATGGTCTCTGAGGACAGGTGTCAATCCATACCTGCCAAGTGACCTTATGTACGGGTAACAGTCTCTATTCTGCTCTGTGTCAGTGTGTATCATGGTCTCTGAGGGCAGGTGTCAATCCATACCTGCCAAGTGACCCTATGTAGGGGGAACAGTCTCTATTCTGCTCTGTGTCAGTGTGTATCAGGGCCTTTGAGGACAGGTGTCAATCCATATCTGCCAAGTGACCCTATGTATGGGGAACAGTCTCTATTCTGCTCTTTGTCAGTGTGTATCGGGCTTTGAGGACAGGTGTCAATCCATATCTGCCAAGTGACGCTATGTTGGGGGAACAGTCCCTATTCTGCTCTGTGTCAGTGTGTATCAGGGGCTTTGAGGACAGGTGTCAATCCATATCTGCCAAGTGACCCTATGTAGGGGGAACAGTCCCTATTCTGTTTTTTGTCAGTGTGTATCAGGGGCTTTGAGGACAGGTGTTAATCCATATCTGCCAAGTGACCCTATGTAGAGGGAACAGTCTCTATTCTGCTCTGTGTCAGTGTGTATCAGGGGCTTTGAGGACAGGTGTCAATCCATAACTGCCAAGTGACCCTATGTAGGGGGAACAGTCTCTATTCTGCTCTGTGTCAGTGTGTATCAAGGTCTCTGAGGACAGGTGTCAATCCATACCTGCCAAGTGACCCTATGTAGGGGGAACAGCCCCTATTCTGCTCTGTGTCAGTGTGTATCATGGTCTCTGAGGACAGGTGTCAATCCATACCTGCCAAGTGGCCCTGTGTAGGGGGAACAGTCTGTATTCTGCTCTTTGTCAGTGTGTATCAGGGGCTTTGAGGACAGGTGTCAATCCATATCTGCCAGGTGACCCTATGTAGGGGGAACAGTCTCTATTCTGCTCTGTATCAGTGTGTATCAGGGGCTTTGAGGACAGGTGTCAATCCTGCCAAGTGACCCTATGTAGGGGGGACAGTCCCTATTCTGCTCTTTGTCAGTGTGTATCAGGGGCTTTGAGGACAGGTGTTAATCCATATCTGCCAAGTGACCCTATGTAGGGGTAACAGTCTCTATTCTGCTCTGTGTCAGTGTGTATCATGGTCTCTGAGGACAGGTGTCAATCCATACCTTCCAAGTGACCCTATGTAGGGGGAACAGTCTCTATTCTGCTCTGTGTCAGTGTGTATCATGGTCTCTGAGGACAGGTGTCAATCCATACCTTCCAAGTGACCCTATGTAGGGGGAACAGTCTCTATTCTGCTCTGTGTCAGTGTGTATCATGGTCTCTGAGGACAGGTGTGAATCTATACCTGCCAAGTGACCCTATGTAATGGGAACAGTCCCTATTCTGCTCTGTGTCAGTGTGTATAATGGTCTCTGAGGACAGGTGTCAATCCATACATGCCAAGTGACCCTATGTAGGGGGAACAGTCTCTATTCTGCTCTTTGTCAGTGTGTATCAGGGGCTTTGAGGACAGGTGTCAATCCATATCTGCCAAGTGACCCTATGTAGGGGGAACAGTCTCTATTCTGCTCTTTGTCAGTGTGTATCAGGCTTTGAGGACAGGTGTCAATCCATATCTGCCACGTGACCCTATGTAGGGGGAACAGTCCCTATTCTGCTCTGTGTCAGTGTGTATCAGGGGCTTTGAGGACAGGTGTCCATCCATATCTGCCAAGAGACCCTATGTAGGGGGAACAGTCCCTATTCTGCTCTTTGTCAGTGTGTATCAGGGGCTTTGAGGACAGGTGTTAATCCATATCTGCCAAGTGACCCTATGTAGGGGGAACAGTCTCTATTCTGCTCTGTGTCAGTGTGTATCAGGGGCTTTGAGGACAGGTGTCAATCCATATCTGCCAAGTGACCCTATGTAGGGGGAACAGTCTCTATTCTGCTCTATGTCAGTGTGTATCAAGGTCTCTGAGGACAGGTGTCAATCCATACCTGCCAAGTGACCCTATGTAGGGGGAACAGTCTCTATTCTGCTCTGTGTCAGTGTGTATCATGGTCTCTGTGGACAGGTGTCAATCCATACCTGCCAAGTGACCTTATGAACGGGTAACAGTCTCTATTCTGCTCTGTGTCAGTGTGTATCATGGTCTCTGAGGGCAGGTGTCAATCCATACCTGCCAAGTGACCCTATGTAGGGGGAACAGTCTCTATTCTGCTCTGTGTCAGTGTGTATCAGGGCCATTGAGGACAGATGTCAATCCATACCTGCCAAATGACCTTATGTACGGGTAACAGTCTCTATTCTGCTCTGTGTCAGTGTGTATCATGGTCTCTGAGGACAGGTGTCAATCCATACCTGCCAAGTGGCCCTGTGTAGGGGGAACAGTCTGTATTCTGCTCTTTGTCAGTGTGTATCAGGGGCTTTGAGGACAGGTGTCAATCCATATCTGCCAGGTGACCCTATGTAGGGGGAACAGTCTCTATTCTGCTCTGTATCAGTGTGTATCAGGGGCTTTGAGGACAGGTGTCAATCCAAATCTGCCAAGTGACCCTATGTAGGGGGGACAGTCCCTATTCTGCTCTTTGTCAGTGTGTATCAAGGTCTCTGAGGACAGGTGTCAATCCAAACCTGCCAAGTGACCCTATGTAGGGGGAACAGTCTCTATTCTGCTCTGTGTCAGTGTGTATCATGGTCTCTGAGGAAAGGTGTCAATCAATACCTGCCAAGTGACCCTATGTAGGGGGAACAGTCTCTATTCTGCTATGTGTCAGTGTGTATCATGGTCTCTGAGGACAGGTGTCAATCCATACCTGCCAAGTGACCCTATGTAGGGGGAACAGTCCCTATTCTGCTCTGTGTCAGTGTGTATCATGGTCTCTGAGGACAGGTGTCAATCCATACATGCCAAGTAAAACTATGTAGGGGGAACAGTCCCTACTCTGCTCTGTGTCAGTGTGTATCAGGGTCCCTGAGGACAGGTGTTAATCCATATCTGCCAAGTGACCCTATGTATGGGGGAACAGTCTCTACTCTGCTCTCTGTCAGTGTGTATCAGGGTCCCTGAGGACAGGTGTCAATCCATATCTGCCAAGTGACCCTATGTAGTGGTAACAGTCTCTTTTCTGCTCTGTGTCAGTGTGTATCATGGTCTCTGCGGACAGATGTCAATCCATACCTGCCAAGTGACCCTATGTAGGGGGAACAGTCCCTATTCTGCTCTGTGTGAGGAGGAGGAACGGGAAATGAGTAGCTCGGCATCCAATCATGTGCAAATGGGGTCTTTCATGCTGTCGTGCCTGTTGAGGGACCCTCGTATAAAAAGGCTAAAGGAGAACGACCTGTGCTGGGTGTCCACGCTACTAGACCCCCGATATAAGCAGACAGTGTTGGAAATGTTACCGAATTAGAAGTCGTAAAGGATGCAGCATTTGTAAAATAAATTAAAAAGTATGCTTTACACAGCGTATAAGGATGATGTCAAAGCACAACGGGAATCTAATAGGGGAAGAGGTGAAAGTCATCCTCCATCTCCCACGACCGCGCCATATTTGCCATGTGATCCTATGTAGGGGTAACAATCTCTATTCTGCTCTGTGTCAGTGTGTATCATGGTCTCTGAGGACAGGTGTCAATCCATACGTGCCAAGTGACGCTATGTAAGGGGAACAGTCCCTATTCTGCTCTGTGTCAGTGTGCATCAGGGCCTTTGAGGACAGGTGTCAATCCATATCTGCCAAGTGACCCTATGTATGGGGAACAGTCTCTATTCTGCTCTTTGTCAGTGTGTATCAGGCTTTGAGGACAGGTGTCAATCCATATCTGTGAAGTGACCCTATGTAGGGGGAACAGTCACTATTCTGCTCTGTGTCAGTGTGTATCAGGGGCTTTGAGGACAGGTGTCAATCCATATCTGCCAAGTGACCCTATGTAGGGGGAACAGTTCCTATTCTGCTCTTTGTCAGTGTGTATCAGGGGCTTTGAGGACAGGTGTTAATCCATATCTGCCAAGTGACCCTATGTAGGGGGAACAGTCTCTATTCTGCTCTGTGTCAGTGTGTATCAGGGGCTTTGAGGACAGGTGTCAATCCATATCTGCCAAGTGACCCTATGTAGGGGGAACAGTCTCTATTCTGCTCTGTGTCCGTGTGTATCAGGGGCTTTGAGGACAGGTGTCAATCCATATCTACCAAGTGACCCTATGTAGGGGTAACAGTCTCTATTCTGCTCTGTGTCAGTGTGTATCATGGTCTCTGAGGACAGGTGTCAATCCATACCTGCCAAGTGACTCTATGTAGGGGAAACAGTCCCTATTCTGCTCTGTGTCAGTGTATATCAGGGGCTTTGAGGACAGGTGTCAATCCATACCTGCCAAGTGACTCTATGTAGGGGGAACAGTCTCTATTCTGCTCTCTGTCAGTGTGTATCATGGTCTCTGAGGACAGGTGTCAATCCATATCTTCCAAGTGACGCTATGTAAGGGGAACAGTCTCTATTCTGCTCTGTGTCAGTGTGTATCATGGTCTCTCAGGACAGGTGTCAATCCATACCTGCCAAGTGACTCTATGTAGGGGAATCAGTCCCTATTCTGCTCTGTGTCAGTGTATATCAGGGGCTTTGAGGACAGGTGTCAATCCATATCTGCCAAGTGACCTTATGTAGGGGGAACAGTCTCTATTCTGCTCTTTGTCAGTGTGTATTAGGGGCTTTGAGGACGGGTGTCAATCCATATCTGCCAAGTGACCCTATGTAGGGGGAACAGTCTCTATTCTGCTCTGTATCAGTGTGTATCAGGGGCTTTGAGGACAGGTGTCAATCCATATCTGCCAAGTGACCCTATGTAGGGGGAACAGTCCCTATTCTGCTCTGTGTCAGTGTGTATCAGGGGCTTTGAGGACAGGTGTCAATCCATACCTGCCAAGTGACCCTATGTAGGGGGAACAGTCCCTATTCTGCTCTTTGTCAGTGTGTATCATGGTCTCTGAGGACAGGTGTCAATCCATACCTGCCAAGTGACCCTATGTAGGGGGAACAGTCCCTATTCTGCTCTTTGTCAGTGTGTATCAGGGGCTTTGAGGAAAGTTGTCAATCCATACCTGCCAATTGACCCTATGTAAGGGGATTAGTCCCTATTCTGCTCTTTGTCAGTGTGTATCAGGGGCTTTGAGGACAGGTGTCAATCCATATCTGCCAAGTGACCCTATGTAGGGGGAACAGTCTCTATTCTGCTCTGTGTCAGTGTGTATCAGGGGCTTTGAGGACAGGTGTCAATCCATATCTGCCAAGTGACCCTATGTATGGGGAACAGTCTCTATTCTGCTCTTTGTCAGTGTGTATAAGGGGCCTTTGAGGACAGGTGTCAATCCATATCTGCCAAGTGACCCTATGTAGAGGGAACAGTCCCTATTCTGCTCTGTGTCAGTGTGTATCAGGTGTTTTGAGGACAGGTGTCAATCCATGTCTGCCAAGTGAACCTATGTAGGGGGAACAGTCTCTACTCTGCTCTGTGTGAGGAGGAGGAACGGAAATGAGTAGCTCGGCATCCAACCTTGTGCAAATGGGGTCTTTCATGCTGTCGTGCCTGTTGAGGGACCCTCGTATACAAAGGCTGAAGGAGAACTACCTGTGCTGGGTGTCCACGCTACTAGACCCCCGGTATAAGCAGACAGTGGCGGAAATGTTACCGAATTACAAGTCGGAAAGGATGCAGCATTTGCAAAATAAATTAAAAAGTATGCTTTACACAGCGTATAAGGGTGATGTCACAGCACAACGGGAATCTAACAGGGGAAGAGGTGAAAGTCATCCTCCTCCTCCCATGACCAAGCCATATCTGCCAAGTGACACTATGTAGGAGGAACAGTCCCTATTCTGCTCTGTGTCAGTTTGTATCATGGTCTCTGAGGACAGGTGTCAATCCATTCCTGCCAAGTGACTCTATGTAGGGGGAACAGTCCCTATTCTGCTCTGTGTCAGTGTGTATCATGGTCTCTGAGGACAGGTGTCAATCCATACCTGCCAAGTGGCCCATTGTAGCGGGAACAGTCCCTATTCTGCTCTGTGTCAGTGTGTATCATGGTCTCTGAGGACAGGTGTCAATCCATACCTGCCAAGTGACCCTATGTAGGGGGAACAGTCCCTATTCTGCTCTGTGTCAGTGTGTATCATGGTCTCTGAGGACAGGAGTCAATCCATACCTGCCAAGTGACCCTATGTAGGGGGAACAGTCTCTATTCTGCTCTTTGTCAGTGTGTATCACGGGCTTTGAGGACAGGTGTCAATCCATATCTGCCAAGTGAACCTATGTAGGGGGAACAGTCTCTATTCTGCTCTGTGTCAGTGTGTATCATGGTCTCTGAGGACAGGTGTCAATCTATACCTGCCAAGTGACCCTATGTAGGGGGAACAGTCCCTATTCTGCTCTGTGTCAGTGTGTATCAGGGGCGTTAAGGACAGGTGTCAATCCATATCTGCCAAGTGACAATATGTAGGGGGAACAGTCCCTATTATGCTCTGTGTGAGGAGGAGGAACGGGAAATGAGTAGCTCGGCATCCAACCATGTGCAAATGGGGTCTTTCATGCTGTCGTGCCTGTTGAGGGACCCTCGTATAAAAAGGCTGAAGGAGAACGACCTGTGCTGTGTGTCCACGCTACTAGACCCCCGGTATAAGCAGACAGTGTTGGAAATGTTACCGAATTAGAAGTCGGAAAGGATGCAGCATTTGCAAAATAAATTAAAAAGTATGCTTTACACAGCGTATAAGGGTGATGTCAAAGCACAACGGGAATCTAACAGGGGAAGAGGTGAAAGTCATCCTCCTCCTCTCACGACCACGCCATATCTGCCAAGTGACCCTATGTAGGGGGAACAGTCCCTATTCTGCTCTGTGTCAGAGTGTATCAGGGTCCCTGAGGACAGGTGTCAATCCATACCTGCCAAGTGACCCTATGTAGGGGGAACAGTCCCTATTCTGCTCTGTGTGATGAGGAGGAATGGAAATGAGTAGCTCGGCATCCAACCTTGTGCAAATGGGGTCTTTCATGCTGTCGTGCCTGTTGAGGGACCCTCGTATAAAAAGGCTGAAGGAGAACTACTTGTGCTGGGTGTCCACGCTACTAGACCCCCGGTATAAGCAGACAGTGGCGGAAATGTTACCGAATTACAAGTCGGAAAGGATGCAGCATTTGCAAAATAAATTAAAAAGTATGCTTTACACAGCGTATAAGGGTGATGTCACAGCACAACGGGAATCTAACAGGAGAAGAGGTGAAAGTCATCCTCCTCCTCCCACGACCACGCCATATCTGCCAAGTGACCCTATGTAGGAGGAACAGTCCCTATTCTGCTCTGTGTCAGTGTGTATCATGGTCTCTGAGGACAGGTGTCAATCCATACCTGCCAAGTGACCCTATGTAGGGGGAACAGTCCCTATTCTGCTCTGTGTCAGTGTGTATCATGGTCTCTGAGGACAGGTGTCAATCCATACCTGCCAAGTGACCCTATGTAGGGGGAACAGTCTCTATTCTGCTCTTTGTCAGTGTGTATCACGGGCTTTGAGGACAGGTGTCAATCCATATCTGCCAAGTGAACCTATGTAGGGGGAACAGTCTCTATTCTGCTCTGTGTCAGTGTGTATCATTGTCTCTGAGGACAGGTGTCAATCTATACCTGCCAAGTGAAACTATGTAGGGGGAACAGTCCCTATTCTGCTCTGTGTCAGTGTGTATCAGGGGCGTTAAGGACAGGTGTCAATCCATATCTGCCAAGTGACAATATGTAGGGGGAACAGTCCCTATTATGCTCTGTGTGAGGAGGAGGAACGGGAAATGAGTAGCTCGGCATCCAACCATGTGCAAATGGGGTCTTTCATGCTGTCGTGCCTGTTGAGGGACCCTCGTATAAAAAGGCTGAAGGAGAACGACCTGTGCTGTGTGTCCACGCTACTAGACCCCCGGTATAAGCAGACAGTGTTGGAAATGTTACCGAATTAGAAGTCGGAAAGGATGCAGCATTTGCAAAATAAATTAAAAAGTATGCTTTACACAGCGTATAAGGGTGATGTCAAAGCACAACGGGAATCTAACAGGGGAAGAGGTGAAAGTCATCCTCCTCCTCTCACGACCACGCCATATCTGCCAAGTGACCCTATGTAGGGGGAACAGTCCCTATTCTGCTCTGTGTCAGTGTGTATCAGGGTCCCTGAGGACAGGTGTCAATCCATACCTGCCAAGTGACCCTATGTAGGGGGAACAGTCTCTATTATGCTCTGTGTCAGTGTGTATCATGGTCTGAGGACAGGTGTCAATCCATACCTGCCAAGTGACCCTATGTAGGGGGAACAGTCCCTATTCTGCTCTGTGTGATGAGGAGGAATGGAAATGAGTAGCTCGGCATCCAACCTTGTGCAAATGGGGTCTTTCATGCTGTCGTGCCTGTTGAGGGACACTCGTATAAAAAGGCTGAAGGAGAACTACCTGTGCTGGGTGTCCACGCTACTAGACCCCCGGTATAAGCAGACAGTGGCGGAAATGTTACCGAATTACAAGTCGGAAAGGATGCAGCATTTGCAAAATAAATTAAAAAGTATGCTTTACACAGCGTATAAGGGTGATGTCACAGCACAACGGGAATCTAACAGGGGAAGAGGTGAAAGTCATCCTCCTCCTCCCACGACCACGCCATATCTGCCAAGTGACCCTATGTAGGGGTAACAATCACTATTCTGCTCTTTGTCAGTTTGTATCATGGTCTCTGAGGACAGGTGTCAATCCATACCTGCCAAGTGACGCTATGTAAGGGGAACAGTCCCTATTCTGTTCTGTGTCAGTGTGTATCATGGTCTCTGAGGACAGGTGTCAATCCATACCTGCCAAGTGACCTTATGTAGGGGGACAGTCTCTATTATGCTCTGTGTCAGTGTGTATCAGGGCCTTTGAGGACAGGTGTCAATCCATATCTTCCAAGTGACCCCATGCAGGGGTAACAGTCTCTATTCTGCTCTTTGTCAGTGTGTATCGGGCTTTTTAGGACAGGTGTCAATCCATATCTGCCAAGTGACCCTATGTAGGGGGAACAGCCCCTATTCTGCTCTGTGTGAGGAGAAGGAACGGGAAATGAGTAGCTTGGCATCCAACCTTGTGCAAATGGGGTCTTTCATGCTGTTGTGCCTGTTGAGGTACCCTCGTATAAAAAGGGAGAAGGAGAACGACCTGTGCTGGGTGTCCACGCTACTAGACCTCCGGTATAAGCAGACAGTGTTGAAAATGTTACCGAATTACAAGTCGGAAAGGATGCAGCATTTGCAAAATAAATTAAAAAGTATGCTTTACACAGCGTATAAGGGTGATGTCACAGCACAACGGGAATCTAACAGGGGAAGAGGTGAAAGTCATCCTCCTCCTCCCATGACCACGCCATATCTGCCAAGTGACCCTATGTAGGAGGAACAGTCCCTATTCTGCTCTGTGTCAGTGTGTATCAGGGTCCCTGAGGACAGGTGTCAATCCCTACCTGCCAAGTGACCCTATGTAGGGGGATCAGCCCCTATTCTGCTCCTTGTCAGTGTGTATCATGGTCTCTGAGGACAGGTGTCAATCCATACCTGCCAAGTGGCCCTTTGTAGGGGGAACAATCCTTATTCTGCTCTGTGTCAGTGTGTATCATGGTCTCTGAGGACCGGTGTCAATCCATACCTGCCAAGTGACCCTATGTAGGGGGAACAGTCCCTATTCTGCTCTGTGTCAGTGTGTATCATGGTCTCTGAGGACAGGTGTCAATCCATACCTGCCAAGTGACTCTATGTAGGGGGAACAGTCTCTATTCTGCTCTCTGTCAGTGTGTATCAGGGGCTTTGAGGACAGGTGTCAATCCATATCTGCCAAGTGACCATATGTAGTGGTAACAGTCTCTTTTCTGCTCTGTGTCAGTGTGTATCATGGTCTCTGAGGACAGGTGTCAATCCATACCTGCCAAGTGACCCTATGTAGGGGGAACAGTCCCTATTCTGCTCTGTGTCAGTGTGTATCATGGTCTCTGAGGACAGGTGTCAATCCATATCTGCCAAGTGACCCTATGTAGGGGGAACAGGACCTATTCTGCTCTGTGTCAGTGTGTATCAGGGGCTTTGAGGACAGGTGTCAATCCATACCTGCCAAGTGACCCCATGTAGGGGGAACAGTCCCTATTCTGCTCTTTGTCAGTGTGTATCATGGGCTTTGAGGACAGGTGTCAATCCATACCTGCCAAGTGACCCTATGTAGGGGGATCAGTCCCTATTCTGCTCTTTGTCAGTGTGTATCAGGGGCTTTGAGGACAGGTGTCAATCCATATCTGCCAAGTGACCCTATATAGGGGGAACAGTCTCTATTCTGCTCTGTGTCAGTGTGTATCAGGGGCTTTGAGGACAGGTGTCAATCCATATCTGCCAAGTGACCCTATGTAGGGGGAACAGCCCCTATTCTGCTCTGTGTGAGGAGGAGGAAAGGGAAATGAGTAGCTTGGCATCCAACCTTGTGCAAATTGGGTCTTTCATGCTGTTGTGCCTGTTGAGGTACCCTCGTATAAAAAGGGTGAAGGAGAACGACCTGTGCTGGGTGTCCACGCTACTAGACCTCCGGTATAAGCAGACAGTGTTGAAAATGTTACCGAATTACAAGTCGGAAAGGATGCAGCATTTGCAAAATAAATTAAAAAGTATGCTTTACACAGCGTATAAGGGTGATGTCACAGCACAACGGTAATCTAACAGGGGAAGAGGTGAAAGTCATCCTCCTCCTCCCATGACCACGCCATATCTGCCAAGTGACCCTATGTAGGAGGAACAGTCCCTATTCTGCTCTGTGTCAGTGTGTATCAGGGTCCCTGAGGACAGGTGTCAATCCCTACCTGCCAAGTGACCCTATGTAGGGGATCAGCCCCTATTCTGCTCTGTGTCTGTGTGTATCATGGTCTCTGAGGACAAGTGTCAATCCATGCCTGCCAAGTGGCCCTTTGTAGGGGGAACAGTCCCTATTCTGCTCCGTGTCAGTGTGTATCATGGTCTCTGAGGACCGGTATCAATCCATACCTGCCAAGTGACTCTATGTAGTGGGAACAGTCTCTATTCTGCTCTCTGTCAGTGTGTATCAGGGGCTTTGAGGACAGGTGTCAATCCATATCTGCCAAGTGACCATATGTAGTGGTAACAGTCTCTTTTCTGCTCTGTGTCAGTGTGTATCATGGTCTCTGAGGACAGGTGTAAATCCATACCTGCCAAGTGACCCTATGTAGGGGGAACAGTCCCTATTCTGCTCTGTGTCAATGTGTATCATGGTCTCTGAGGACAGGTGTCAATCCATATCTGCCAAGTGACCCTATGTAGGGGGAACAGCCCCTATTCTGCTCTGTGTGAGGAGAAGGAACGGGAAATGAGTAGCTTGGCATCCAACCTTGTGCAAATGGGGTCTTTCATGCTGTTGTGCCTGTTGAGGTACCCTCGTATAAAAAGGGAGAAGGAGAACGACCTGTGCTGGGTGTCCACGCTACTAGACCTCCGGTATAAGCAGACAGTGTTGAAAATGTTACCGAATTACAAGTCGGAAAGGATGCAGCATTTGCAAAATAAATTAAAAAGTATGCTTTACACAGCGTATAAGGGTGATGTCACAGCACAACGGGAATCTAACAGGGGAAGAGGTGAAAGTCATCCTCCTCCTCCCATGACCACGCCATATCTGCCAAGTGACCCTATGTAGGAGGAACAGTCCCTATTCTGCTCTGTGTCAGTGTGTATCAGGGTCCCTGAGGACAGGTGTCAATCCCTACCTGCCAAGTGACCCTATGTAGGGGGATCAGCCCCTATTCTGCTCTGTGTCAGTGTGTATCATGGTCTCTGAGGACAGGTGTCAATCCATACCTGCCAAGTGGCCCTTTGTAGGGGGAACAATCCTTATTCTGCTCTGTGTCAGTGTGTATCATGGTCTCTGAGGACCGGTGTCAATCCATACCTGCCAAGTGACCCTATGTAGGGGGAACAGTCCCTATTCTGCTCTGTGTCAGTGTGTATCATGGTCTCTGAGGACAGGTGTCAATCCATACCTGCCAAGTGACTCTATGTAGGGGGAACAGTCTCTATTCTGCTCTCTGTCAGTGTGTATCAGGGGCTTTGAGGACAGGTGTCAATCCATATCTGCCAAGTGACCATATGTAGTGGTAACAGTCTCTTTTCTGCTCTGTGTCAGTGTGTATCATGGTCTCTGAGGACAGGTGTCAATCCATACCTGCCAAGTGACCCTATGTAGGGGGAACAGTCCCTATTCTGCTCTGTGTCAGTGTGTATCATGGTCTCTGAGGACAGGTGTCAATCCATATCTGCCAAGTGACCCTATGTAGGGGGAACAGGACCTATTCTGCTCTGTGTCAGTGTGTATCAGGGGCTTTGAGGACAGGTGTCAATCCATACCTGCCAAGTGACCCCATGTAGGGGGAACAGTCCCTATTCTGCTCTTTGTCAGTGTGTATCATGGGCTTTGAGGACAGGTGTCAATCCATACCTGCCAAGTGACCCTATGTAGGGGGATCAGTCCCTATTCTGCTCTTTGTCAGTGTGTATCAGGGGCTTTGAGGACAGGTGTCAATCCATATCTGCCAAGTGACCCTATATAGGGGGAACAGTCTCTATTCTGCTCTGTGTCAGTGTGTATCAGGGGCTTTGAGGACAGGTGTCAATCCATATCTGCCAAGTGACCCTATGTAGGGGGAACAGCCCCTATTCTGCTCTGTGTGAGGAGGAGGAAAGGGAAATGAGTAGCTTGGCATCCAACCTTGTGCAAATTGGGTCTTTCATGCTGTTGTGCCTGTTGAGGTACCCTCGTATAAAAAGGGTGAAGGAGAACGACCTGTGCTGGGTGTCCACGCTACTAGACCTCCGGTATAAGCAGACAGTGTTGAAAATGTTACCGAATTACAAGTCGGAAAGGATGCAGCATTTGCAAAATAAATTAAAAAGTATGCTTTACACAGCGTATAAGGGTGATGTCACAGCACAACGGTAATCTAACAGGGGAAGAGGTGAAAGTCATCCTCCTCCTCCCATGACCACGCCATATCTGCCAAGTGACCCTATGTAGGAGGAACAGTCCCTATTCTGCTCTGTGTCAGTGTGTATCAGGGTCCCTGAGGACAGGTGTCAATCCCTACCTGCCAAGTGACCCTATGTAGGGGATCAGCCCCTATTCTGCTCTGTGTCTGTGTGTATCATGGTCTCTGAGGACAAGTGTCAATCCATGCCTGCCAAGTGGCCCTTTGTAGGGGGAACAGTCCCTATTCTGCTCCGTGTCAGTGTGTATCATGGTCTCTGAGGACCGGTATCAATCCATACCTGCCAAGTGACTCTATGTAGTGGGAACAGTCTCTATTCTGCTCTCTGTCAGTGTGTATCAGGGGCTTTGAGGACAGGTGTCAATCCATATCTGCCAAGTGACCATATGTAGTGGTAACAGTCTCTTTTCTGCTCTGTGTCAGTGTGTATCATGGTCTCTGAGGACAGGTGTAAATCCATACCTGCCAAGTGACCCTATGTAGGGGGAACAGTCCCTATTCTGCTCTGTGTCAATGTGTATCATGGTCTCTGAGGACAGGTGTCAATCCATATCTGCCAAGTGACCCTATGTAGGGGGAACAGTCTCTATTCTGCTCTTTGTCAGTTTGTATCAGGGGCTTTGAGGACGGGTGTCAATCCATATCTACCAAGTGACCCTATGTAGGGGTAACAGTCTCTATTCTGCTCTGTGTCAGTGTGTATCATGGTCTCTGAGGACAGGTGTCAATCCAAACCTGACAAGTGACTCTATGTAGGGGGAACAGTCTCTATTCTGCTCTCTGTCAGTGTGTATCATGGTCTCAGAGGACAGGTGTCAATCCATATCTTCCAAGTGACGCTATGTAAGGGGAACAGTCTCTATTCTGCTCTGTGTCAGTGTGTATCATGGTCTCTCAGGGCAGGTGTCAATCCATACCTGCCTAGTGACTCTATGTAGGGGAAACAGTCCCTATTCTGCTCTGTGTCAGTGTATATCAGGGGCTTTGAGGACAGGTGTCAATCCATATCTGCCAAGTGACCATATGTAGTGGTAACAGTCTCTTTTCTGCTCTGTGTCAGTGTGTATCAGGGGCTTTGAGGACAGGTGTCAATCCATACCTGCCAAGTGACCCTATGTAGGGGGAACAGTCCCTATTCTCCTCTTTGTCAGTGTGTATCAGGGGCTTTGAGGACAGGTGTCAATCCATACCTGCCAAGTGACCCTATGTAGGGGGATCAGTCCCTATTCTGCTCTTTGTCAGTGTGTATCATGGGCTTTGAGGAGAGGTGTCAATCCATATCTGCCAAGTGACCCTATGTAGGGGGAACAGTCTCTATTCTGCTCTGTGTCAGTGTGTATCAGGGGCTTTTAGGACAGGTGTCAATCCATATCTGCCAAGTGACCCTATGTAGGGGGAACAGCCCCTATTCTGCTCTGTGTGAGGAGGAGGAACGGGAAATGAGTAGCTTGGCATCCAACCTTGTGCAAATGGGGTCTTTCATGCTGTTGTGACTGTTGAGGTACCCTCGTATAAAAAGGGTGAAGGAGAACGACCTGTGCTGGGTGTCCACGCTACCAGACCTCCGGTATAAGCAGACAGTGTTGAAAATGTTACCGAATTACAAGTCGGAAAGGATGCAGCATTTGCAAAATAAATTAAAAAGTATGCTTTACACAGCGTATAAGGGTGATGTCACAGCACAACGGGAATCTAACAGGGGAAGAGGTGAAAGTCATCCTCCTCCTCCCATGACCACGCCATATCTGCCAAGTGACCCTATGTAGGAGGAACAGTCCCTATTCTGCTCTGTGTCAGTGTGTATCAGGGTCCCTGAGGACAGGTGTCAATCCCTACCTGCCAAGTGACCCTATGTAGGGGGAACAGCCCCTATTCTGCTCTGTGTCAGTGTGTATCATGGTCTCTGAGGACAGAGACCATGATACACAATGACCTGCACACTGACCTGCATATCCATACCTGCCAAGTGGCCCTTTGTAGGGGGAACAGTCCCTATTCTGCTCTGTGTCAGTGTGTATCATGGTCTCTGAGGACAGGTGTCAATCCATACCTGCCAAGTGAGTCCCTATTCTGCTCTGTGTCAGTGTGTATCATGGTCTCTGAGGACAGGTGTCAATCCATACCTGCCAAGTGACTCTATGTAGGGGGAACAGTCTCTATTCTGCTCTCTGTCAGTGTGTATCAGGGGCTTTGAGGACAGGTGTCAATCCATATCTGCCAAGTGACCATATGTAGTGGTAACAGTCTCTATTCTGCTCTTTGTCAGTGTGTATCAGGGGCTTTGAGGACAGGTGTCAATCCATACCTGCCAAGTGACCCCATGTAGGGGGAACAGTCCCTATTCTGCTCTTTGTCAGTGTGTATCAGGGGCTTTGAGGACAGGTGTCAATCCATACCTGCCAAGTGACCCTATGTAGGGGGATCAGTCCCTATTCTGCTCTTTGTCAGTGTGTATCAGGGGCTTTGAGGACAGGTGTCAATCCATATCTGCCAAGTGACCCTATGTAGGGGGAACAGTTTCTATTCTGCTCTGTGTCAGTGTGTATCAGGGGCTTTGAGGACAGGTGTCAATCCATATCTGCCAAGTGACCCTATGTAGGGGTAACAGTCTCTATTCTGCTCTGTGTCAGTGTGTATCATGGTCTCTGAGGACAGGTGTCAATCCATACCTGCCAAGTGAACCTATGTAGGGGGGACAGCCCCTTTTCTGCTCTTTGTCAGTGTGTATCAGGGGCTTTGAGGACAGGTGTCAATCCATACCTGCCAAGTGACCCTATGTAGGGGGAACAGTCTCTATTCTGCTCTGTATCAGTGTGTATCAGGGGCTTTGAGGACAGGTGTCAATCCATATCTGCCAAGTGACCCTATGTAGGGGTAACAGTCTCTATTCTGCTCTGTGTCAGTGTGTATCATGGTCTCTGAGGACAGGTGTCTATCCATACCTGCCAAGTGACCCTATGTAGGGGGAACATTCCCTATTCTGCTCTGTGTCAGTGTGTATCATGGTCTCTGAGGACAGGTGTCAATCCATACCTGCCAAGTGACCCTATGTAGGGGTAACAGTCTCTATTCTGCTCTTTGTCAGTGTGTATAAGGGACTTTGAGGACAGGTGTCAATCCATATCTGCCAAGTGACCCTATGTAGAGGGAACAGTCCCTATTCTGCTCTGTGTCAGTGTGTATCAGGTGCTTTGAGGACAGGTGTCAATCCATGTCTGCCAAGTGACCCTATGTAGGGGGAACAGTCTCTACTCTGCTCTGTGTGAGGAGGAGGAACGGAAATGAGTAGCTCGGCATCCAACCTTGTGCAAATGGGGTCTTTCATGCTGTCGTGCCAGTTGAGGGACCCTCGTATAAAAAGGCTGAAGGAGAACTACCTGTGCTGGGTGTCCACGCTACTAGACCCCCGGAATAAGCAGACAGTGGCGGAAATGTTACCGAATTACAAGTCGGAAAGGATGCAGCATTTGCAAAATAAATTAAAAAGTATGCTTTACACAGCGTATAAGGGTGATGTCAAAGCACAACGGGAATCTAACAGGGGAAGAGGTGAAAGTCATCCTCCTCCTCCCACGACCACGCCATATCTGCCAAGTGACCCTATGTAAGGGTAACAATCACTATTCTGCTCTGTGTCAGTGTGTATCATGGTATCTGAGGACAGGTGTCAATCCATACCTGCCAAGTGACCCTATGTAAGGGGAACAGTCCCTATTCTGCTCTGTGTCAGTTTGTATCATGGTCTCTGAGGACAGGTGTCAATCCATACCTGCCAAGTGACTCTATGTAGGGGGAACAGTCCCTATGTCAGTGTGTATCAGGGGCTTTGAGGACAGGTGTCAATCCATATCTGCCAAGTGACCCTATGTAGGGGGAACAGCACCTATTCTGCTCTGTGTCAGTGTGTATCATGGTCTCTGAGGACAGGTGTCAATCCATACCTGCCAAGTGGCCCTTTGTAGGGGGAACAGTCCCTATTCTGCTCTGTGTCAGTGTGTATCATGGTCTCTGAGGACAGGTGTCAATCCATACCTGCCAAGTGACCCTATGTAGGGGGAACAGTCCCTATTCTGCTCTGTGTCAGTGTGTATCATGGTCTCTGAGGACAGGTGTCAATCCATACCTGCCAAGTGACCCTATGTATTGGGAACAGTCTCTATTCTGCTCTTTGTCAGTGTGTATCACGGGCTTTGAGGACAGGTGTCAATCCATATCTGCCAAGTGAACCTATGTAGGGGGAACAGTCTCTATTCTGCTCTGTGTCAGTGTGTATCATGGTCTCTGAGGACAGGTGTCAATCTATACCTGCCAAGTGACCCTATGTAGGGGGAACAGTCCCTATTCTGCTCTGTGTCAGTGTGTATCATGGTCTCTGAGGACAGATGTCAATCCATACCTGCCAAGTGACCCTATGTAGGGGGAACAGTCCCTATTCTGCTCTGTGTCAGTGTGTATCAGGGGCGTTGAGGACAGGTGTCAATCCATATCTGCCAAGTGACAATATATAGGGGGAACAGTCCCTATTCTGCTCTGTGTGAGGAGGAAGAACGGGAAATGAGTGGCTCGGCATCCAACCATGTGCAAATGGGTCTTTCATGCTGTCGTGCCTGTTGAGGGACCCTCGTATAAAAAGGCTGAAGGAGAACGACCTGTGCTGTGTGTCCACGCTACTAGACCCCCGGTATAAGCAGACAGTGTTGGAAATGTTACCCAATTAGAAGTCGGAAAGGATGCAGCATTTGCAAAATAAATTAAAAAGTATGCTTTACACAGCGTATAAGGGTGATGTCAAAGCACAACGGGAATCTAACAGGGGAAGAGGTGAAAGTCATCCTCCTCCTCTCACGACCACGCCATATCTGCCAAGTGACCCTATGTAGGGGGAACAGTCCCTATTCTGCTCTGTGTCAGTGTGTATCAGGGTCCCTGAGGACAGGTGTCAATCCATACCTGCCAAGTGACCCTATGTAGGGGGAACAGTCTCTATTATGCTCTGTGTCAGTGTGTATCATGGTCTCTGAGGACAGGTGTCAATCCATACCTGCCAAGTGACCCTATGTAGGGGGAATAGTCCCTATTCTGCTCTGTGTGATGAGGAGGAATGGAAATGAGTAGCTCGGCATCCAACCTTGTGCAAATGGGGTCTTTCATGCTGTCGTGCCTGTTGAGGGACACTCGTATAAAAAGGCTGAAGGAGAACTACCTGTGCTGGGTGTCCACGCTACTAGACCCCCGGTATAAGCAGACAGTGGCGGAAATGTTACCGAATTACAAGTCGGAAAGGATGCAGCATTTGCAAAATAAATTAAAAAGTATGCTTTACACAGCGTATAAGGGTGATGTCACAGCACAACGGGAATCTAACAGGGGAAGAGGTGAAAGTCATCCTCCTCCTCCCACGACCACGCCATATCTGCCAAGTGACCCTATGTAGGGGTAACAATCACTATTCTGCTCTTTGTCAGTTTGTATCATGGTCTCTGAGGACAGGTGTCAATCCATACCTGCCAAGTGACGCTATGTAAGGGGAACAGTCCCTATTCTGTTCTGTGTCAGTGTGTATCATGGTCTCTGAGGACAGGTGTCAATCCATACCTGCCAAGTGACCTTATGTAGGGGGACAGTCTCTATTATGCTCTGTGTCAGTGTGTATCAGGGCCTTTGAGGACAGGTGTCAATCCATATCTTCCAAGTGACCCCATGCAGGGGTAACAGTCTCTATTCTGCTCTTTGTCAGTGTGTATCGGGCTTTTTAGGACAGGTGTCAATCCATATCTGCCAAGTGACCCTATGTAGGGGGAACAGCCCCTATTCTGCTCTGTGTGAGGAGAAGGAACGGGAAATGAGTAGCTTGGCATCCAACCTTGTGCAAATGGGGTCTTTCATGCTGTTGTGCCTGTTGAGGTACCCTCGTATAAAAAGGGAGAAGGAGAACGACCTGTGCTGGGTGTCCACGCTACTAGACCTCCGGTATAAGCAGACAGTGTTGAAAATGTTACCGAATTACAAGTCGGAAAGGATGCAGCATTTGCAAAATAAATTAAAAAGTATGCTTTACACAGCGTATAAGGGTGATGTCACAGCACAACGGGAATCTAACAGGGGAAGAGGTGAAAGTCATCCTCCTCCTCCCATGACCACGCCATATCTGCCAAGTGACCCTATGTAGGAGGAACAGTCCCTATTCTGCTCTGTGTCAGTGTGTATCAGGGTCCCTGAGGACAGGTGTCAATCCCTACCTGCCAAGTGACCCTATGTAGGGGGATCAGCCCCTATTCTGCTCTGTGTCAGTATGTATCATGGTCTCTGAGGACAGGTGTCAATCCATACCTGCCAAGTGGCCCTTTGTAGGGGGAACAATCCTTATTCTGCTCTGTGTCAGTGTGTATCATGGTCTCTGAGGACCGGTGTCAATCCATACCTGCCAAGTGACCCTATGTAGGGGGAACAGTCCCTATTCTGCTCTGTGTCAGTGTGTATCATGGTCTCTGAGGACAGGTGTCAATCCATACCTGCCAAGTGACTCTATGTAGGGGGAACAGTCTCTATTCTGCTCTCTGTCAGTGTGTATCAGGGGCTTTGAGGACAGGTGTCAATCCATATCTGCCAAGTGACCATATGTAGTGGTAACAGTCTCTTTTCTGCTCTGTGTCAGTGTGTATCATGGTCTCTGAGGACAGGTGTCAATCCATACCTGCCAAGTGACCCTATGTAGGGGGAACAGTCCCTATTCTGCTCTGTGTCAGTGTGTATCATGGTCTCTGAGGACAGGTGTCAATCCATATCTGCCAAGTGACCCTATGTAGGGGGAACAGGACCTATTCTGCTCTGTGTCAGTGTGTATCAGGGGCTTTGAGGACAGGTGTCAATCCATACCTGCCAAGTGACCCCATGTAGGGGGAACAGTCCCTATTCTGCTCTTTGTCAGTGTGTATCATGGGCTTTGAGGACAGGTGTCAATCCATACCTGCCAAGTGACCCTATGTAGGGGGATCAGTCCCTATTCTGCTCTTTGTCAGTGTGTATCAGGGGCTTTGAGGACAGGTGTCAATCCATATCTGCCAAGTGACCCTATATAAGGGGAACAGTCTCTATTCTGCTCTGTGTCAGTGTGTATCAGGGGCTTTGAGGACAGGTGTCAATCCATATCTGCCAAGTGACCCTATGTAGGGGGAACAGCCCCTATTCTGCTCTGTGTGAGGAGGAGGAAAGGGAAATGAGTAGCTTGGCATCCAACCTTGTGCAAATTGGGTCTTTCATGCTGTTGTGCCTGTTGAGGTACCCTCGTATAAAAAGGGTGAAGGAGAACGACCTGTGCTGGGTGTCCACGCTACTAGACCTCCGGTATAAGCAGACAGTGTTGAAAATGTTACCGAATTACAAGTCGGAAAGGATGCAGCATTTGCAAAATAAATTAAAAAGTATGCTTTACACAGCGTATAAGGGTGATGTCACAGCACAACGGTAATCTAACAGGGGAAGAGGTGAAAGTCATCCTCCTCCTCCCATGACCACGCCATATCTGCCAAGTGACCCTATGTAGGAGGAACAGTCCCTATTCTGCTCTGTGTCAGTGTGTATCAGGGTCCCTGAGGACAGGTGTCAATCCCTACCTGCCAAGTGACCCTATGTAGGGGATCAGCCCCTATTCTGCTCTGTGTCTGTGTGTATCATGGTCTCTGAGGACAAGTGTCAATCCATGCCTGCCAAGTGGCCCTTTGTAGGGGGAACAGTCCCTATTCTGCTCCGTGTCAGTGTGTATCATGGTCTCTGAGGACCGGTATCAATCCATACCTGCCAAGTGACTCTATGTAGTGGGAACAGTCTCTATTCTGCTCTCTGTCAGTGTGTATCAGGGGCTTTGAGGACAGGTGTCAATCCATATCTGCCAAGTGACCATATGTAGTGGTAACAGTCTCTTTTCTGCTCTGTGTCAGTGTGTATCATGGTCTCTGAGGACAGGTGTAAATCCATACCTGCCAAGTGACCCTATGTAGGGGGAACAGTCCCTATTCTGCTCTGTGTCAATGTGTATCATGGTCTCTGAGGACAGGTGTCAATCCATATCTGCCAAGTGACCCTATGTAGGGGGAACAGTCTCTATTCTGCTCTTTGTCAGTTTGTATCAGGGGCTTTGAGGACGGGTGTCAATCCATATCTACCAAGTGACCCTATGTAGGGGTAACAGTCTCTATTCTGCTCTGTGTCAGTGTGTATCATGGTCTCTGAGGACAGGTGTCAATCCAAACCTGACAAGTGACTCTATGTAGGGGGAACAGTCTCTATTCTGCTCTCTGTCAGTGTGTATCATGGTCTCAGAGGACAGGTGTCAATCCATATCTTCCAAGTGACGCTATGTAAGGGGAACAGTCTCTATTCTGCTCTGTGTCAGTGTGTATCATGGTCTCTCAGGGCAGGTGTCAATCCATACCTGCCTAGTGACTCTATGTAGGGGAAACAGTCCCTATTCTGCTCTGTGTCAGTGTATATCAGGGGCTTTGAGGACAGGTGTCAATCCATATCTTCAAGTGAACTTATTTAGGGGGAACAGTCTCTATTCTGCTCTGTGTCAGTGTGTATCAGGGGCTTTGAGGACAGGTGTCAATCCATACCTGCCAAGTGACCCTATGTAGGGGGAACAGTCCCTATTCTCCTCTTTGTCAGTGTGTATCAGGGGCTTTGAGGACAGGTGTCAATCCATACCTGCCAAGTGACCCTATGTAGGGGGATCAGTCCCTATTCTGCTCTTTGTCAGTGTGTATCATGGGCTTTGAGGAGAGGTGTCAATCCATATCTGCCAAGTGACCCTATGTAGGGGGAACAGTCTCTATTCTGCTCTGTGTCAGTGTGTATCAGGGGCTTTTAGGACAGGTGTCAATCCATATCTGCCAAGTGACCCTATGTAGGGGGAACAGCCCCTATTCTGCTCTGTGTGAGGAGGAGGAACGGGAAATGAGTAGCTTGGCATCCAACCTTGTGCAAATGGGGTCTTTCATGCTGTTGTGACTGTTGAGGTACCCTCGTATAAAAAGGGTGAAGGAGAACGACCTGTGCTGGGTGTCCACGCTACCAGACCTCCGGTATAAGCAGACAGTGTTGAAAATGTTACCGAATTACAAGTCGGAAAGGATGCAGCATTTGCAAAATAAATTAAAAAGTATGCTTTACACAGCGTATAAGGGTGATGTCACAGCACAACGGGAATCTAACAGGGGAAGAGGTGAAAGTCATCCTCCTCCTCCCATGACCACGCCATATCTGCCAAGTGACCCTATGTAGGAGGAACAGTCCCTATTCTGCTCTGTGTCAGTGTGTATCAGGGTCCCTGAGGACAGGTGTCAATCCCTACCTGCCAAGTGACCCTATGTAGGGGGAACAGCCCCTATTCTGCTCTGTGTCAGTGTGTATCATGGTCTCTGAGGACAGAGACCATGATACACAATGACCTGCACACTGACCTGCATATCCATACCTGCCAAGTGGCCCTTTGTAGGGGGAACAGTCCCTATTCTGCTCTGTGTCAGTGTGTATCATGGTCTCTGAGGACCGGTGTCAATCCATACCTGCCAAGTGACCCTGTGTCAGTGTGTATCATGGTCTCTGAGGACAGGTGTCAATCCATACCTGCCAAGTGAGTCCCTATTCTGCTCTGTGTCAGTGTGTATCATGGTCTCTGAGGACAGGTGTCAATCCATACCTGCCAAGTGACTCTATGTAGGGGGAACAGTCTCTATTCTGCTCTCTGTCAGTGTGTATCAGGGGCTTTGAGGACAGGTGTCAATCCATATCTGCCAAGTGACCATATGTAGTGGTAACAGTCTCTATTCTGCTCTTTGTCAGTGTGTATCAGGGGCTTTGAGGACAGGTGTCAATCCATACCTGCCAAGTGACCCCATGTAGGGGGAACAGTCCCTATTCTGCTCTTTGTCAGTGTGTATCAGGGGCTTTGAGGACAGGTGTCAATCCATACCTGCCAAGTGACCCTATGTAGGGGGATCAGTCCCTATTCTGCTCTTTGTCAGTGTGTATCAGGGGCTTTGAGGACAGGTGTCAATCCATATCTGCCAAGTGACCCTATGTAGGGGGAACAGTTTCTATTCTGCTCTGTGTCAGTGTGTATCAGGGGCTTTGAGGACAGGTGTCAATCCATATCTGCCAAGTGACCCTATGTAGGGGTAACAGTCTCTATTCTGCTCTGTGTCAGTGTGTATCATGGTCTCTGAGGACAGGTGTCAATCCATACCTGCCAAGTGAACCTATGTAGGGGGGACAGCCCCTTTTCTGCTCTTTGTCAGTGTGTATCAGGGGCTTTGAGGACAGGTGTCAATCCATACCTGCCAAGTGACCCTATGTAGGGGGAACAGTCTCTATTCTGCTCTGTATCAGTGTGTATCAGGGGCTTTGAGGACAGGTGTCAATCCATATCTGCCAAGTGACCCTATGTAGGGGTAACAGTCTCTATTCTGCTCTGTGTCAGTGTGTATCATGGTCTCTGAGGACAGGTGTCTATCCATACCTGCCAAGTGACCCTATGTAGGGGGAACATTCCCTATTCTGCTCTGTGTCAGTGTGTATCATGGTCTCTGAGGACAGGTGTCAATCCATACCTGCCAAGTGACCCTATGTAGGGGTAACAGTCTCTATTCTGCTCTTTGTCAGTGTGTATAAGGGACTTTGAGGACAGGTGTCAATCCATATCTGCCAAGTGACCCTATGTAGAGGGAACAGTCCCTATTCTGCTCTGTGTCAGTGTGTATCAGGTGCTTTGAGGACAGGTGTCAATCCATGTCTGCCAAGTGACCCTATGTAGGGGGAACAGTCTCTACTCTGCTCTGTGTGAGGAGGAGGAACGGAAATGAGTAGCTCGGCATCCAACCTTGTGCAAATGGGGTCTTTCATGCTGTCGTGCCAGTTGAGGGACCCTCGTATAAAAAGGCTGAAGGAGAACTACCTGTGCTGGGTGTCCACGCTACTAGACCCCCGGAATAAGCAGACAGTGGCGGAAATGTTACCGAATTACAAGTCGGAAAGGATGCAGCATTTGCAAAATAAATTAAAAAGTATGCTTTACACAGCGTATAAGGGTGATGTCAAAGCACAACGGGAATCTAACAGGGGAAGAGGTGAAAGTCATCCTCCTCCTCCCACGACCACGCCATATCTGCCAAGTGACCCTATGTAAGGGTAACAATCACTATTCTGCTCTGTGTCAGTGTGTATCATGGTATCTGAGGACAGGTGTCAATCCATACCTGCCAAGTGACCCTATGTAAGGGGAACAGTCCCTATTCTGCTCTGTGTCAGTTTGTATCATGGTCTCTGAGGACAGGTGTCAATCCATACCTGCCAAGTGACTCTATGTAGGGGGAACAGTCCCTATGTCAGTGTGTATCAGGGGCTTTGAGGACAGGTGTCAATCCATATCTGCCAAGTGACCCTATGTAGGGGGAACAGCACCTATTCTGCTCTGTGTCAGTGTGTATCATGGTCTCTGAGGACAGGTGTCAATCCATACCTGCCAAGTGGCCCTTTGTAGGGGGAACAGTCCCTATTCTGCTCTGTGTCAGTGTGTATCATGGTCTCTGAGGACAGGTGTCAATCCATACCTGCCAAGTGACCCTATGTAGGGGGAACAGTCCCTATTCTGCTCTGTGTCAGTGTGTATCATGGTCTCTGAGGACAGGTGTCAATCCATACCTGCCAAGTGACCCTATGTATTGGGAACAGTCTCTATTCTGCTCTTTGTCAGTGTGTATCACGGGCTTTGAGGACAGGTGTCAATCCATATCTGCCAAGTGAACCTATGTAGGGGGAACAGTCTCTATTCTGCTCTGTGTCAGTGTGTATCATGGTCTCTGAGGACAGGTGTCAATCTATACCTGCCAAGTGACCCTATGTAGGGGGAACAGTCCCTATTCTGCTCTGTGTCAGTGTGTATCATGGTCTCTGAGGACAGATGTCAATCCATACCTGCCAAGTGACCCTATGTAGGGGGAACAGTCCCTATTCTGCTCTGTGTCAGTGTGTATCAGGGGCGTTGAGGACAGGTGTCAATCCATATCTGCCAAGTGACAATATATAGGGGGAACAGTCCCTATTCTGCTCTGTGTGAGGAGGAAGAACGGGAAATGAGTGGCTCGGCATCCAACCATGTGCAAATGGGGTCTTTCATGCTGTCGTGCCTGTTGAGGGACCCTCGTATAAAAAGGCTGAAGGAGAACGACCTGTGCTGGGTGTCCACGCTACTAGACCCCCGGTATAAGCAGACAGTGTTGGAAATGTTACCGAATTAGAAGTCGAAAAGGATGCAGCATTTGCAAAATAAATTAAAAAGTATGCTTTACACAGCGTATAAGGGTGATGTCACAGCACAACGGGAATCTAACAGGGGAAGAGGTGAAAGTCATCCTCCTCCTCCCACGACCATGCCATATCTGCCAAGTGACCCTATGTAGGGGTAACAATCACTATTCTGCTCTGTGTCAGTGTGTATCATGGTCTCTGAGGACAGGTGTCAATCCATACCTGCCAAGTGACCTTATGTAGGGGGAACAGTCTCTATTCTGCTCTGTGTCAGTGTGTATCAGGGCCTTTGAGGACAGGTGTCAATCCATATCTGCCAAGTGACCCTATGTAAGGGGAACAGTCTCTATTCTGCTCTTTGTCAGTGTGTATCGGGCTTTGAGGACAGGTGTCAATCCATATCTGCCAAGTGACCATATGTAGGGGGAACAGTCCCTATTCTGCTCTGTGTCAGTGTGAATCATGGTCTCTGAGGACAGGTGTCAATCCATACCTGCCAAGTGACTCTATGTAGGGGGAACAGTCTCTATTCTACTCTCTGTCAGTGTGTATCAGGGGCTTTGAGGACAGGTGTCAATCCAAATCTGCCAAGTGACCATATGTAGTGGTAACAGTCTCTTTTCTGCTCTGTGTCAGTGTGTATCATGGTCTCTGAGGACAGGTGTCAATCCATACCTGCCAAGTGGCCCTTTGTAGGGGGAACAGTCCCTATTCTGCTCTGTGTCAGTGTGTATCATTGTCTCTGAGGACCGGTGTCAATCCATACCTGCCAAGTGACCCTATGTAGGGGGAACAGTCCCTATTCTGCTCTGTGTCAGTGTGTATTATGGTCTCTGAGGACAGGTGTCAATCCATACCTGCCAAGTGACTCTCTGTAGGGGGAACAGTCTCTATTCTGCTCTCTGTCAGTGTGTATCAGGGGCTTTGAGGACAGGTGTCAATCCATATCTGCCAAGTGACCATATGTAGTGGTAACAGTCTCTTTTCTGCTCTGTGTCAGTGTGTATCATGGTCTCTGAGGACAGGTGTCAATCCATACCTGCCAAGTGACCCTATGTAGGGGGAACAGTCCCTATTCTGCTCTGTGTCAGTGTGTATCAGGGTCCCTGAGGACAGGTGTCAATCCATGTCTGCCAAGTGACCCTATGTAGGGGGAACAGTCTTTATTCTGCTCTGTGTCCGTGTGTATCAGGGGCTTTGAGGACAGGTGTCAATCCATATCTACCAAGTGACCCTATGTAGGGGTAACAGTCTCTATTCTGCTCTGTGTCAGTGTGTATCATGATCTCTGAGGACAGGTGTCAATCCATACCTGCCAAGTGACTCTATGTAGGGGGAACAGTCTCTATTCTGCTCTCTGTCAGTGTGTATCATGGTTTCTGAGGACAGGTGTCAATCCATATCTTCCAAGTGACGCTATGTAAGGGGAACAGTCTCTATTCTGCTCTGTGTCAGTGTGTATCATGGTCTCTCAGGGCACGTGTCAATCCATACCTGCCAAGTGACTCTATGTAGGGGAAACAGTCCCTATTCTGCTCTGTGTCAGTGTATATCAGGGGCTTTGAGGACAGGTTTCAATCCATATCTTCAAGTGACCTTATGTAGGGGGAACAGTCTGTATTCTGCTCTTTGTCAGTGTGTATCAGGGGCTTTGAGGACAGGTGTCAATCCATATCTGCCAAGTTACCCTATGTAGGGGGAACAGTCTCTATTCTGCTCTGTATCAGTGTGTATCAGGGGCTTTGAGGACAGGTGTCAATCCATATCTGCCAAGTGACCCTATGTAGGGGGAACAGTCCCTATTCTGCTCTGTGTCAGTGTGTATCAGGGGCTTTGAGGACAGGTGTCAATCCATACCTGCCAAGTGACCCCATGTAGGGGGAACAGTCCCTATTCTGCTCTTTGTCAGTGTGTATCAGGGGCTTTGAGGACAGGTGTCAATCCATACCTGCCAAGTGCCCTATGTAGGGGGATCAGTCCCTATTCTGCTCTTTGTCAGTGTGTATCAGGGGCTTTGAGGACAGGTGTCAATCCATATCTGCCAAGTGACCCTATGTAGGGGGAACAGTCTCTATTCTGCTCTGTGTCAGTGTGTATCAGGGGCTTTGAGGACAGGTGTCAATCCATATCTGCCAAGTGACCCTATGTATGGGGAACAGTCTCTATTCTGCTCTTTGTCAGTGTGTATAAGGGGCCTTTGAGGACAGGTGTCAATCCATACCTGCCAAGTGACCCCATGTAGGGGGAACAGTCCCTATTCTGCTCTTTGTCAGTGTGTATCAGGGGCTTTGAGGACAGGTGTCAATCCATACCTGCCAAGTGCCCTATGTAGGGGGATCAGTCCCTATTCTGCTCTTTGTCAGTGTGTATCAGGGGCTTTGAGGACAGGTGTCAATCCATATCTGCCAAGTGACCCTATGTAGGGGGAACAGTCTCTATTCTGCTCTGTGTCAGTGTGTATCAGGGGCTTTGAGGACAGGTGTCAATCCATATCTGCCAAGTGACCCTATGTATGGGGAACAGTCTCTATTCTGCTCTTTGTCAGTGTGTATAAGGGGCCTTTGAGGACAGGTGTCAATCCATATCTGCCAAGTGACCCTATGCAGGGGGAACAGTCCCTATTCTGCTCTGTGTCAGTGTGTATCAGGGGCTTTGAGGACAGGTGTCAATCCATATCTGCCAAGTGACCCTATGTAGGGGTCACAGTCTCTATTCTGCTCTGTGTCAGTGTGTATCATGGTCTCTGAGGACAGGTGTCAATCCATACCTGCCAAGTAAACCTATGTAGGGGGAACAGCCCCTATTCTGCTCTGTGTCAGTGTGTATCATGGTCTCTGAGGACAGGTGTCAATCCATACCTGCCAAGTGACCCTATGTAGGCGGAACAGTCTCTATTCTGCTCTTTGTCAGTGTGTATCAGGGGCTTTGAGGACAGGTGTCAATCCATATCTGCCAAGTGACCCTATGTAGGGGGAACAGTCTCTATTCTGCTCTGTATTAGTGTGTATCAGGGGCTTTGAGGACAGGTGTCAATCCATATCTGCCAAGTGACCCTATGTAGGGGTAACAGTCTCTATTCTGCTCTATTTCAGTGTGTATCATGGTCTCTGAGGACAGGTGTCAATCCGTACCTGCCAAGTGACCCTATGTAGGGGGAACAGTCCCTAATCTGCTCTGTGTCAGTGTGTATCATGGTCTCTGAGGACAGGTGTCAATCCATACCTGCCAAGTGACCCTATGTAGGGGTAACAGTCTCTATTCTGCTCTTTGTCAGTGTGTATAAGGGACTTTGAGGACAGGTGTCAATCCATATCAACCAAGTGACCCTATGTAGAGGGAACAGTCCCTATTCTGCTCTGTGTCAGTGTGTATCAGGTGCTTTGAGGACAGGTGTCAATCCATATCTGCCAAGTGACCCTATGTAGGGGGAACAGTCTCTATTCTGCTCTGTATCAGTGTGTATCAGGTGCTTTGAGGACAGGTGTCAATCCAATCTGCCAAGTGAACCTATGTAGGGGGAACAGTCTCTATTCTGCTCTGTGTCAGTGTGTATCATGGTCTCTGAGGACAGGTGTCAATCTATACCTGCCAAGTGAACCTATGTAGGGGGAACAGTCCCTATTCTGCTCTGTGTCAGTGTGTATTATGGTCTCTTAGGACAGATGTCAATCCATACCTGCCAAGTGACCCTATGTAGGGGGAACAGTCCCTATTCTGCTCTGTGTCAGTGTGTATCAGGGGCGTTGAGGACAGGTGTCAATCCATATCTGCCAAGTGACAATATGTAGGGGGAACAGTCCCTATTCTGCTCTGTGTGAGGAGGAGGAACGGGAAATTAGTAGCTCGGCATCCAACCATGTGCAAATGGGGTCTTTCATGCTGTCGTGCCTGTTGAGGGACCCTCGTATAAAAAGGCTGAAGGAGAACGACCTGTGCTGGGTGTCCACGCTACTAGACCCCCGGTATAAGCAGACAGTGTTGGAAATGTTACCGAATTAGAAGTCGAAAAGGATGCAGCATTTGATAAATAAATTAAAAAGTATGCTTTACACAGCGTATAAGGGTGATGTCAAAGCACAACGGGAATCTAACAGGGGAAGAGGTGAAAGTCATCCTCCTCCTCTCACGACCACGCCATATCTGCCAAGTGACCCTATGTAGGGGGAACAGTCCCTATTCTGCTCTGTGTCAGTGTGTATCAGGGTCCCTGAGGACAGGTGTCATTCCATGTCTGCCAAGTGACCCTATGTAGGGGTAACAGTCTCTATTCTGCTCTGTGTCAGTGTGTATCATGGTCTCTGAGGACAGGTGTCAATCCATACCTGCCAAGTGACCCTATGTAGGGGGAACAGTCTCTATTCTGCTCTTTGTCAGTGTGTATCAGGGGCTTTGAGGACAGGTGTCAATCCATATCTGCCAAGTGACCCTATGTATGGGGAACAGTCCCTATTCTGCTCTGTGTGATGAGGAGGAATGGAAATGTGTAGCTCGGCATCCAACCTTGTGCAAATGGGGTCTTTCATGCTGTCGTGCCTGTTGAGGGACCCTCGTATAAAAAGGCTGAAAGAGAACAACCTGTGCTGGGTGTCCACGCTACTAGACCCCCGGTATAAGCAGACAGTGGCGGAAATGTTACCGAATTACAAGTCGGAAAGGATGCAGCATTTGCTAAATAAATTAAAAAGTATGCTTTACACAGCGTATAAGGGTGATGTCACAGCACAACGGGAATCTAACAGGGGAAGAGGTGAAAGTCATCCTCCTCCTCCCACGACCACGCCATATCTGCCAAGTGACCCTATGTAGGTGTAACAATCACTATTCTGCTCTGTGTGATGAGGAGGAATGGAAATGAGTAGCTCGGCATCCAACCTTGTGCAAATGGGGTCTTTCATGCTGTCGTGCCTGTTGAGGGACCCTCGTATAAAAAGGCTGAAGGAGAACAACCTGTGCTGGGTGTCCACACTACTAGACCCCCGGTATAAGCAGACAGTGGCGGAAATGTTACCGAATTACAAGTCGGAAAGGATGCAGCATTTGCTAAATAAATTAAAAAGTATGCTTTACACAGCGTATAAGGGTGATGTCACAGCACAACGGGAATCTAACAGGGGAAGAGGTGAAAGTCATCCTCCTCCTCCCACGACCATGCCATATCTGCCAAGAGACCCTATGTAGGGGTAACAATCACTATTCTGCTCTGTGTCAGTGTGTATCATGGTCTCTGAGGACAGGTGTCAATCCATACCTGCCAAGTGACGCTATGTAAGGGGAACAGTCCCTATTCTGCTCTGTGTCAGTGTGTATCAGGGCCTTTGAGGACAGGTGTCAATCCATATCTGCCAAGTGACCCTATGTAGGGGGAACAGTCTCTATTCTGCTCTTTGTCAGTGTGTATCGGGCTTTGAGGACAGGTGTCAATCCATATCTGCCAAGTGACCATATGTAGGGGGAACAGTCCCTATTCTGCTCTGTGTCAGTGTGAATCATGGTCTCTGAGGACAGGTGTCAATCCATACCTGCCAAGTGACTCTATGTAGGGGGAACAGTCTCTATTCTACTCTCTGTCAGTGTGTATCAGGGGCTTTGAGGACAGGTGTCAATCCAAATCTGCCAAGTGACCATATGTAGTGGTAACAGTCTCTTTTCTGCTCTGTGTCAGTGTGTATCATGGTCTCTGAGGACAGGTGCCAATCCATACCTGCCAAGTGGCCCTTTGTAGGGGGAACAGTCCCTATTCTGCTCTGTGTCAGTGTGTATCATGGTCTCTGAGGACCGGTGTCAATCCATACCTGCCAAGTGACCCTATGTAGGGGGAACAGTCCCTATTCTGCTCTGTGTCAGTGTGTATTATGATCTCTGAGGACAGGTGTCAATCCATACCTGCCAAGTGACTCTCTGTAGGGGGAACAGTCTCTATTCTGCTCTCTGTCAGTGTGTATCAGGGGCTTTGAGGACAGGTGTCAATCCATATCTGCCAAGTGACCATATGTAGTGGTAACAGTCTCTTTTCTGCTCTGTGTCAGTGTGTATCATGGTCTCTGAGGACAGGTGTCAATCCATACCTGCCAAGTGACCCTATGTAGGGGGAACAGTCCCTATTCTGCTCTGTGTCAGTGTGTATCATGGTCTCTGAGGACAGGTGACAATCCATATCTGCCAAGTGACCCTATGAAGGGGGAACAGTCTTTATTCTGCTCTTTGTCAGTGACTATAAGGGGCTTTGAGGACAGGTGTCAATCCATATCTGCCAAGTGACCCTAGTAGGGGGAACAGTCTCTATTCTGCTCTGTGTCCGTGTGTATCAGGGGCTTTGAGGACAGGTGTCAATCCATATCTACCAAGTGACCCTATGTAGGGGTAACAGTCTCTATTCTGCTCTGTGTCAGTGTGTATCATGGTCTCTGAGGACAGGTGTCAATCCATACCTGCCAAGTGACTCTATGTAGGGGGAACAGTCTCTATTCTGCTCTCTGTCAGTGTGTATCATGGTCTCTGAGGACAGGTGTCAATCCATATCTTCCAAGTGACGCTATGTAAGGGGAACAGTCTCTATTCTGCTCTGTGTCAGTGTGTATCATGGTCTCTCAGGGCAGGTGTCAATCCATACCTGCCAAGTGACTCTATGTAGGGGATACAGTCCCTATTCTGCTCTGTGTCAGTGTATATCAGGGGCTTTGAGGACAGGTTTCAATCCATATCTTCAAGTGACCTTATGTAGGGGGAACAGTCTCTATTCTGCTCTTTGTCAGTGTGTATCAGGGGCTTTGAGGACAGGTGTCAATCCATATCTGCCAAGTGACCCTATGTAGAGGGAACAGTCTCTATTCTGCTCTGTATCAGTGTGTATCAGGGGCTTTGAGGACAGGTGTCAATCCATATCTGCCAAGTGACCCTATGTAGGGGGAACAGTCCCGATTCTGCTCTGTGTCAGTGTGTATCAGGGGCTTTGAGGACAGGTGTCAATCCATAACTGCCAAGTGACCCCATGTAGGGGGAACAGTCCCTATTCTGCTCTTTGTCAGTGTGTATCAGGGGCTTTGAGGACAGGTGTCAATCCATACCTGCCAAGTGACCCTATGTAGGGGGATCAGTCCCTATTCTGCTCTTTGTCAGTGTGTATCAGGGGCTTTGAGGACAGGCGTCAATCCATATCTGCCAAGTGACCCTATGTATGGGGAACAGTCTCTATTCTGCTCTTTGTCAGTGTGTATAAGGGGCCTTTGATGACAGGTGTCAATCCATATCTGCCAAGTGACCCTATGCAGGGGGAACAGTCCCTATTCTGCTCTGTGTCAGTGTGTATCAGGGGCTTTGAGGACAGGTGTCAATCCATATCTGCCAAGTGACCCTATGTAGGGGTAACAGTCTCTATTCTGCTCTGTGTCAGTGTGTATCATGGTCTCTGAGGACAGGTGTCAATCCATACCTGCCAAGTAAACCTATGTAGGGGGAACAGCCCCTATTCTGCTCTGTGTCAGTGTATATCATGGTCTCTGAGGACAGGTGTCAATCCATACCTGCCAAGTGACCCTATGTAGGCGGAACAGTCTCTATTCTGCTCTTTGTCAGTGTGTATCAGGGGCTTTGAGGACAGGTGTCAATCCATATCTGCCAAGTGACCCTATGTAGGGGGAACAGTCTCTATTCTGCTCTGTATCAGTGTGTATCAGGGGCTTTGAGGACAGGTGTCAATCCATATCTGCCAAGTGACCCTATGTAGGGGTAACAGTCTCTATTCTGCTCTGTGTCAGTGTGTTTCATGGTCTCTGAGGACAGGTGTCAATCCGTACCTGCCAAGTGACCCTATGTAGGGGGAACAGTCCCTATTCTGCTCTGTGTCAGTGTGTATCATGGTCTCTGAGGACAGGTGTCAATCCATACCTGCCAAGTGACCCTATGTAGGGGTAACAGTCTCTATTCTGCTCTTTGTCAGTGTGTATAAGGGACTTTGAGGACAGGTGTCAATCCATATCTGCCAAGTGACCCTATGTAGAGGGAACTTTCCCTATTCTGCTCTGTGTCAGTGTGTATCAGGTGCTTTGAGGACAGGTGTCAATCCATATCTGCCAAGTGACCCTATGTAGGGGGAACAGTCTCTATTCTGCTCTGTATCAGTGTGTATCAGGTGCTTTGAGGACAGGTGTCAATCCAATCTGCCAAGTGAACCTATGTAGGGGGAACAGTCTCTATTCTGCTCTGTGTCAGTGTGTATCATGGTCTCTGAGGACAGGTGTCAATCTATACCTGCCAAGTGACCCTATGTAGGGGGAACAGTCCCTATTCTGCTCTGTGTCAGTGTGTATCATGGTCTCTTAGGACAGATGTCAATCCATACCTGCCAAGTGACCCTATGTAGGGGGAACAGTCCCTATTCTGCTCTGTGTCAGTGTGTATCAGGGGCGTTGAGGACAGGTGTCAATCCATATCTGCCAAGTGACAATATGTAGGGGGAACAGTCCCTATTCTGCTCTGTGTGAGGAGGAGAAACGGGAAATGAGTAGCTCGGCATCCAACCATGTGCAAATGGGGTCTTTCATGCTGTCGTGCCTGTTGAGGGACCCTCGTATAAAAAGGCTGAAGGAGAGCGACCTGTGCTGGGTGTCCACGCTACTAGACCCCCGGTATAAGCAGACAGTGTTGGAAATGTTACCGAATTAGAAGTCGAAAAGGATGCAGCATTTGATAAATAAATTAAAAAGTATGCTTTACACAGCGTATAAGGGTGATGTCAAAGCACAACGGGAATCTAACAGGGGAAGAGGTGAAAGTCATCCTCCTCCTCTCACGACCACGCCATATCTGCCAAGTGACCCTATGTAGGGGGAACAGTCCCTATTCTGCTCTGTGTCAGTGTGTATCAGGGTCCCTGAGGACAGGTGTCAATCCATGTATGCCAAGTGACCCTATGTAGGGGTAACAGTCTCTATTCTGCTCTGTGTCAGTGTGTATCATGGTCTCTGAGGACAGGTGTCAATCCATACCTGCCAAGTGACCCTATGTAGGGGGAACAGTCTCTATTCTGCTCTTTGTCAGTGTGTATCAGGGGCTTTGAGGACAGGTGTCAATCCATATCTGCCAAGTGACCCTATGTAGGGGGAACAGTCCCTATTCTGCTCTGTGTGATGAGGAGGAATGGAAATGAGTAGCTCGGCATCCAACCTTGTGCAAATGGGGTCTTTCATGCTGTCGTGCCTGTTGAGGGACCCTCGTATAAAAAGGCTGAAGGAGAACTACCTGTGCTGGGTGTCCACGCTACTAGACCCCCGGTATAAGCAGACAGTGTTGAAAATTTTACCGAATTACAAGTCGGAAAGGATGCAGCATTTGCAAAATAAATTAAAAAGTATGCTTCACACAGCGTATAAGGGTGATGTCACAGCACAACGGGAATCTAACAGGGAAAGAGGTGAAAGTCATCCTCCTCCTCCCATGACCACGCCATATCTGCCAATTGACCCTATGT